>NC_051334.1:96824245-97199049 GCF_015220235.1 Choloepus didactylus | reverse complement strand
GAAAAAAAAAAAAAAAAAAAAAAAAAAAAAAAAAAAGGAGAGGAAGAATTAAAATGTTTGCTGTTTGCAGAATACATTATCCTATATGTGGAAAATCCTGAAAAAGCTACAGCAAATCTACTGGAGCTAATAAATGAATACAGGAAAGTGGCAGTGTACAAAATCAACACACAAAAATCAGTAGTGTTATGTAACTTTCCCACTCCGCTGCCTGTCTTAAAGCCTCTTTCAAAGGTATGTAATGGTGTCTGACTTCATTTTTATAGCAATATTTGAATAGTCTCTGTTTGTTCTCATTTGCATTGTCTTTGATTATTGACTTTTGTTCCCATTTATTTTGGTAAATAATTTCTAGAGGAAAAGTGGAGTTGAAAATTCAGTGTATGTTTGACATTATGGAAAATTGCCACTACTTTTCCAAAGAGGGTGTACCATTTTATGATACTACCAGTAATATATGAGAGCTATGTATGAAAATTCTCACCAAAATTGGTGTTGTCTTTTTGTTGATATCACTCTAGTAGGTGTGCTGTGATATCATCTAGTATTGTTTTCTATATTTTGAAATTGTTTATTATTTTATTTAATTGCTCTTTAACAATTTTATTGAGGTATATAATATCCACCCATTTCAAGTGCACAATTCAATATTTTTTAGTAAATTTATCACACTAGTTGTGCTTGTTTGGATAAACTATGTCCCCAAAAAGCCATCTTCCTTAATGCAATCTTGTGGGGCAGATTTATTAATCATGTTGATTAGGCTGTGGCCACTTGATTGAATGTTTCCATGGAGATTGGGTCCCACCCATTCAGCTTTGGTCTTGATTAGTTTACTGGAGTCTTTTTAAAAGAGCCAACACAGGTGCAGTCACTTGCTGATGCTTAGAGATGCTTGGAGATGTTTTGAGATGCTAGCCCACAGTTTTCTCTGGAGAAGCTAAGAGAGGACAAAACATCCCAAAAGCAGCAGAAAGAGACTTTTGGAGAGACACTTGCTGATGCTTTGTGATGCTGGCCCAGAGTTTGCTCCACAGAAGCTTAGAGAGGACAAAACACCCCAAGAATAGCTAAGAGAGACTTTGGAGAGATGCTTGGGAGCTGTTGCTTAGAGATGCTTGGAGACATTTGGAGATGCTATCTCAGAGTTTTCTCCAGAGAAGCTAAGAGAGACAAGCCCAGAGAAATTTTGGAGAATGCCATTTTGAAACACAATCTCTGAGAAAAGGAACAGTAGATGCCAGCCACGTGTCTCCCCAGCTGACAGAGGTGTTCTGCATGCCACTGGCAATTGTTTAATGAAGGTATCCTCTTGTTGATGCCTTAGTTTGGGCACTTTTATGGCCTTATTACTGTAAATTTGTAAACAAATAAATCCCCTTTATAAAAGCCAATCTATTTCTGGCATTTTGCATTTCAGCAGCATTAGCAAACCAGAACACTAGTGTTTTAATTTGCATTTCCCTGATGACTAATGATATTGAGCACATATATCATTGACCACTTGTGATGTTTCTGTTCATGACTTCTGCCCATTTATAATGGAATTTATCTTTTTATTTTTGAGGAGTAGAAGTTTTTTATTCTTGATAGTAACCATTCATCAGATACATGTTTCATGAATATTTTCTCTCCAATGATGATGTGATGATTTCTATTCTTATGGCTTCTTTTGATAAACTGAACATTTTAAATATGCTGAAGTCCATTTTCTCAAATTTCTCTTTTATTTATTCCCCTTTCTGTGACTTATATAGAAAATCTTTGCCTATACAAAAATCATACAGATTTTCTCCTATACCTCTAGAAGTTTTATAGAATTAACTTTATGTTTAAATCTATGATATATCTCAAATTAATTTTTGGGTATGGTGTGAGTGATGTGGGGATCAAGTTTCATTATTTTGTTTATGGATAATTGGTTATTCCACCACCATTTT
This sequence comes from Choloepus didactylus, assembly GCF_015220235.1. NCBI lineage: Eukaryota > Metazoa > Chordata > Mammalia > Pilosa > Megalonychidae > Choloepus > Choloepus didactylus. The sequence continues at coordinate 97,197,109 of NC_051334.1, read as the reverse complement.
TTCCATTTAATTCCTTGGGAAAGTTTACTGGAAATTAGTTGACTATATGAATGCAAATCTATTTCTGGACTCTCTATTCCATTTCTTGATCTAATTATCTATACTTACACCAGTTACATTCTCTTAATTACTGAAGCATTACACTAATTTTTGAAAAACATTGCTTTGCTTTTTTCCCAAAGTTAGTTTGGTAAATCTAGGTCTTCAACATCTTCATATAATTCTTAGAATCAGCTTAGCTTCTAAAAAGAAATGCTTATTGGGAATAATTGATATCTTAAAATAAGTTTTAGAATATGCTATATTTCTTCATTTGTTTAAGCCTTCTTTATTGTCTCTCTGCAATATTTTGTAATTTTCAACCTTAATTTATCTCTAAGAATCTTATCTTTTATTCTATTGCAAATGTTATGCTTTTATAAAATTTCATTTTCCAGTTGTTCATTGCTAGTGTATAGAAATACAATTAAAGACATAACTGTCTTGTACCTTGTGATCTATCTAAATTCACTTATTTGGCCTTTTTTTCTGTGTTCCATTTTCTCTTTGTATTACTTAAAATTTTCTGAGTATACAATGATGTCAAATATTGACATAGGCATTTTTACTTATTTTCCAAAAAAATGAAAACCAAAATCTGTGTATTTCTATACAACAGTAATAAGCAATATGATGATGAAATAAAGAAAAAATTCAATTTACAATATCAAGGAAAAGAATCAAATATTTAGGAATAAACCTAACAAAGGCCACAAAAGATCTATACACAGAAAACTACAAGGAATTGATAAATAATCAGAGGAACTAAATAAATGGAAGGTCATACAATGTTCATGGATTGAAAAACTAAATATAGTTAAGATGTCAATTCTACCTTAATTGATTTATAGATTCAATGCAACAGCAATAAAATTTCCAAGAAATTACTTTGCTGAAATAGAAAAACAAATAACCAAATTAATTTGAAGAGCAGGATGCCTGGAATAGCCAAAAATACCTTGAGAAAAAGGAATAAAGTGGCAAGTTTCATGCTACCTGTCTTTAAGCATATTACCAAGGAATAGTGGTCAAAGCAGCATTGTACTTGCATAAGATATACTGACCAGTTTAATCAAATTGAGTACTCAGAAATAAACCCTCTCATCTATGGATAATTGATTTTTAGTAAGGCAGTCAAGCCAATGCAACTGGGACAGAGCAGCCTCTTCAATAAATGGGGTTTGGAGAACTGGATATCCATATCCAAAATGATGAAAGAGGACTCCTCTCTCACACCTTACAGAAAAATTAACTCAAAATGGATGACAGTTCCTGTCTTAATCCTTTCCCTATTATGCAATACAAGGTATATAAAGAAAGGTGAAGACCTTCAAGGCACAATTCAATGAGCAGCTCTAGAGCAAATCCCAAAGATGTTATAGGCTTCAGTTCCATAATGTCATTTACCCCTTTCTAGCCATTCCAACACCCCAGCTTCCATATGTATATATAATTATGTAAAGTTTCAGCATTAATAGACCTTTGTTAAATCTTACCTTGTTTCTTGCTACCCCTTCCTCTCACTTAATCTCTTTCTCCATCTTCAGTGGTGACTAGACAGTGAGCACCATAAATTGTTCATGTTAAAGGGGGTGTTGAGAGTATGGGGAATGGGGCTGCATCTGATTGTTGATTTAAAGAGGCTGTTGCCTCTGGATTTTAGGACTTGTCTGATATAGGAACACTCTGGTGGATTTAAGTTTCTGAAAGACGTAACTTAGTGAGTGAATCTTTTATAGAATCTCAGGTAGGGACCTAAGTATTTGGGAACTACTTTTGGTAAGAGCATGGCATACCATGGCCATTAGGGATGTCCAGCTGGAGCTTCCATAAAAGAACCCTACAGGATAGCCTTTCAACTCTATTTGGGATCTCTCAGCCACTGTGGCATCAGCTTGTTACCTTTTTTCTTACCCTTTTTGTTAAGTAAGCATTTTCAATCCCTTGCTGCCAGGGCCAGGCTAACTCCTGGGAGTGCTGTCCCATGTTGCCAGGGAGGTACTGTCCCCTGGGAATCATGTCCCTTGTGTGTGTGGGGGTGGGGAGGTTATTTGCTGAGTTGGGCTAAGAGAGAGAAAGGCCACATCCAAGCAACAAAAGAAGTTCCCTGGAGGTGCTTCTTAGTCATAATTATAGGAGGGCTCAGCCTCCTCTCTACAGTCCTAAATTTCACAAGAGCAAGTCTCAAGTCAAGGGCTTGATTTATTAAGTACTGGGTTCCTAACTTGACTTAATATGTACTCTATCCCAAGATAAATGAATAGTTTCTTACATTATCTTCACTTAGTTGTACAATCATCATAAATCTCAACTTTGATCAATTGTCATAATGTAATACATCCAAGAGCTCTTGTCAGCAGCTAATTATTCATCCCTAGTATTAGTGTAGAGTTGGTAAGGTATTCCTACTAAATATAGTCTTTAATGTGTAATAGGAAGTTTTTCCATACCACTCTGTTGTGAACCCTCTGCACCAGTGTTATACCTTATAAGCATATAATGCAAATACTTCTTTAGGCTTGTGGTGCTATTCTGTGGGTTACATGCCTTTAAACAACCATGTACATGTTTGCCTTTAATGCATTACTAATACTTATATTCCAATCAACAAACCATAGTCACACCTGACCATTTCCATACCATTATGATCACCCTCATTATCATATCTATACATATTAGATTATTATTCCCCCTTCACTAGCTTCTGTCTATCTCTAGGTCCCCTATATTCTGCATTATAAGACACTTATTTTTGATTTTTCACAGAGTTTACATTAGTGGTAACATACAATATATCTCCTTTTGTGTCTGGATTATGTCAAGCAGCATTATGTCTTCAAGGTCCATTCATGTTGTCATATTTTTTCAAGGCCTCATTCCCTATTATGCTGTATATTATTCAGTTATGTGAATATACCACATTTTGTTTATCCACATATCTGTTGAAGAAAATTTGGATTGTTTCCATCTCTTGGCAATTGTGAGCCATGCCACTATAAACATCACTGTGCAAATATCTGTTCATGTCATGGTTTTCAGATATTCTGGGTATATACCAAGAAGTGCAATTGTGGGATCATAGGGTAACTCGGTATCTAGTTTTCTGAGGAACTGCCAAACTGTCTTCCAGAGTGGCTGTACCATTACACAGTTCCATCAGCAAAGAATAATAGTACCAATTTCTCCACTTCCTCTTTTCATATATTTTGCCCATTTTCTCATTGAGCTGTTTGTACTATCATCGTTGAGTTGTAGGATTTCTTTATATATGCAAGATATCAGTTTCTTATCAGAGACATGATTTCCAAATATTTTCTCCCATTGCATAGGCAGCCTTTTTTCCTTTTTGACAAATTCCTTTGAGGTAGAGAAGCTTTTGATTTTGAGCAGTTCCCATTTATCTATTTTTCTTTCATTGTTTGTGCTTTGGGTGTAAGTTCTAAGAAGCTACCTCCTATTACTAGTCCTTGAAGATGTTTCCCTATATTATCTTCTAAGAGTTTTATGGTACTGTCGCTTATATTGAGGCCTTTGATCTACTTTGAGTTAATTTTTGTATAAGGTGTGAGTGAGGGATCCTGTTTCATTCTTTGGATATGGATATCCACTTTTCCAGCCCCTTTTGCTGAAGAGACTGTTATGTACCAGTTCAGTGGATTTGGGGGCCCTATCAAAAATCAGTTGACTCTACATCTTGGGGTCTATTTCTGAATGCTCATTTGATTCCATTGATCAATATATCTATCTTTGTGCCAATACCATGCTGTATATACTACTGTAGCCTTATAGCAAGCTTCAAAATCAGGAAGTGTACGTCCTCTCACTTTGTTTTTTTCTTTTTTAGAATGTTTTTAGCAATTCAAGGCATCTTTCCCTTCCAAATAAATTTGATAGCTAGCTTTTACAAGCCTGCAAAGTAGGTTGCTGGAATTTTGATTGGAATTTCACTGAATCTGTAGATCAGTTTGGGTAGGATTGACAACTTAATGATGTTTAGTCTTCCTATCCATGAACACAGAATATCTTTTCATCTCTTTAGTTCTCCTTTTATTTCTTTTAAAGTTATGTAATTTTCTGCATAGAGATCTTTTGTATCATTGGTTAAGTTTATTTCTAGCTACTTGATTTTTTAGTTGCTATTTTGAATGGAATCTTTTTCTTGAGTGTATTTTAAGTTAGGTCATTTCTAGTTTATAGGATCATTACTGACCTGTATGCATTAATCTTGTATCCCACCACTATGCTGAAATTTTTTATTAGCTCAAATAGCTGAGTCATCAATTTCTCAAGGTTTTCCAAATACAAGACCCTATAATCTGCAAATAATGGCAGTTTTACTTCTTTCCCAATTTGGATGCTTATATTTCATTGTCTTGCCAGATTACTCTGGTTAGAACTTCTAAAACAATGTTGAATAATATTGGCGACAGCCATCATCCTTGTCTCATTCCTAATCTTAGAGGGAAGGCTTTCAGTCTCTCACCATTGAGTTCTATGCTGGCTGTGGGATTTTTCCTATGCTCTTTATCATATTGAGAAAGTTTCCTTCAATTCCTAAATTTGAAGTGTTTTTATCAAAAAAAAGAATGCTGAATTTTGTTGAATGCTTTTTCAGCAGCTATTGAGATGATCATTTGATTTTTCCCACTTGATTTGTTAATGTGTTGTATTACATTGATTTTCTTATGTTGAACCACCCTTGCATGTCTGGGGTGAACCCCATGTAGTCATGGTGTATGATTTTTTAGATTTGTCTTTGGATTAAATTTGCCAGAATTTTGTTGAAAATTTTTGCATCTACATTAATTATGGAGATTGGACTAGTGGTTTTCCTTTCTTGTAGTATTTTTAACTGGTTTTGATATTAGAATGATATTCATTTCATAAAATGAGTGAGGTAGTGTTCTATTTTCTTCAATTTTTAAAAATAGTTTAAGTAGGCATGGTGTCAGTCCTTTGTGGAAAATTTGGTAGAATTCCCCTGTGAAGCCATCTTGTCCTGGGTTTTTAGTTGTAGGAACCTTTTTGATGAATCATTGACTCTCTTTGCTTGTGATTGGTTTGTTGAGGTCTTCTATTTTTCTCTGGTCAGTCTAGGTTGTTCCTGTGTTTACAGAATATCATCTATTTCCTCTGATATCTAGCTTGTTGGTGTACCATTGTTCATTGTATCCTCTTATGATTTTGTTTTTACTTTCTTTAGGACCTGCAGGAAAGTACCATGTCTCATTTATTATTTTGTTTATTTCAGTATTCCCTCATCTTGACTTTGTCAATCTAGCTAAGGGTTTTTCAATCTTGTTGATCTTCTCAGAGAGCCAATTTTTGGCTTTAATTATTCTCTCTCTTGTTTTCATGTTCTCCATATCATTTATTTCTGCTTTGATCCTTATTTATTTTCTACTTGCTTTACTATTAGTTTGCTTATCATTTTCTAGCTTCTTCAGTTGCTCTATTAGTTCTTTGACTTTAGCTCTTTCTTCCATTTTAATGCATGCATTTAGAACTATAAATTTCCATCTCAATACTGCCTTCATGGCATCCCATACATTTTGATATGTTGTGTTCTCATTTTCACTTGTATCTAGATATTTAGCAATTTCTCTTTCGATTTCTTCTTTGACTTTCTGATTGTGTGTGCTATTTAACCTCCAGATATTTGTGAAAGTTGTATATCTTTGATGGTTATTGATTTCTAGTTGCATTCCATTGTGGTCAATGACCATGGTTTGAATAATTTCAATCTTTTTAAATTTATTGATGCTTGTTTTATGCTCCAGTATATGATGTATCTTGGAAAAAGTTCCAGGAGCACTACAGAAGAAAGTATATCCTGGTAACTTGGGATATAATGCTCTATATTTGTCTATTAATTCTAATTCATTTATTGCATTTTTTAGGATCTCAATTTCCTTATTGGTCCTCTGTCTTCTTGATCTCTAAAAGAGAGTGGTGTATTGAATTCTCCCACAATTATTGTAGAAACATGTATTGCTTTCTTTAGTTTTGCCAGTGTTTTTCTAATGTACTTTGAAGCACCTTGACTGAGTGCATGAACATTTATGATTGTTATTTCTTCTTGGTGAAACGACCCTTTTTAAGCTTTCCCTCAATTTTTAAGGAGAGCCTTACTTGATAAAGAATTCTTGGCTGGCAATTTTCCTATTTCATAATTTTAAATATGTCACACCACTGCTTTCTTGCCTCCCTGGTGCCACTGAGTAGTCAGAACTTAATCTTGCATTGTTTCTCTTGTATGTGGTGAATAACTTCTCTTTTTCTGCATTCAAAATTTTCTCCTTTTCCTCAGCATTTTTCAATCTGATCAGAATGCCTTGGAGTGGGTTTATTGGGATTTATTCTATTTGGAGTTCATTGGGCATCTTTGATTTGCATATTTATGTTGTTTAGAAGGGTTGGGAAATTTTCCCAGCAATGTCTTCAAATACTCTACCTAGACCTTTACTCTTCTCTTCCCCTTCTGGATCGCCAATGATCCTTATATTTGTGAATTTCATGTTGTTCTTCATTTTCCTGAGAACCATTTTAAGTTTTTTATTTTTTTCACCATTTGTTATTTTGTGCTTTCACTTTACATCACCTTAACTCTGAGCATGCTAATTCCTTTCTCTAACTCTTTGAATCTGTTGTTATGTGTCTCAAGAACCTTTTTAATTTGATTAACAGTATCTTTTCTCTCCATAAGATACACTATTTTTATTTACTCTTGCAAATTCTTCTTTATGCTCTTCTAGGGTCATCTTCATGTCCTTTATATCCTGAGCCATGATATTGATATTTGTGTGTACTTCTTTGTTTAATTGCTCCAAGTTCTGTGCCTCCTCTGGCTTTTTAATGTGGACATTTGGGTCACCGTGTCTTCTGTTTTCTTCATATGCTTTATAATTTTCTGCTGTTTTTGGCCTCTTAGCATTTGCTTATCTTTATAGGGTTCTTTTACAATATGCAGGATTATTTGAATATTTATCTATAATTTGACAGAGGTACAGCTTGGTGGAGCGCACTTTCCCTGGCCTACCAGCAGATGGTTCTCCTAGCCAGTTCTCCCCAACTTTGTCCATGCACTGAGTGGGGGTCCATACAATGTATAGGTCTAATCAGTGCACTGGGGACTAGCAGCTCTGTGGGTGGGGAGCATTCCCTGTGCAGTTTGGCAGGGAGTGTTCCAGGATACAGTGGACCCAGCCATTCCTGGGGCTACAGGTGGAGTACTTTGGGGCTGCAGAGCTGCACATCTCACTTTCTGCTCAAATGCCCAACAGTTCCTCTCTGCTGTGGGTCCATGAGTCCCTGGTATTCCAGGAGGGCTCCTGGCACTTTCATGTGGCACCCCTGCCTCTAGGCTCTGAGCACCATGGGCTTCTATGGAGAAAGGATGGGTGCTGTCACAAGCCCATTGAATCCTGAATTCCCTCAAGGAAGTTTCAGTCACAGGGTTGTGAAAAGTTGTTGCCCAGCCAGCTGCAAAGGTAGCTGCATAGGGTGTGGAAAGCTGCCCTTTCAGCATTTGTCTGCATGCTCCAACCTCTAGTCCCAAGCATGGGAAAACTTGGCTGAAGGTCTGTGAAGGGTTATCACCCATTCCAGGTAGTGAGGAGGGTGCCCAGGGCATGGAAGGCTACTTTCCACCATGCCATCCACTAGCTGCAGCTGCCTGTTCCCTGGTGGCATTCCAGGCTGAATTCTCACCTGTCTTGAATGCAGTTTTTCAGTTTCTCCAAGCACACACTCACCATGCATGTTGAAGTCCCTGTCCAGCTGGTGGAACACTGGAAATTCTGCTCTGGGGTGCTCTCTGTCTTATATCTAGTGATTTTCATGGAGGAGAATTTTGCTCCATCTCTCCTAAGCTGCCATATTGGATATATTCTGTACTTTATTTTTTTTCCTCTTTTTCCTTCTTTTTGGAAGAAATGAAACATTCCCATATGGCTTGTGGTGGTGAGTGCATATCTATGTGATTATGCCAGGAGCCATTGTTAGTTTAGTTATGATGGACTGTATGGTGGGTGAATAAAACTGTTAAAAAATAAACTGAAAGATGCAAGTCCTGGAGAAGATGTGCAGAGAGATATAACTATTCATTCTTGGTAGGAAAGTGGAATGGTGCAACCCCTCTGGAAGGCAGTGTGGTGTTTCCACAGTAGGCTTGGTTTAGGGCTGCCATATAATCCTGCAACCACATTATTTGGTGCATACTAGGAAGAACTGAAAGTAAGCACATGAATAGATGCTTGAACCCTGATGTTTATGCCAGCATTACTCATGATCTGTAATGGATGTAGGTTGCTTAAGAGTACATCAATAAATGAATGGAGAGGGAAACTGTGGTGTATATATACAACAGAATGTTGAGTGGCTGCAAGAAGGACTGAAGTCATGAGTCATATATCTAGGTGAATGAACATTGAGGATATTATGTTGAGTGAAATAAGCCAGGAATGAAAGGACAAATATTGTAAGGCCTCACTAATAAAGAATAATTATAATGAGTAAATGCTGAGAATTTGATGGCATAGGCTATCAGGGGCTAGACTGGAGGCAGAGATTGGGCACTCAATGATTAAGGAGTGCAGAATGTTCAAAAAGGCTTATTGTAAAGGTTACTAGATTGTAAGCTGTTAACAACAGTCACATCTATTCCATTGTTTTAACTCTTACTTCTAAATTCTGAGATGCTGAGCTTTTTGTCTATAACCTGGTAGTTCCCTGGAAATTTGGGAATCTGTGTGACACTGGAAAATCAGAGTTAGAGTACTACAGCCCTGAAATCAGCATTATTCCATGCAACTTTCAAAGAAGCTGAAAAAGAGATCAGACTAAAATTAGAGATAAGAATGAAACAGATTTATTTAGGACTGTTCTAGTTTGTTAATGCTGCTGGAATGCAAAACACCAGAAATGCACTGGCTTTTATAAAGGGAGTTTGTTTGTTACACAGTTACAGTCTTAAGGCCATAAAATGTCCTAGGTAATGCATCAACAATCAGGTACCTTCTCTGGAGGATGGTCAATGGCATCCAGAAAACCTCTGTTAGCTGGGAAGGCACATGGCTAGCATCTGCTCCAAAGTTCTGGTTTCAAAATGGTTTTCTCCCAGGACGTTCCTCTCTAGGCTGCAGTTCTTCAAAAATGTCACTCTTAGTTGCTCTTGGGGTGCTTGTCCTCTATTAGCTTCTCTGGAGCAAGAGTCTGCTTTCAATGACCATCTTCAAACTGTCTCTCATCTGCAGCTACTCTCTCAGGTTCTGTGCATTCTTCAAAGTGTCCCTCTTGGCTGTAGCTCCTCTTTAAAATGTCACTCTCAGCTGCACCGAGTTCCTTCTGTTTGTCAGCTCATTTATATGGCTCCAGTGATTTAATTTAGACTCATCCTGAATGGGTGGGGTAACACCTCCATGAAAATTATCCAATCAGAGTCATCACCCACAGTTAGGTGGGGTGCATCTCCATAGAAATACTCAAAGGATTCCAAAATCTAATCAGCCCTAATATGTCTGCCCACACAAGATTGCATCAAAGATAATGGCATTTTGGGGGACATAATACATCAGACTGGCACAAGGACTAATGTAAATTAGAATACAGGAGAAAGGATGATATTGACAATATTTTAAAACTCCATCTTCTGTGTGAGACCAAAGGAAGAGTGTTATCTGATGCAAAATTTATGTTTTCTGTAGCACACTATCCAATTTAATCTGTCTAGTCAGTTTATTTAAATAACATAAGTACATGGAACATAGAATATGGAATGAGATCTTGTTATTCGGTATAGGCTAATGCAATACTCAAATACATCCCAGAATAGTTTAGGCAGAAAATAAAAAATGTATTTACCAAGTACCCTTGTGGGGCTGGGGAAGAATGTGGAACTATTGTACTTCCCCACCCGGGGAATTCCTGATATTCTCTTAAGCAATAGGGGCTCCCAAATTAATAAGCCAAGCCCTCAAACTAGAGGCTTTTCCTTATGGAACTTATCTCTCCAATTGCAAAGAAAAACCTACCAAAACTATGCCTGGGTCACCCCCAGTGAACCACTTTTGTTGCTCAGATATGGCATGTATCTTTAAGCTGACTCTGCAAGTTAACCCTTTACCCTCCCCCCTATATGGGACATAACTCCCAGGGTGTAAGTCTCCATGGCAAAACTGGACATGACTCCCAGTGATGAGCCTGGCTCTCACATCATGGTATTGACAAAGTCTTCTTGACCAAAAGGGGGAAAATAATGGAAAAAAATAAAGATTTGGTGGCTAGAGATTTCAAATAGAGTCATGAGGTCATTCTGGAGGTCAGTCTTACGAATTATATAAATATTCCTTTAAATTTTTAGTGTATTGGAATAGCAAAAAGGTAATACCTGAATCTGTTGAACTGTAATCCAGTAGACTTGATTCGTGATGATGATTGTATAACTATATAGATTTCATTATGTGTGATTGTGAAACCATGTGACTGACACTCCCTGAATCCAGTGTATGGGCAAATGAGTAATAAAATAAAAACAAAAATATATAAATAATAGGGGGTAAGGGTATGGGATGTTTCAGGTGTTCTTTTTTATTTTTATTTTTATTTTTTTATTTTATTTTTTTATTTTTGGAGCAATGAAATGTTCCAAAATTGATTGTGGTGATGAAAGCACAATTATATGATGTTACTGTGAGCCATTGATTGTATACTTTGGATGGATTATATGGTGTGTGACTATATCTCAATTAATTTGCATTTATGAAAAAACAAACAAAAAACTCCTCCTAACAAAGAAGCACAGGATCAAATGACTTTATTGTTGAATTTTACCGAACACTCCAAGAAGAAATGACACCAATCATGATCAAAGTCTTCCACCAAATTGAAGAGGAGGAAACACTTACTAACTCATACTATGAGGCAAACATCACCCTAATGCCAAAGCCCTATAAACATACCACAACAAAGAGAATTACAGACCAATATTCTTTATGAAAGGAGATACAAAAATTCTCAACACAATGGTAGCAAAGCAAGACTTACAGCACATAGAAGAATTATACACCATGATCATAGAGATTTATCCCAGGTGGTTCAACATAAGAAAATCAATTAATTTTTCTTTGATTTTCACTAATTAATTATTTGAGCTACATTAATAGAATGAATGGAGGAAACACAATCAACTCAACTGAGGCATAAAATTTCTTTTAGCAAAATATAGCATCCTTCCTGGTATTAAAACTCAGAAAACCAAGAATAGAAGGAAAGTTCCTCATCATGATAAAGAGAAAAGATGAAAAACCCACAGCTAACAAAATATACAGTGTTTGAAGACTGAAAACTTTCCCTCTAAGATCTGGAACAAGACAAGGATGCTTACTGTCATGACTGCTATTCAACATTGTATTGGAAGTTCTTTCTGAAGAAATTAGTCAAGAAAAAGAAATGAATCATCCAAATGGGAAAGGAAGAAGTAAAATTTCCATATCTGCAGATGACATGAACCTATATAGAAAAAATCCTGAAAATCAACACAGCTAATAAATGAATTCAGCAAAGTGACAGAGTACAATTTGAAAACACAAAATTTTGTAGTTTTTGTATATACAACAATGAATAATAGAAATTGGAAATCAATCAAAATTACATTTAAAATGTTATAAACATTTAAAAAATTGCTATACAAGACATTTCTAGAGATCTGTCAATGTCCCTGCTGCTTTGCCTGATATTAGACAATAACATAATGCCATCAATCACAAATTTGGTTATTTTTTAAATGTCCACTTGGTCTCAAATTCCTTAATTTGAATCTAACATCTTCTAGAACATTGCTTTTCAATTGGAGATTCATGTCACCTAACTATAGTGTTTTATTAATATATGAATGTTTAGAACATACTCCAAACTACAGAATCTCTTTGATATTCCTGATCTGTTCTTTGTATATTCTAACTATATGCTTGGTGTATTTTCAGTATATTATGTCAGAAGTATTGCATGTTATATCTGAATATTTTTTCTCTGTAAAGATTTTTGTTTTTTTATAAATTAGATATAATATCCACTCTTCTTTGAAAAAAATGCATTTAAAATAGCATCTAAAAATCACATATATAAAAATAAATTTAGCCAAGGATGTAAAGGATTTGTATATGGAAACTACAAATCATTGTTGAAATAAATCAAAGATGACCTAAATAACTAGAAGAATATTCTGTGGTCATGGATTGGAAGACAAAATATTGTTGAGATGTCAATTCTACCCAATGAATTTACTAATTCACTTCAATCCCAATCAAAATTCCAATAGCCTTCTTTGCAGAAATTCAAAATACAATCATCAAATTTATATGAGAACCTGACTCCCAGGGGTGTAAATCTCCCTGGCAATGCAGGATATAACTCCCAGGTATTAATCTGGACCCAGCATTGTGGAATTGAGAACATCTTCTTGACCAAAAGGGGGATGTGAAATGAAACAAAATAAAGCTTCAGTGGCTGAGAGATTTTAAATGGAGTTGAAAGGTCACTCTGGTGGACATTCTTACACACTATATAGATAAAACATTTTAGGTTTTATTGTATTGGAATAGCTAGAAGTAAATACCTGAAACTACCAAACTCCAATCCAGTAACCTTGACTCTTGAAGATGACTGTATAGCAATGTAGATTACATGGGGTGACAGTGTGATTGTGAAAACCTTGTGGATCACACTCCCTTTATCCAGTGTATGGATGGATGAGTAGATAAATGGGGACAAAAGCTAAATGAAAAATAGGGTGGGATGTGGGGGATGATTTGGGTGTTCTTTTTATTTTTATTTTCATTCTTATTCTGATTCTTTCTGGTATAAGGAAAATGTTCAAAAATAGATTGGGATGATGAATGCACAATTATATGATGGCATTGTGAACAGTTGATTGTACACCTTGGATGATTGTATGCTATGTGAATATATCTCAATAAAACTGAATTTAAAATAAAAAAGGTAAATTGCAAAAAAAAAATGGTGCCAAAAATTTAAGTCAGGACGAAGAATCAAAAGAAACAGTATTATTTATTTATTTATTTATTTTTTAATAAAAGGCAGTTTTACAATTGAGGAGGCAAAAATATTTATTCTGATGATTGATCTAGCTGAGAACCCACTGAGAATAAGTATGGTTGTGCTGCTGGGTGCTAATCACTCCATGGGCACCCACCAGCTCTGTTCAGAGGGCTTGCCTGAGATTCAACAACAGGCTAACAACATAAGGAGAAAATGATCTTTACCAAACTTCTCACCATTTTGGAAAGACTACTTTTATTTTTTGTAAGCTTCCTTCCTAGGTCTTGGTTCTCAAAATTTTGGTTTCAGAACCCCTTTTTGCTTCTAAAAATAACTGAGGATCCCAAACTTCTTTTGTTTATGTAGGTTATACCTATCAATATTTATGATATTCATTAAAACTGGAAACAAACTCTAACTTAAATCAGACTTAATCCTAAACCAATGACATAAAAATGTAAATAACATATTTTTAGATAAACTGGCCATGTTTCCTAAAATTAAAAAAAAAGGTTTTTCTTGAAAAAAAAATTATATGAGAGGGTAAGGGGCCCCAAATAGTTGAAACAATAGTTATAGGACTCACACTTCCTGATGTTAAAACTTATCACAAACTACAGTTATCAAAACAGCATTGCACTGACATAAAGACAGAAATATCAACCAATGGAATTGAACTGAGAGTTCAGAAGTAAACTCTTATATTTATGGCCAATTGGTTTTTGACAAGGTTAAGTCCACACAATAGTGAAATAATTGTCTTTTCAACAAATGGTGCTGGTGAAACTGGATATCCATATCTAAAAGCATAAAGGTGGACACTTAAACTGCACCATATACAAAAATCAGCTCAAAATGGATCAAAGACATAACTATAAGAAAAGGGACTATAAAAATCTTAGAAAAAATATAGGGAAGAAATTTTAGGACCTAATATTAGGCAATGACTCCTTAGGCTTTACACTCATATAATGAGCAACAAAAGAGAAAAAAAAAAAACAAATAAATGGGACTTCATCCAATTAAAAAAATTTTGCTTGAAAATAAAAAGACAACCCACACAATAGCTTAAAATATTTGGAAGCCACATATCTGATAATGGTTTAATATACAGAATGTGTAAAATAATCTCACAACTTAACAAAAACCAAAGAATCCAATTAAAAATGGTCAAAAAACTTGTACATTTTTCCAAAGAAGATATACAACTGCCTAATATGTACATAAAAAGATGCTCAGTATCATCAGCCATTAAGAAAATGCAAATGAAAACCACCTAGTAGGTGGCTACTATACAAAAAACAGTAAATAATAAGTGCTGGAGAGTATATGGAGAAATAGGAACACTCATTCTTTATTGGTAAGAATGAAAAATGGTGCAGGCTCTATCAAAAACTGTTTGACTATTCCTCAGATAGTTAGGTGTAAAATTACCACATGGCTCCATGTGGTGCCTTGGTGCTATTTACCCCAGAAAAATATGTTCTTAAATACAATCCACTCCTGTGGGGTTGAACCCCTTGTAAGACATTTGATGAAGTTATTTCAGTTAAGGTGTGGCCCAAATCAATCAGTATGAATCTTAATCCTATTACTGGAGTCATTTATAAACAGAATGAAATTCAGGCAGAGAATACCAGAGGGGACCACCAGAGGATGAAAGTCAATGGAGCCTGGAAGAGAAAGGAGAAACAAGGAGAGGACTCGATGTGCATTCCCATGTGACAAAAGAGCCAAAAACCCAGAATGCCAGTCTTTGGGAAGAAAGTACCTCTTTGATGATGACTTGTTTTGGAATTCTAGCCTCAAAACCATGAGCCAATAAATTCCCATTGTTTAAGCCAATCTTGCATGATATTTGCTTGGGCAGCCAAGGAACCTAAAACATGCAACAATTCCTTTTTCTATATCTATCTATATCTATATCTATCTATATCTATATCTATATATCTATATATCTATATCTATATCTATACAAAAGAATCAAAAGCAGGAACTTGAACACATATTATTTTATTTTTACTTAGATAAGTTGTACATTTACAGAAAAATCACGTGGAAAATACAGAGTTCCCACATAGCCCACCTCACACAGGCAGATTCCTTATTATTATCACTTTGCATTAGTGTGAATCTTTGTTAAAAATGATGAAAAACATTATTATAATTATACCATTAATTATAGTCCATAGTTTACATTAGGGTTCACTGTGTTGTTCCCTCATATGTTTTTTTTAAATTTTTATTCTAGTGGCCTATAGGCAATGTTAAATTTCCCCTCTTAACCACATTCAAATATATAGTTAAGTAGTGTTAATTACATGCAAAATGTTGTTTTCAGGACTGCCAAATATTACCAAAACTTTACCACCACCCTATACAGAATCTCTGCACCAATTAAGCATTAACTACCCATTCCTTCCCCCTGTAATTCTGTATTCTAGTTTCTAATTCTATAAATTTGCATATTCTAATTACTTCATATCAGTGAGGTCATACAATACTTGTACTTTTGTATCTGGCTTATTCACTCAACATAATATCTTCAAAGTTGTCTTGTAGCAAATATCAAAACTTTATTCCTTTTTTTCAGCTGAATAACTTCATTGTATGTATATATAATATTTGGTGTATCCATTCATCTGTTGATGGACACTTGGGTTGCTTCCATCTTTTGGCAATTGTGAACAATCCCACTATGAACATCTGTGTGCAAATATCTGAGTCATTTTCTGTTTCTTTTTTTTGACTTATAATCATTTTTTGCACACTGTACATTTTAATATTTTAGTGCATTAACTCTGGGATTTAGTTCCTGAGCTGTCTGTTCCTTAAGTTTATACCCAGCTAGTGATATGGTAGAGATTTTCTTGAGTACCTGCAGCTAACCAAAACAAACAGGAAACTTATTTCATAGACTTTGCTAATTGGCTCTGCAATTTTGTTGTCTTGTTCTCTCCTTTAGGGTTTAGCCCTCCTATGGAGAACAGGTGAAAGTGAAGATTTGGGTCCTCTCTTTTTCTGAGCCTGCATTTTTTCCTGGGTTTTGCTCACTCATGGCCTCAGAAATTGCCCCATATAAAGGAATTTGAATGTCCCCTCTATGAAGTAGACTTCCCCCACTCTTGAGTGCTTTATTGTATATCTTAAAACTAGCATCCTTTGTCAGAGGCCTCTTTGACTTAACTGTTCTCTTACACTGCTTTATCTGTCTTCAAGCTGCTTCTGCCTGCAGAGTAAGTTCTGAAAGGGTGAGCCAGAAATGAGTTTCCTGGTACAATCTTTCAGGCTGCCAACTGATAAAATGGCATCCCACTATGTGCATGGGTTACTGTGCTTCCTCCACAACAGGGCTAAGGACCCACAATTAGAATGCAGGCTGGGACCACACTATTCCATGGCGGGAGTGGAAGAGGAGAGAACATGGGAACCACAAGCTTCTCCTATTGTTTTTTAATGCACTTTTATTGTGAACTTTAATATATATACATAACAGTGATAACTTTCAAAGTACAATTTAACAAGTAGCAAATTTCAAAGCATATTGTGGGTCACAATTCCACAACATCAGCTATTTCCATTATTGTAAAATATAACATATATGCAGAAAGGTGTTAACTTTCAATGTACAGCTCAACAAGAGTTGCATAGGTAATTTCAAAAATTGTTATATGTTACAATCCACGGTTTCAGTTCTTTCTTTATTATGAAATATAGCATGTACACAGAAAGGTGAAGACTCTCAAAGCACAATTCAATGAGCAGTTATAGAGCAACTTTCAAAGAATGTTATAGGTTGCAGTTCCATGTCATTTACCTCCTTCCAGCTATTCCAACACCCCAGCATCTACATATAAATATAAATATATTTGTTAAATCTTAACTTGTTTGTTGTTACCCCTTCCTCTCGCTTAATCTCTTTCTCCATCTTCAGAACATGTTCATATTGAAAGGGGGTGTCAACAGTATGGGGAAGGGGGCTGAATCTGATTGTTCTTAAAGAGACTGTTGCCTCTGGGTTTTAGGACTTGTATGGTATAGAAATGCTCTAGTGGATTTAAGTTTCTGAGAGATAAAACTTAGTGAGTGAATCTTTTATATAATCTCAGGTAGAGATCTAGGTATTTGGAAACTACTTTTGGTAGGGGCATGGTGTACTGTGTCCATTTGGGATGTCTAGCTGGAGCTTGTGTAAGAGAAACCTCCAGAATAGTCTCTCAACTCTATTTGGGATCTCTCAGCCACTGTAACCTCAGCTTGTTACCTTTCTTTTCCCCCTTTTGGTCAAGTAGGCATTTTCAATCCTTTACTGCCAGGGTCTCCTACTGTTTTCAAAGATGTTTTCTTGAATGGGCACTGGCCCTGTTACTGCAATACTTTAGTTGTTTTCTGGAGTTTTGAGGAGGATGGATCTTCTAATTTTGGGCAGTTGTTCAAAGATTCTGAGGTGAGTCATACCCTGGAGTGTCTTATACTGCCATCTTGGTCTACCAGAAGTCCCAAGCCACTGCATACTTTTGTCAAGAGAATAGCATGATTTGAACATTCAATAATGACAGCTTCCTCCACTTTTTGCTTCTACCTGGGACATAACCTGCAGTTTCAATTTTAAAGATATAATTATTGTACAGTACTTCATTTTTTGGCTCCCAGGCCTTAATGGATGCATACACCAATGTTACAAACACATTTATGATTTTCTATTCATATTCATATACACAATGTAAACATATGAATAATTTAGGTAACTTAATAAACAAGTCATATGCTACAATGCTTTCTAAGCAATATT
This sequence comes from Choloepus didactylus, assembly GCF_015220235.1. Lineage (NCBI taxonomy): Eukaryota > Metazoa > Chordata > Mammalia > Pilosa > Megalonychidae > Choloepus > Choloepus didactylus. The sequence goes on along the minus strand of NC_051334.1, from coordinate 97,179,222 downwards.
TTGTAGCTAATAATTGTAGTTTTGAGTTTGCAACAATATCACAAAATCTATCAATATCCCTTAATCTTGTTCAGTCTCTTTCTAAGATCTTTAGAGCTTACCAAGCCATATCAACTTTGGGTATTTAGTCACTTTTGACTTGATCTCAAGCCACAAATCCAGGCAGTGTGTGTGTATGTGTGTGTGTGTGTGTGTGTGTGTGTGTGTGTGTGTGTGTGTCATAGAAAAAGAAGAATGATTACTATATATACATATATATATAATTTTCTGAACCATTTAAAGTTTTTACATACATCATGGTCTTTTGCTATTACTTCAGTGAGTATTTCCTAAGAATAAGGATTTTTCTTACAAGATAATAGTAACTTCAGTAAATTTAAAATTTAAGACATGTGAAACTTTTATCTAATATATCTTTCTTATTTCAGCTTATCAGGTGACCCAATAGTGATTTTTATCAGTTTTCCTCTCCAACTGAGGATCCAGTCTGGGGTCAGGAATCACATTTAGTTGTCATTTCTTCTTAGCTTCCTTTAATATGGAGCAATTCCACAGTCTTTCTTTGCCTTTTGATCATCCATTCAAGGAGGTGCCCAATTTCCCCATGGTACAATGTGTTTTTCCTCCTTTGTAACAAATAAGCAGTCTTTGGGGAGTCACTTTAAGACTCTAAAACTATCCTGATCCTTGTCATAATTTCCCCCATGATCTAGCATCCATTGATAATTCTTGCCTGACCCAATCTTTATTATAGTGGTTATAAAATACTGATTTTTCAACCCTAATGCTCCTTTCACATTAATCAGTTAGCCCTTAGCATTTGACTTTAAGCAAGAAACACTCCAATTTATATATTCATCTATTATTATTGGTCTGAGCATATGAATTCTTATTTTTATCAATGATTTAATTATTTTTGGTATTCATATTGTCCCAGATTTGACAAGTGGATTCCTTTCCAAATCATCTTCTTATATCCTTGTGACATGCCCTTAAGAAAATAAAAATAATTATTATTATGCTTTCTGGTATAACAAAATATTACAGGCTCATTTTTGCCTACCCTACCCGAGCCATGGGGCTGAGGAATTATTGTTGTTATTTTTTTACATGTTTTGAAGAGGGTAAAGTTCTCAGGATTCAGTAATTATATTGTCAGCCTAGTTTCTTCCATCTTTCTACATTTCAATGACTTTAAAGCTAGAATGAGTCTGTCTGGGTGGAAAGAGATATTAACTTGGAACTTCCCACTGAGAACTTTCTTTTCACTTTACAATGCATAGACCTGAATTAGCACAATACCTAATTTGTAGGTGCAGGACTATACTGTGAAAAAAGACAAAATGTACCAGTGATTGCACTTTGAAATACATGTATAGTACTGGTATGCATGCCTATTGCATAGAAACATATATATTCACCAGTGATTATAATGCAAATATACAAAAGCTAAAATAAGATATTTCATGTTGCTTCTAAGTTACATGGAGTGAATTTCAAATCCTTGGAACAAAAGACAAGATAAAAGCAAATGAAAGAGCTTATTTTCAAAATTTAATTCTTTTTCAGTGTAACCCTTACATTAGGAAATAAATGAAAAACATTGATGTTTGGAGGTGCATACTGCCTGGGGTTCCAGGTGCTTTGTGCATCACTATATTGGAAGAGAAAGACTTGTTAAAAGCCAAAATCCTGGACAGATAAAGATTCTGTATGAAGCCATTTAGTTATAGTGAACCCCATTTTCCTGAAGCAATCTAATAGGTGAGAAAGGCAGTATGTCACTTATGGGAAGGCAGAACAACTGTTATTTGGTTGATGAAGTACCCTAACCATAGCATTTATGGCTCCAAGAATAGTCCATGTTAACAATAGCTATCTTTTCTGAAGATATGAGAGGCTGAGAAAATGAATATGAGCTCTTTGCTGCATAGAGATGAGGAAGTTCCATTTCTAGGGAATCATTTTTCTCTCCTGGAAGAAAATAACCAGGCTATTCATAAAGCAATGAAAAACAGGAGGGCTGAAAGTTGCATACACATTGATATGTCCTCTGGTTGCAGCAGCCCTCTAATCTTGGGGAGGAGTTTATGCCTTTCAGAGGAAATTAAAAGTTCAGTTGTTGAATTTATCTATGTAGTAGAGAATGTGCTTCAATCAAAAAAATTATTGTCATCTGGCTGAGTATATCTTCATTATTTATTTCCCTTTATTGGTTCAGGACTTCTTATGGAAAACAATGTAAGATAAAATTCATAGGAAAGAGCCTTACATTTGATGGCATCATTTCTCCTGGTACCAGTATCTGCCTTTGACCTGTGAGAGGCAGTAACATCTCTCAAAGCAACCTCAAAACCTAAGAAGTTGTAGCTATACAAACAAAATCTAACAAATAACTTCAGCATTAACTAAGATATCAGATTGCAACATTGCACCTACTACAGAGGACTTGAATAATCATGGAAATCTAGCAGCTGGTTCTCTTCAGAACTACATGGAAGATATATACTGTGTTCAATTTCAGAATAATTATCTTTTTGTTTAGGACAGCACATATTTACCTTCATCATCTTCTTCCTTGTAGCATTAATTAAGTTACTGTCTCTTGCCAGGATCTGTCTTAGAAACTGGTATAGTAGAAAGCAAGTCCTTTTTTAGGGATTTATTGGACATCCATTATGTGAGCTGACATTTCATAACTACAGACTTGTGCTTTTAAGCCCTACAGCATTTCCAACTTCCAGCTGGATATCTCCTTTTGGATGTTCCTTAGGCACCCAACACCTGTTAAGTCCAAAAGTGAACTCATGTTCCCCTTGTAGCCTGTTTCTCCTTGTGAATTACCCCTGGGCTTGCAAGTTTCAACATCTCTGTGCCATTATTAACTCTTCCTTAAATCCTAAGCTAATGAAAACAAACATTCTGGAGATTTTCTTTTTCAGTGTCTATAGCAATCATACCTACTCTTCTGCCCCAGGAGAAAACACTCTCCCTATTCAACACCAAACACACAGGAGGCTAAAATATGAAAATTCCCCTTAGAAATATAAGCCATGCTCCCTAGGCTACAAGGTGATGCTGGGTTATTGTCACTTGGAAAAAAGGCCAGCATTGTGTGTGTCAGAACAGAATTCTTTCCTCCATTCCTTTAACCACTTCCCATTCTCATTCCCAAGTGAGGAATGGGTCTATTATACAAAGAGGTTATGCTTCAGATATGAACAATATCAGAAAGTTTGTTCTACTTAAGGATGGCTCACTCTGAAGACTTGGAAGACATAAATCTACTATCTCAGAGGATTATAAGGAGCCTTTATTACTGCACAGGAAATCTGATTCTATCACTTATATTTGGATGCCTACCATTCCCTGCTTAACTCTGGGCAGACCCCGACCCAGGAATTTGTGGATGTCAGGATGAATGACACATAGGCAAAAATAGATATGAAATAAAGTGCATTACTCGCATAGTATACAGCAAAAACATTTCCCCAAGAAGAAAGGCTCAGGTTCAATCTGAAATGCAAAAAGAGTGAGCATGGGAGGCAGGTGGTTTCAGGTTTTTATTGTGGTTAAGGGATGGAGTGAACTTGCATGGTTTGACATTTCTTCCAGCACCAAGTGAAAGAGGAATCATGGACTTTCTTATCAGGTTGTCCAGATGTGGAGCAAAGGACATAGTGGAGGGTTTTGGAATTAAAAACAGTCATTGGTCAAATATCAAAACTGGATTCATTTTCTTTACTACAATTCACCACTGAAGGCTGACTGATGACTGAAATTATGCAAAGTTTCATTTAATTGCACTTACTTAAGTATGGGTTTTGAGAGTCTAATTCCTAAGTTATATATTATAATTAATATGAGTAAATATTGAAATAGTTTTTGAATATAATCACCTCAGGTTGACAGGGACAACAAAGAAAACAATCAGTGGGAGCCCATCATGGTTAGATTCATCTGTCAACTTGGCTAGGTTATGGTGCCCAATTGTTTGGTCAAGCAAGCACTGGCCTGATTGTTAATATGAAGGTATTTTGTGGATTTCAATGATTATTCAGTTGATTGCATCTGGCTGGTTCCAGCTACAGTCAAAAAGGATATTGTCTTTAAAAATGAGAGAGGTCTCATCCAATCAGTTGAAGACCTAAAAGAGAGAACTGATGATTTCAGAAGTTAGAAGAATTTCTATCTCTACCTCAACCATCCAGCTTCTCCTGGGGAATTCATCAAAACTTTCATAGGAGTTCCTAACTTGTGGACTGCCCTGTGGAATTCTGACTTGCCAATCCACAGGGTCATGTTTGTCAATTCCTATAATAAATGTCTTAATATCTACTTAATAATAATCTTGTAGGTTCTGTTTCTCTGGAGAACATTGATACAGAGCCTATGGCACTTGTTTAAATACTCTAGTAATATTGTTGACCACTTTATTTTGTTCTCTCATTTCTTGAATGATTTTATTACAGGATTTAGACATTTCTTGATTGGCTTTTTAAATTTATTGTAGGAGGGTCCACACCAAGGGCAACTCCACTATCCCTAAATTAGTTATATGAGTGCAAAAGGAAGAATGGTCCTTTTAGTTCTATGAAGTCATTATGGAGATAGTGTGGGATAGTGATGACCCAGGAATCCAGACCTAATCAGCAGATTGTATAAGTTATATTGGGGGGTGCCCTTTGGGGTAGAGAGGGATGGTAAAACCATAATCCTGGTGGGGCTTTAATTTAGCTTTCTTATTCCTTGCTAATATGAATTAGAGGACTTTCAATGTTTGTATACTTGGGAATAATTTGTATCCATAATTTTTCAGGGGTTCTAATATTTTAAAAGGGAGGAATAGCATACAATTTAATGATAATTGAATATTTGGGGACAATTGTAAGGGAATAGAGTGGGCAGAAGTATCCTCAATAAAAGTTTCTAGGTCGGCTAGGGAAGATGGGACTTATGGATTTGGCAATTGAAATCAATAATTATTGGGCATAAATTTGGAAGTTGGGCTGAGGTTATCAAGGATGCAAAAGTAATCTTGCTGGAATTTGGAATATAATAATTTTTAGCCAAATTTATATCCTTTAGGTATAAAGTCTAATTGGTCAGATTGTCACAAAGATATATCAATTTCAAATACAAGCAGTGACTGTGGGAATACTTGTCTTGTTTCAGATCTTAGCAGGAAACTTTTCAGTATATCACCATTGATTACAATATTAGCTATGGGTTTCTAATGTATGCCCTTTATCATGTTGAGAAAGTTTCCCTCTATTCCTATAATTTGAAGTGTTTTATCAAGAAAGGATGATGCACTTGATCAAATGCCTTTTCTGTTTCAATCAAGTGATCATGTGGTTTTCCCCCTTCAATTTGTTAATGTGTGTAGTACATTAATTGATTTTCTTGTGTTGAGCCATCCTTGAATACCTGGTATAAACTCCACTTGATCATGGTATATAATTTGTTCAGTGTACTGTTGGATTCTATTTGCTAGTATTTTGCTGAGGATCTTTGCATCTACATTCATTAGTGAAATTCATATGTAATTTTCTTTCCTTGTAGTATCTTTATCAGGCTTTGGTATTAGGATGATGTTGGCTTCATAGAATGAGTGAAGTAGTGTTCCCTTCTCTTAAATTTTTGGAAAGGTTTGAGCAAGATTGGTATTACTTTTTCTTGGAAATAACTGGTAGAATTCCAGTATGATGCCATCTGGTCCTGGGCCTTTCTTGGTTGAGAGGTTTTTGATGAACATTTCAATCTCTTTACCTGTGATTAGTTTGTGGAGGTCTTCTATTTCTTCTAGAGTAAGAGAAGGTTGTTCATGTGTTCCTAGGAAATTGTCCATTTCATCTAAGTTGTCTAGTTTGTTGGCATATGGTTGTTCATAGTATCCTCTTATGATCTTTTTATTTCTGTGGGATCAGCAGCAAATTCCCTTCTCTCATTTCTGATTTTATTTATTGGCATCATCTCTCTTTTATTCTTTGTCAGTCTAGCTAGGGTTTTGTCAATTTTACTGATTTTGTCAAAAAACAAACTTTTGGTTTTGTTTATTCTATTGTTTATTTATTCTCAATTTCATTTATTTCTCTTTAATGTTTGTTATTTCTTTCCTTGTACTTGCTTGGGGTTAGTTTGCTGTTCTTTTTCTAGTTCCTCTAAGTTCAGTTAGGTCTTTGATTTTAGCTCTTTCTTCCTTTTAAATATAGGCATTTAGGGCTATAAATTTCCCTTTCAGCACTGCCTTCACTGCATCCCATATGTTTTGATATGTTGTGTTCTTGCTTTCATTCATCTCAAGATATTTACTGATTTATCTTGTAATTTCTTCTTTGACCCACTGGTTGTTTAAGATTGTGTTGTTTATGCTCCATATATGTTTGAATTTCCCAGTTCTCCTCCTGTTATTGATTTCTAGCTTCATTTCACTGTGATAAGAGAAAGTGCCTTGTATAATTTCTACATTTTTTAAAATTTTTGAGACCAGCTTTGGGGCCCAACATGTGGTCTATCCTGGAAAATGATCCATGAGCATTTGAGGAGAATGTATATCCTGCTGTTTTGGGATGGAATGTTCTGTAAATGTCTGTTAAGTCTAGTTCATTTATCATATTATTCAAGTTTTCTATTTCCTTATATTTCCTCTAGAACAACTGTGCAACAAAAATAAACAAAAGTCATTGAAATTGGAAAATAATAAGTGAAATATTCACTATTTGCAAATGACATTATCCTATATTTAGCAAGTCCCAAAAACTACAAAAAAGCTACTTGAGCTAATAAACGAGTTCATCAAAGTGGTGGTATACATGTCCAACATAGAAAAAGTCAGTGTTTCTTTTTTTTTTAATTTTATTTTGAAATAAATTCAAATTTACAGGAACAGCTGCAAAAACAATACAAACCCCATACACAGAACTCCAGCATACCCTGACCCCCCTCCCCCAATGCCCTGATCCACCAAATTTAACATCCTGTCACACCACCATTTCTTTCTTTCCCTCCCTCCCTCCCTCCCTATCATCCATCATCTATTGCTCTGTCTTCTGAACACATGAGAGCAGGCTGCACACATCCTTGAACAAACAATATAATTCACATATACATTTCCCCTGAACAAGAACATTCTTTTATGCATTCCAATTAAGCACAGCTAAGAAGTTCAAGAAATTCAACATTGATACAAAGCTTATATTCTATATTTCCTTTTTTTATCCCTATGTCCCAACTGTGTCCCTTTGAGCTTCCTCTCCTCTATCCTCAGATCCCATCCAGGATCATCTTTGGCATTTAATTGTCCTTGTCTATTTAGACTGACTTTTTTTTCACTTGTGGAAACATATATACAGCCTAAATCTTCCCATTCCACCCCCTCCCTAGCATTCCGTTAGTGGGATTAATCACATATAGAATGTTGCAATTCCATCACCTTCCCACCATCCATTACTAGAAATTTCCCTTCAACCCAAACAGAAGCCCTACACTCCTTTCTTAACTCCCCATTCCCCCTTCCCCCACTTCCATAACCCATACTCCATTTTTCATGTCTATGATCACATTCTCTGATATTTTCTTTGTGTTTACCATGGGGCTTAAATTTAACCTCTTAAGTCTATAACAATTTTGTTTTTCTTTGATACCAACTTAACTTCAATAGGACACATAAACTATGTTCCTTTACTCCTCCATTCCCCCACCTTTATGTAGTTCTTGTCAAAAATTACATATTTTACATTGAGTCCAAAACCACTGATTTATCATTACAGTTTATGTATTTTAGATCCTATACGAAGTAAATAGTGGAGTTACAGATAAAAATACAGTAGTATTGGTATTTATATTTATGATGTGATCTTTACTGGAAATCTTTATTTCTTCATGTGGTTTCAGTCAATTGTTTAGTGTCCCTTCCTTTCAGCCTGCACAATTCCCTTCAGCATTTCTTGTAGGACTGATCTACTGGTGATGAACTCCTTCAGCTTTTGATTATCCAGGAATGTTTTCATCTCCCCTTCATTTTTACCCTCCATGTGTTTGTGAATTTTCTAAGTCCCTGATGGTTATTGATTTCTATTTGTATTCCATTCTGATTAGAGAACATGCTTTGAATAAATTATTATTATTTTTTAATTTATTGAAGCGTGTTTTATGTCCCAGCATATGGTCTATTCTGGAGAAAGTTCTGTGATCACTAGAGAACAATGTGTGTCATGGTGATTTGGGATGTAATGTTCCATATATGTGTGTTAAATTTCTCTATATCTCTCTCTCCTTTCTTTGTTTCTCTGTCAGTAGGGCTCCCTTAAGTATCTGAAGTAGGGCAGGTCTTTTATTAGCAAAATCTCTCAGCATTTGTCTGTGAAAAATTTAAGCTCTCCCTCAAATTTGAAGGAGAGCTTTGCTGGATAAATTATTCCTGGTTGGAAATTTTCCTTTTTCAGAATTTTAAATATGTCATGCCACTGCCTTCTCACCTCCATGGTGGCTGCTGAGTAGTCACTACTTAGTCTTATGCTGTTTCCTTTGTATGTGATGAATTGCTTTTCTCTTGCTGCTTTCAGGACTTGCTCCTTCTCTTCAGTATTTGAGAGTCTGATCAGAATATGTCTCGGAGTGGATTTATTTGGATTTATTCTGCTTGGAGTTCACTGGGCATTTATGCTTTGTGTATTGATATTGTGTAGAAGGTTTGGTAAGTTTTCCCCAACAAATTCTTTGAATACTCTTTCTAGACCTTTACCCTTCTTTTCCCCTTCTGGGACACCAATGAGTCTTAAATTTGGATGTTTTATTTTATCTATTGTATCCCTGAGATCCATTTTGATTTTTTCAATTTTTTCCCCATTCTTTCTTTTGTTCTATCATTTTCTGTTCTGTGGTTGTTGAGGATGCTGAGTCATTGTTCAACTTCCTCTAATCTTGTATTATGAGTATCCAATGTCTTTTTAATTTGGCCAACAGTTTCTTTCATTTCCATAAGATCTTCTATTTTTTTTTATTTACTCCTGCAATTTCTTCTTTATGCTCTTCTAGGGTCTTCTTCATGTCCTTTATATCCTGTGCCATGCTCTTCTAAATGTCCTTTATAGCCTGTGCCATGCTCTCATTGTTTGACTTTAGTTCTTTGATTAATTGCACCAAGTACTGTGTCTCTTCTGATCTTTTGATTTGGGTTTTTGGGTTTGGGTTCTCCATATCATCTGGTTTTATTATATGCTTTAATATTTTCTGTTGTTTTTGGTCTCTTGGCATTTGCTTTACTTGATAGGGTTCTTTCATGGTCTATAAAATACCAATCTCTAATTTGTCAGATTTATAGCCTGGTGGCATACACTTTAACCAGGAGATGGCGTCCGTGAGTCACCTATTTCCCTCAAGTCAGTTGTCCCCAACTTTGTCTTTTTGGTGTGTGGGGGTCTGATTCTTGTGGGGTTCAATTGGTGCACCAAGTTTGGGTGTGTTGTTTGTGCTGTTCACTCTGAGTGTGGGGTGTGTGTCTGAGCAGTTAGGGAGAGAAGACACCTTTAATAATCAAACCTCTCAGGTGTTCCTGGAGATTTAAGGTTCTTTCAAGAGTCTGAACCTTCATGCCAGACACCAAGGCATTGGGAGAGCCTGCTCCTGCCATGCTTCACTGTGTGGTTCTCACTGTTGAATCTGCAGTCTGTCCCAGGTTTTTTTTTAAAAAAAGAACTAGTCCATCTCCAAATGCCAACCCATTGTTTCCCCACACTGCAGCACAGACACCAGACTTTCAGCCAGCTCATTCACTCATTTCAGAATGCAAACTCCCAGTTTCACTGAATGCATGGTCCCTGTGGATTTAGCAGACCTTGTCCAGTTGGTGCATTGCTGGAACTGGTGTTCTGGGTCACTTTCTGGCTTTTATCTAGTATTTTACATGGAGGTGTTTTTTGCCCTGTCTTACCTAGCCACCATCTTGGGTTCTCCATCAGTAGTGTTTCTATACATTAGTAATGAGGAATCTGTGTTGGAAATTGAGAGAAAAATTTCATTTACAGTAACAACTAAAGAAATCAAATATCTAGGAATGAATTTAACCAAGGATGTAATGGACTTATATACAGGAAACTACAAAACATGGCTAAAATAAATCAAATTGAAGAAGACATAAATAAATAGAAAGACATTCTTTGTTCATGGATTGGAAAACTAAATATAGTAAAGATGTTAATTCTACTCAAATTGATTTACAGTTTCAAAGCAATCCCAATCAAAATTCCAAAGCTTACTTTTCAGAAATGAAAAATCCAATCATCAAAAAGATTTGGAATGGTAAGGGACCGTTAATAACCAAAAATATCTTGAGAAAGAAGAACAAAGTGGAAGGACTCAAACTTCCTGTCTTTAAAGCATATTACAAAGCAACAGTGGTCAAATCAGCATGGTACTGGCATACAGACAGATATACTGATTAATGGAATTGAATTGAGAGTTCAGAAATAGACCCCGTCTTCTATGGTGAATTGATTTTTGACAAGGCTGCAAAATCCACTCAAATGGGAAAGAGCAGTCTCTTTAACAAGTGGTGATGGGAAAATTGATATCCATATCCAAAAGAATGAAAGAGGGCCCCTTATCTCACATTTTATGCCAAAAGTAACTCAAAAATAGATCAAAGACCTAAATACAAGAGCTAGGACCATAAAACACCTAGAAGAAAATATAGGGAAGCATCTTCAAGATGTCCTGGTAGGAGGTGCTTTCTTAGGTTTTATAGCCAAAGCACATGCAATGAAAGTAGAAATAGATAAATGGCTGTTCCCCAAAATTAAATACTTTTGTGCCTCAAGGGACTTTGTCAGGAAAGAGAAAGGACAGCCTTCCCAATAGCAGAAATTATTTGCAGACCACATAGTTGATAAGGGTTTAATATCCAGAATATATTAAGAAATCCTACAACCCAACAAAAAATGACAAAAAACTCACTTTTAAAATGGACAAAAGACATGAATAGACACTTTTCCAAAGAGCAAACACAAATGGCTAAAAAGAACATGAAAATTGCTCATCATTAGCTATTAGAGAGATGCAAATCAAAACCAGGAGATATCATTTCATACATACTAGAATGGCCACTATTAAAAATGCGGGAAACAAGTGTTGGAGAGGATGTGGAGAAGTATGAAAAATTATTCACTGCAGGTAGGAATGTAAAATGGTGCAGCCCCTGTGGAAGACATTTTCATTTCACGGAGATGTTTTTTTGCCCTGTCTTACTTAGCCACCATCTTCAGTGTTTCTATACATTAGTATAATGTATAATTCAGTAGTGTTTCTATACATTAGTAATGAGGTAGATATTTGATTAATCAGTATATCTATCCATATGCCAGTACCATGCTGATTTGACCACTGTTGCTTTGTAATACGCTTTAAAGTCAGGAAGTTTCTCAGGAAGCTAAATATAGAATTGCTGTATGATCTGGAAATTCCACTTCTAGGTATATACTCAGAAGAATTGAAAGCAAGGATGCAAACAGATACTTTCACACTGATGTTCATAGTGACATTATTCACAGTTGCCAAAAGATGGAAACCCAAGTGTCCATCAACCAAAGAATGGATAAATAAAATGTGGTATATACATATGATGGAATATTATGCACCTGTTAGAAGGAATGAAGTCCTGATGCATTCTACAACATGGATAAATCTTGATGACATTATGTTGAGTGGAATAAGCCAGTCATGAAAGTAAAAATATTATATGGTCTGACCAATATGAACTAATTTTAATGAGCAAACTGTTGTAGTTAAAATCTAGAGTATAGTTTACCAGGAGATAAAATGAGGGTAGAGAATATGAATCTGAAACTTAATTTGTGCAGAATAATTAATAAGATTGATTGTAAGTGTTTTGTAATGAATAGAATTGATGGCAGCACATTACTGTAAAGTGTAATTAAAAGCACTGAATTATGGTTGTGATTATGGCTGAAAGGGGAAGTTTAGGGTCATGTATGTCCCTAGAAGGAAAGCTAGAAGATAAAACATGGGACTGTATAAAATAGTCAACCCTTATGTGGACAATGACTCTGGTTAACTGTACAAATATAAGAGTGCTCTTACATGAGGTAGAACTAATGTATGTCCCTATTACAAGGTATTAATAATAGAGGAGCATAGGGAAAAATGCACCTAATGCAAACTATGGACTATAGTTAACAATAATGTTGTAATATTCTTTCATCACCTGTAACAAAGGTACTATACCAATGCTAAGTATCAATAATAAGGAGGTTATAAGGATTATGAGATTTTTCTTTTTGGAGCAATAAGAATGTTCTCAAATTTATTGTAGTTGTGAATGCACAAGAGCCATTGATTGTACACTTTGGATGGACTGTATGGAGTGTGAATAAAACTGCTTTTTAAAAAAACACCACTTCCCATACAGAGGAACAAAGAAATGAATTACAACAGACTTCTAATATGTAGGAAGGGAAGAATTACAGCAGACTTATCATAAGTAAGAGGACAGTCCCATAAGTCATAAGACAATAGATGAAGTGACATCTATAAATTAAATAAATAAACATGGGGAAAAAGATATATGAATGTCATGGGGTAACAAGGTGCATAATGCATAATGTGTCATCATTTTGACAGCAGCAATGACATCATACTGTGGATGTAAGAAGCCCTAGAGTCCCCTGTGTAGGCAATCCCACATTTCATTTTTGGTAACTATTTACAGTATTTTGAAAACAATTTTGCATGCTAATAATATTAACACATAAAAGAAAGAGGTTAAAGACCTTATATGAGAAAAGTCTTTTGGGCTTGGTGTTGTAATGTGCAACTCCCCTTTAATAAAAAAATAATAATTAAAGAATTAAACAGATTTTATATTGTTGAAATGTGTTCATTCTTTTAGATTCTAGGAAGCTATAATCCCCCCCCAAAAATATTGAATAAATCAAATAATACTGGATGGCAACAGGGCTGAAAGATGGTCCATTGAATAGTGCAGAATTGGGTGGGAACCTCCTGTGGGTAACAGTGCCCCAAGATCAATCCATCAAAGTAGACAGAAGCAAATAAGGTATTTTGGGTACAATAGCATGAAGACCTGAGGGCCTGGGAGGCCACAACTTGTAATAGGCATTCTTGGTGACCCCATTTAATATCTGCATACTCAGGAAGATTTTGGAGTATCTTCTATTGGAAAATGCTTTGTGATGTGCCAATTTTAAGTCTTAACTTTCTCATGACAAATTGTTATTAATATTTTTATTTATGCACTTTATATTTTAAGTAAATTTTGCAGTAGATAGATCTACATCACTGGGATACCAAAAATAAGGGTCAAAGGCCTTTGGAATTTATAATTGTAGAGCCATGTTCAATGTTATTCACCTTTGTTCCTGATCTGTTCTCCTTTTCCTTAAAGGATGGGGGTAAGATTGCAAATGTGGAGATTTTGTTGAGTCTTTTCTTCAAGAACTGAACATTTTGCATTTTGTGAGAAGGTAAAGCTGTTTGTTGGCTGTTGAACTGGGAAAATTTGGCATAGTTTGAAATATAAATCCTTTCATATTGTGTATTAGGATACTGTGAGGCAATACATTTTATAATTCTCCTTTTATATGAGGCCAACATGTATACCCTGGACAATGATCATGAACACTTGTAAAGCACGTATATTCTGCTATTGTTGGGTGCAATGTTCTGTAAATGTCTGTTAAGCCTAGTTCATTTACTATTATTCAAGATCTCTGTTTCCCTATTGATCCTCTGTCTAGATATTCTAACTATTGATGTGAGTGGTGTACTGAAATCACCAACTATTATTGTAGAGATGTCTATTTCTCTCTTCAGTGATGCCAGTGTTTATCTAATGTTATTGTGGTGAACCTTGGCTAGTTGCATAAATATTTATGATTGTTATTTCTTCTTGGTGGATGTTTGGGCCCAGACCAAATTCATGCATAGCACAGGCTGATGTGGTTGTAAGACCAAAAAATATGCAAGGCACAGTAGACATAGGTTATTGGGACTTATGAACAGAAGTTCTGTTCTCAGTACTGAGAAGTTCTCAGAAGTGGCCATCACCATATGGACTTTTAGTGCTCTGCATGGGATGGGGAAGTGCAAGTAGTAATACATGATTTTAGAACAAAGACATTTCATATAGCATGAGGACATTGGGTTTCTTGTGTAATCATTAAGGCACCCTAAAACCTGATGTTTTACTAAGGTTAGTGTTTAAGATACAATGAATGCCATTTTTTACATACATGTTTACATTTGTCCCCCTCTGGGGAGATTGTTTACTTTCTTGACCTCTGTCCAAGGGATATTGTTTACTTTCTTGACCTCTGTCTATGGCTAAAGCAGGTTTGTTATGTGCAATTTAGGAGGGGACCCAGGCCCTGGGCTACCACATTCCATCCCCATAACAGGCTGCAATGACTAAGGGACAAATATTGCATCCATATATCACAGCAACAATATGAAAGACAACAGAATAGTAGTACTCCAACACATAGGGCAGATAATCCTACAAAGAAATGTCACCAGGCTGAGTAAGAGAACTAAACCAAGTAGAAAGGGGGTCAGTAGATAATTGATCAATACTATACATGTGCTCCTGCATATGATTTAAAGCTTGTGAAACATTACATGAGTGATCAGTAATATATACACAACATTTTATGTTTTGGAGGCACAGGTTCTGCCTTATGCTGCAGTTAAAATGTCTAAAACCATTCTATTCTGTAAGACTACTTTCTGTAATTGGGTGGTCTCATCATTTAACATTGATACTGCTAAGTTAGATTCGTTAAGTGCCTGAGCTATGTGGAAGGCTGAGGATGTTACATGCTTTTCAGTAACCATTGCAGCTTTCCCTGGGGCAAGAATAGCTAAAGGAGAGTTTTTTTTTTTGGCTGGGATGGGGCTGCTCGCACGGTGGGGAGCTTGCGAGCTTGAGCGAGAGGCGGGGGTGGGGGTGGGGGTGGGCGAGGGTCGGGGCACAGCAGCGCCGTCCAGCGGTCCACTTGCAGCTGCTGCATCACAGAGCGGCAGCCCGGCCAATCCCCCAGCCTCGGCTGCGGCGGGCGCTGAGTAGGCAGGCCTGAGTAGGCAGGCGGGCGGGTGGCGGGGAACCCCCGGCTGGGGGCGGTGGCTGCGGCGCTGGCGGCTGCCCTGGAAGAGGAGAAGGCGGTCCTGGTGGGAGCGGCAGTCGAGGAGGGGGGACTGGCAGCGGAGGGCTGCAGACCCAGTTTCTGGACCTGCCCTGGAAAAGAAGTATCCAGTAGAGATGAGTTCACTGCAGTTACTTAATTAAAATTTTGTAAGCTGCAAAAATGGCAATGGGCTAACCAAGAACAGCTATAATTTGAATTTTTCTATTTCCAGAATAACAATAACCTGGATGCCTGCTGTGCAGTTCTCTCTCAGGAGAGTACAAGGTATCTTTATGGTGAAGGAGACTTGAATTTTTCAGATGATTCTGGAATTTCTCCTCTATGCAATCACATTACTTCTCTCAACTTGGACTTGCAGTCACAGAATGTTTACCACCATGTAAGAGAAGGGAATAGAATGAATGGAAGTCAGACTCCAATGCACAGCATCAGTGATGGGCAACTTCAAGGTGGCCAGTCCAATAATGAACTATTTCAGCAGGAGCCACAGACAGCACCAGCTCAAGTTCCTCAAGGCTTTAATGTTTTTGGAATGTCCAGTCCAACTGGTGCTTGAAACTCAGCATGACATCTTGGATTTCACTTAGGCATCAAAGGAACTTCTAACCTTTCTCAACAAACTCCTAGATTTAATCTCATTATGATAACTTTAGCCACAAATATACAGACCAGTCTTAATACTCCTACATCTTTGCACATCCATGGTGTACCTCCATCTGTACTTAACAGTCCACAGGGAAATTCTACCCATATTAGGCCTTATATTACAACTCCTAGTGGTACAGCTTGACAGACACAACAACATTCTGGCTGGGTATCTCAGTTCAATCCCATGAACCCTCAGTAATTCTATCAACCTTCACAACCTGTTCCCTGGACTACCTATCCTACATCTACCCTCTGCCACATACCTCAACCCAGCAGCCCACTCAGCAAGGTCACCAGACCTCCCATGTCTACATGACCATCAGCTCTCACTTACTACTCCACAGCCACCAACAGTCCATCCACCTGGTAGTTCACAGTCTTCTGCCCATAGCCAATATAACATTTGGAATATTTCAACAGAACCTCAGAAAAACCAGATTGAAATTAAACTTGAACCCCTACAAAGAAACAGTTCTTTAAAATTGCATTCCCCCAGACCTTGAACCTCCATCAGTTCCTCTTTGGTCAACAGCCAGACCTTAAATAGAAACCAGCCAACTGTTTATGTAGTTGCCAGCCCCCCAAGTACCAATGAGGTAATGTCCCATAGTCAGCCTAAGGTCTATATTTCAGCTAATGCCACCACAGGAGATGACCAGGACATGCTGAATCAGCCCACACTATTCATATCCACTAACACTGAAGCATCTGCCACCTCCAGGAACATGTCTGGGCAAGTGAGCATGGGACCTGCCTTTATTCACCACCACCACCCCAAAAGTTGAGCAGTGGGTGCCAACTCCATGACTTCCCCTTGCATGGTGGTCATGCAGCCCAACACAAAGTACACTTTGAAGATCACAGTTTCTCCCAACAAACACCCAGCAGTCTCTCCAGGGGTGGTGTCCCCTACCTTTGAACTTACAAATCTTCTAAACTATCCTGATCATTATGTAGAAACAGAAAGCGTTCAGCACCTCATGGACCCTGCTTTAGCACATGTGGATATAATAAGTGACACACGGAAACTGAGCATGGGATCTGATGTTGCTGCCTATATACAAGTTTGTTGGTACACCAGAAGGCCAGAATGGAATGACTTCAAAGAGAACTTGAGATTCAAAAGAAAAAGCTGGATAAACTAAAATCTGAGGTCAATGAAATGGAAAATAATCCAACTCAAAGGCACCTGAAAAGATCAAATTCCATATCCCAGATACCTTCCCTCAAAGAATTGCTGCAATTGCGAAGTTGTAAAACACAACTCCTGACTGACATTCACTGGTTAACCAAAGAAACTGATCTTTTTCAAACCTGAGGACCACATTTTAATCTCAGTGCTATTCTTAACTTTTATGACAATATTGGCTTTGTAGGTCCTGTGCCACCAAAACCCAAAGATCAAAGGTCCATTGAAACATGAAAGAATCAAGACACAGAAGATGATGAGGGAACTCAGTGGAATTGTACTGCCTGTAATGTTTTGAACCATCCAGCCTTAATCCATTGTGAACAGTGTGAGATGCCAAGGCATTTCTGAACCAGATGCCCTATATCTTCTCTAAAACTGCATATAAAGTTCAAGAAACTAGTCTGTCATCAGGGGAAAAGTTTCACTGCTCCACAGGATTTTGTCAAATTGAAGGTGTGACTAAATGGTGTTATGCTAATGCTAAGTGCCAGCCCCCAGAGCTCAGAATACCTCAGGATCCTGTCACAGGCATTGAAATCAATCATGTGAAAGGCCATCGACTGAAGGGCTCAGCACCTGCCACCTGGCCATGTACAGTGTTACTAGTGTCCTGCCTTGGATCATTCTCTACAGCCTAGTGCTTGGGGGCTCCCGGTACCTTTCATCCCTCACATCGTTACTGGCTTTTGGCAGGAGGAAGAAATAAAGTAATAGCTTTTTTTATTTTTAAAGCTTTCAGTGAAACACTACATACACAAAGAAAAGGAACAAGGTGTAAACAGTTTGCTGCCACATAGTGCCCATGAATAAGGGAAGAGCTTCACAAATCTGTGGTACTCTTGGCCTTGTTTTTGTCTTCCCTGAAGACATCTCCACTCTGTGAAGCCAGTAGGGTCTCAAGATGAAAAAGAAAGCAGCATGCATTGTCTGTACAAACATGCAGTGAAATACCCCAAAGCTTTTCTTACTGTACAGATCTCTCAAGTCCACTTTTAAGTGATTACTTCTCTTCTTTATTATTTTCTTTTTCCCTTTAATGATTAAGCATGATCATGACCCTTTTTAAGCCTTGCCGGAGAGAAGCAGTGCTGTAAAATAAAAAAGCATTAATGAAATGAAACTATGCAGAGAATAACTTTCCTCTACTTATTCTGTACATGGCCCTCCTCAGTGCCAATGTTCTGTAAAGACATGCAAATGCTGCATAAAGGATTGCAGGAAAGGTGACAAGAATTATGTCTGTAGGTCACACTATATACTGATTTTAGTGGTGGGTGACAACACAATGTTTTGTCTTCAGCAAGAAAACTTGAAATAAGAAATTTTCAATCCACTGACAGAGCAACAAGGTTAAGCTTGCTTCATCTACCTGGTGTCCTGCAGAACTTTCACAAGCGATTATTATTGAGGAGGTACAGTTTAAAACCAGCAGCAGCACCAGTACCTAGAGTCACCCCCCCTTTTTTTTTATTTGGAGAGAAGTTTATAAATGCTTTACTGTTTGGGCAATCAGTTTCTAAACCTGACTTTGTGGCAGTGTCAAATGTATTTATAAGACAAGCTTAGTCATATTTAAGACAACTGAGGAAAAGCTATAAAAAAGAAAAACAAGCAAACTTGAACACCAAAGCAACCTCAAACATCTCTTTATTCTGATGATATATTTTTATAAGGAAAATAAATATTCAGATGATCAGGAATGTATATAACTAAAGGAAATCAAGAAAAAGAAAAAAGTATGAATTTAAAAAGAAAGAATTATGAAATTATCAGCGCTTACAATGGGGCTAAGGAAAGTGCTGACTTGCAGCAAATATTAGGAGATAAATTCGACTGTCACCCACTGTAAATGTTTGCAAGTGGATATTTCTAAAACAGCATCATTACAAGTGATCTCTAGGAATGTCAAAGCCTTGACTTACAGGCTTTGCATTTTGTATATGAGAAAGAAATATGACAATCCTAGTTTATTAGACAATAGCCCTGAAGCCCTTGCATTTGATGCATTTTGTTTTAAAAACAATGCCTTGTTTTTCAGCTTCATCTGCAGTTATATGTGAAAATTGATAAATCAGGTTTTACTTGGTTTATTAATAAAACATAATTTGGAAAAAAAAAAGAATAGCTAAAGGATAAAACCATCAGGGGGTATTCTTCTCTTGATATCTAGATTTAGCCATTCCCCAATTGCTAAGAGTGTGTGGTAAATAATCATATAATGTAGCAGGGACATATGGCTATCCCCATGGCAGTTTCCTGTCCAGTTGTAAGGTAAATAAAGCCATTCATACTGGCCAAAAGTTCATAGCCATGCCATCAGGGAGGTACATGCTCTGCGACTCTTGGAGGCTCTTTGCCACTGGAAAAGACTATCATTTTGTAGCTTTACCATAAAATAATGTGCTTCTGAGGGTTACCACCCCCACATTTCAGTTCCCATTAAGATGTTTCATGCAGACAGGGCAATATTGTCTAATTTTATTGCTTCCACTGTCAGCCATCCTATTCCATCATATACAGCATACCCTAATATAAGCCAGGGCTTATTTATATGTTCCCTCACAAGGGAAAAGATATAAGCCTGAGTCTCATTATAAGATGGTAATTGGATTTTAATCTTAAAAGAGAAGGTATCACTCCAGATTTGTCAGTGTGTTGAATTCTGTCACATCAACAGCATTCCATATAGTGCAGTTAACAGGAGCTATGCTCCAGGGAAGACCAGTAGCACCCAAAGATGACAAGTCCATGCAAACCCAACATTGTGTTCAATTGTGGGCATGAGTTACTCCTGAAGTCCACTGTGGAAAGGTGTTTGCTAAGATGCTACAGGTGAAAAAAAAGATGTTTATGGGGAACAATAAGGGGTAAATCCTGTTGATTTAATAATATGCATGCATGAGTCTCATTGGTAGATAGCAATGTACCAGACAGAGGGACATTGTGGGGAGGTTTTAAATACCAAATATTTTCCCCCTGTAAATCTTGGGAGTCCTCCACCATGACATCAATCATTAGTTTAGGCATTAGAAGGGTCCACATAGTTATACATGAGGTTCCCATGGGAATAAGAGGCCCAGGATTGGTGATGAAAATTTTAACTGGCATTTTTGTATAAATTGTGGCCATATTACAATGTTTTGCATGACTCCCATTCCCCATGGGCTTAAGTTTCCTAACCAGTGTGGCTGCATATCCAGCATCAAGGGCAAAGGACCTCATTTTCCCCCGTTTGTGTGGTCTGAGGCATAGGCAACAATAAATTATTATTATTTCCCCTATTGAGCTGTAAAGTGGCTGGTCCTTTAATTTATATCCTCAGTGCCTGCATCAGCCCCACAATAGCATTTCAGTAGGGGCTTGGGCTGCAACTGGTCGTGTAGAGTTTAGCCAGGTTAGGGCCTGATAAAGCATTTTAGTCCATTTTTGTAGGAATTTTTTTTATCATCTTTCAGCTGCTCCATTAAGAAGCCATTCATCCTTCCTATAAGACCTGTACCTTTGGGGTTATAGGGTAGATGAAAATTCCACATTACATCATAGTCTATAGCCCATGCTTGGGTCATTTGTCTGCTGAAGGGTGTTCCCTGATCACTGTCTATTTGTGTAGGTATCCCACAGAGAGGGTGATTGCCCTTTCTAGACAGATAGTTTTTTCCCACTGGAAAAGCTAGCAGAAGTCTTCTGGCAGTATCCACTATGGTAAATGCACATCCTGGCCCTTTCAAGAATGGAATGGGGTCAGTGAAGTCCACTTGCCACTGAGTCACTGGAGCCTGTGATCAGCTGATGTGTCCCATCTGGTGGGGCAATCATCATGGTCATCACATGGAGCATGATTGGCACACCTGTGTGATGTCTATAAGTTGTTGGTGGATGATGGGTAGCTTTAGCTGCTGTGTTAAATGCAACAAGGTTTGATACCCTCAGTATCCACTCTTTCAATGAAGCCACTTGGCTGCTTCTTGAGTTTCAGTAGCATGGCTCCAGACTCAAGCAAGGGATTTTGCCTCAACATTCCTGGGTAGCATGTTAGTAGTGAGGGTGGGGACATAATAGTTACCTTTCATCATTGATAGTCATCCCAAATGTCTTCCCACAGCTCTTGTCCCCATAGGGAGCAACCTATTGCTGTCCATTGTTCTCGTTTCCAGGTTGCCCATCTAGGTCATGAGGCCTTTGTCAACAGCCCAGCTGTTGTTACAGACAGCATGTCTCCTGATTCATACACTATTACCATCCTTATGGTTCTTAATTCAGTCCATTGACTGCTTTGTACAGCACCAGTCTCCCACAGTGTAGTGTCAGTACTGGGTGGTACTGCCAAGGCTGTCTTTGTGGAAGGCTGCCCATTAGAGTATACCAAGTAGACTTGGGAATTTTTCTTTTGCTCTCTAAAGTGGGTGTATTAGTTAGGGTTCTCTAGGGAAACAGAACCAACAAGAGATATCTGCAAATATGAGATTTTATAAAAGTATCTCACACAACTGTGGGGATACAGGAGTCCAAATTCTGTAGGGCATGATGCACAAGTCCAAATTCCATAGGGCAGGATGCACAAGATCAAATTCTGTAGGGCAGGCAGAGGGCTGGCAACTCCAATAAAGGTCTTCAATGAACTCTACAGGAGAGGCTGGCTGGCTGAAGAAGAACTGAGATTTCTCTCTCCTCCCTTAAAAGTCTTCAACTGATCGGATTCAATCCAGCTGATTGAATTCCCTCATTGTGGAAGGCATGAACTTCATTGATGTAATTAGCCACAGATGTAACCAATTGGTTGTTGATTTAATAAATCAGCTTTCTGGCTTATTAACCAGCCACATTGATTTGCAATGAGGGTTAGGTCAGTGTTTGCTTGACCAGACACATGGGCACCATCACCTGGCCAAGTTGACACATGAACCTAACCATCACAGTGGATATTTCAACAGCTATTTCAGGTGCACAAATCTTACATGTTGAATCTCCTACATATGACTCTAATCCTAGAATTGCATGCATCTTGGCATTAAGAGAGCTGGTATTGAAAACACTGCATTGCAGCAAGTATGCTTTTACTTTGTTAAGGTACTTAATTGTGCTCTGCCAGAATGTATCTTATTGGCCATGTCCATAATCCACCCTTGTATAGGGAGGGTGGTCCTAAAGGTGACATTTCTGTGTCAGAAATTCCACTTGCAATAGAGTATTATATGCAGCACACGGTTGCTTTTGTAAGGGGCTGTATCTTATTTCTGCCCCTTTCTATGATTGTGACCAGAACAGTAGGTGTACTCATGTAGAATGTTGCCTTTGTCACAAACCCCACCTGAAGCCAATGTTGGTGCTAGTCACATCAAATTCACAAGGTAAATCATGATCTACTTCCCTCAGTGCTTGTGCCTGTGCTATTGTCCTTTATCCTTTTTCAAAAGCAGACTCCTGAGAGTCATCCCATCCCCAAGTATGACCTTTTCTAATTAGCAGATACAATTGTTTTAATATTTGAGCTAAATGGGGAATGAGAGGTCTCCACTATCCTAGTAGTTCTAGAAAGGCCATTAGTTGCCTTGACATATGTGGCATAGGAAAACATTGTACCGTATCAATTACTGCAGAATAAATGATATTTGTCTTACCCAAACAGACAACACCCAATAATTTGACAGAGCAGCCAGGACCTTGTAGCTTGTCATGACTGATGGCCCATCCCTGGTTCTTGAGATGGGATATGAAAGTTTCTGACACCTCTTTTAGTTCTGAAGGAGAATTGCTGGCTAACATAATATTACCAATATAATGAATTAAATATACAAATTTGGGTTTCTCCCAATTAGCCAAGTCTTTTGCCACTAGATCAAGGCAAATGGTTGTGTTATGTAAATAGCCTTGTGGGAGCCCTGTGAAAGTCCTTTGTCATCCTTCCAAGGTGAAGGCAAAAGTAGATTGATTCTCTTTATCTAAGGGAATACTGAAGAAAGCATTAGGTAAATCTAAATCAAAATAATAATGATATAAATCAGTGCTTTTTTTGTAGTAAAGAGACAATGCTTGAAACCACTGCATACAAAGGCAGCATTATTTTATTTAATTTGCAATAATCTACTGTCATGTGCCAGTTTCCATCAGGTTTCCATAGAGGCCACACAGGGCTATTTAAAGGGCTATGGGTTGGTATATATATTCCCTCTCTTTCTAGTTCCTTGATGGACTCAGAAATCTCTTGATATCACCCTGGGAAGTTATATTGTTCAGTGGCTACAGTCCTCTGAAGTTGTGGTACTTTTACAGGGGGCCATTTCATCTGTGCCTTTAAGACCACCTTCACTACTCAACACTGGAGGTGGAATTCTTCTATGGTAGTTTGTAATGTTTAATTTAAGAGAATATCAATTCTTAATATCTATTCAAGTATAGGAGAAATATATACAGTGTATTCTGGGGGGGGGGCTGATATCCCAATTTGCAAGATCAAATTATGCCATTTGGCTCTGATTGACTTTCCCTCATAGCCATCTATGGTGAGCATGGGTGCATTAAATTGGACTACATTTCTGCAAATTAGAATACATTCAGTCCCCATATCTACTAGTGCTAACACTCTCTCTTTGTTAGTTGGGGACCAATAAATATTTAATTCTATGTGTGGCCTCTGATCTCCAGAGTCCCCAGTTATTGTTCATATCCAGGAGTTTTGACCCTCCCCTATGGGAGGGGAAAGGGAGATTGCCAAGTCTTCTCTGTGGGTGCAGAGGATTCTTGTGTTTTTTAAGGGGGGTTCTTAATGTACAGGTTTGCTAATGCTGCTATTATGCAAAATACCAGAAATGGATTGGCTTTTATAAAGGGGATTTATTAAGTTACAAATTTACAGTTTTAAGGCCATAAAAGTGTCTAAATTAAGGCATAAACAAGATGATACCCTCACTGAAGGATGGCCAATGGTATCCTGAAAACCTCTGTTAGCTGGAAGGCATGTGTCTGGCATCTATTGATCATGGGTTGTTTTCCAGCTCCTCTCCAAGCTTCTGTATATTCTTGGTTCTTTCTATCAGGATGTTTCTCTCTAAGTGCCTGGGGGTCCTGTCTTAGCATATCCCAGGGTAAGCGCTGGGCTTCATCTCATAGCTAAATGTCCTTCTGTCTGCATCTCCAAGTATCCCTAAGCATCAGTGTCAGCAAGCATCTAGGTCTGTGTGGCTCTTTTTGAAGGACTCCAGTAAACTAATTAAGACCCACCCTGAATTGGCAGGGAAAATCTCCATGGAAACATTTAATCATGATATCACATCCTAATAAGAAAAGATTAATCAATCTGCCACCACAAGATTGCATTAAACAATATGGCTTTTTCTAGGGGGCATAATATATACAAACCAACACACTGAGCCAGTTTATTTCCCCCCTGCTTTTTAGGGATTGATTTTAGTAAATATTATGTATTGGGTAATTTGCTCTATAATTTAACTAAAACAGTATTAGTTGTTTATCTATGGCTTCTAATTCTGCTCCTGTGGCAATTAGATCTGCCCATATTTGCTTTCATGAGACCCGATTATAGCTGTCATGCCCTTGGAGAGATTTTCCCATGTCCCTCACTGTCTTTTTCAGATCTACTCGGATTCTCTGAGATCTGCCATGAATTAAACAGTTCTCAAAATGGGCTGTCCCACTAGAGGACTCAAATTGGACATGAGGCATCCATAAAAATGGTTAGGAGCAGTGTGCAGGATGGTGTCTCTCATCCCTACAATAAAATTTTCACTGTCAGAGCCTGCAACATTTGCAGAATATATTGCATGTTTCATTGCAAGACCCCACAAAAGACCTTGCAGTTCTTCCATAGATTTCTAATGAGGAGTAGAGTGTGGAGTATCTCCCTCATTGGGCCAGGCAGTCTTACAGGCAATTATTAGCCAGGCTAAAAAAGATGCTGTTTCTACCTGACTTAGGGAGGCATACAGGTGGTGATTTAGGAATGGATGTATTGTGATAGATGATTACTTACTCATTTCCATCCCAGTTAATATTAAGCCCTCAGCTCCTGTGTCTCATAATTGTAAAATACAATCAGGTAATTTTTCCCTGGCTTTCTGCCTATAATGCTGACCAAGGTCACCTAATTCTGCAGCAGCGTAGTCTCTCATGGTGATATGGAGTTTCTGCTCAGGAAGTCCTCAAGTCCACCTCAACAGGTTGCTTCTGTGCTGTTTTAACTTTTTGCTGCAGCACTGCACATGCTTGCCAAGGGGCTGCTTTTCTTCTACTTCCCATTCTTCTTCCTTTTCCTTCATTTTCATCATCAGATGAAGAATCTGTAAGATCCCAAGCTTTTGGGTCCCACCTCTGATTAATTAGTATTGTGTTGACTCAAACTCAGGGTAATTTTCTACCACAGGCTCAAGCATATCTACAGGCTAACGTTTCTAACTGATCATCCACATGATTCAAGTGCTTGGTTAAGGCATCTTTCATGTCTGCTTGAGGGAGCTGTGCGTCTCTTTCTAATCTTAATTCTTCCTCTAGATGGCAGGATATTTTTTTTGCCACATGTTCTGCATCTGTGGCCGTATGAGAGTCTCCTAAAAAGGGCCAGGCTATAGTGTCTGCCACTTGTCATTCTTTCTTTTTTCTTAACCTTGTTTTGTGAAATATAATGTATAGACACAAAAGTGGCAACATTCAAAGTACAATTTAACAAGTAGTTATAGAGAAAATTTTAGAGCATGTATGGGTTATAGTTCTACAATATCAGTTATTTCCTTCTAGCTGTTCTAATACACTATAGACTAAAAAGAATTACCTATAAAATAATTCATTATTCATAATCATTAGTTAACCCTATTTTCTCTGCTACATCTCTTCCCTCACATTTTATCATTCTCTCAGTCTTCAAGGATATTTTGGCAATGACAATTCTAACTTCTTCATGTTGAAGAATGAGTATTGACATTATAGGTTAGGGGGATGCAACAGGTTGATGTTCTTGGAGAGATCAGTACCTCTGTGTTTCAGGGCTTACCTGACATATGAATAAACTGGAGGTTTTAAGTTTCTGAAAAATAAACTTAGTGAGTGAAAATTTATATAGTCTCAAATATAACACTGGGTATTCTTTAGGGTTTTCAGGAATACTGTTGGTTGGGACATGACAAACCATTGCAAGTTGCAATATCTACCTTAAACTTGCATAAATGTATCCTTCATAACAGCCTCTTGACTCTATTTGAAATCTCTTAGCCACTGAATCCTTATTTTTTGCCTTGCTCTTCCCCCTTTTGGTCAGGAAGGCTTTCTCATTCCCAAGATGCCATGGCCAAGATCATCCCTGGGAGTCATGCCCCATGTTGCCAGGGTGACTTACACCCCTGGAAGTCATGGGCCACTTAGGGGGAGGGAGGGCAATGAGTTTATTTGCAGGTTTGGGCTTGGAGACAGAGAAGCCACATTTGAGCAACAAAATAGGTTCTCTGGAAGTGCTTTTAGGCATAACTATAGGTAGATTTAGCTTCCCCATTACAGAAATATGTTTTGTAAAAACAAGCATCAAATTGAGCCTTGGATTATTCAATTTGGAGTCCCTAACACTTGAGAAATTATCAGAAATTTTTCAGGTGGGGAAGTTTAAAAGTTCCATATTTTTTCTCTAGTCCCTCAAATGATGTTACAAATACTTTTTGCTATCTGCCCAACATACTATGGAATGTATCAGGGTATTACAATAAGCTATTCAGAATTACAAGATCTCATTCTCTCTTTTTGCTAAGATTTATTTCTTCTGCTATCTGTTGCAATACAGTCAACAACCCTGCTGTTGTTTTCAGGGCATCCCTGTATTCTCACAGCAGTCCCTGTCTGCCTAGGAGGGCAGCCACCTCTTCCCACATGAAATGTGCAGGTCAATCTGAGATTTCCCCACCAAATCTCCCTTCCCCACACAGAGCCATGCCTACTGCTGTCAGTGGTGTCTTGGTCTCCTGGCTGGCTCTCCAATTGATCAGGTCCAAACTGAGTTTGTGCAGAGTACAGGGTGGTGCAGCTGTGAGGCCAAAATCATGCCAGGCACAGAAGCAAACATAGGTTTATTGGGACTTATGAACAAAAGAATTTCTCCATTGGTGGCCATCTGGTGCTCAGTGCTCCACAAGAGATGGGGGGAGTACAAGGAGTAATATAAGATTTTTGAACAAAGACATTCCATATAGTATGAGGGCATCAGTTCTGTAGTACAATCATTAAAGGGGCCTAAAACCTGATGTTTTACTAAAATTAGTGTTAAAGACTAAGATAAGATGAATGCTGTTTTTCATGTCCATAGTTGCATCCTTTCCTCTACAGGGAGATGGTTTATTTTCTTCACCTTTGTACTTGGCTAAAGCAGGTTTTTTATGGGCCATTTAGGAGGGGGTCCAGGACCTGGGTTGCCACAGTGGATTGTCCATTTTATTAATAAATGATGTCCTTCTTTTTCATTTTTAACAGTTTTGCATTTAATGAGCATTTTGTTGATATTAGTAAAGCTACCCCTACTATTTTCTGGTAGCTGTTTTGTGTAATATATTTTTCCAACCTTTCACTTTCAGCCTATATTTGACCTTGTGTCTAAAGTGAGTGTATTGTAGTGAGCATATAGAAGGATTATGTTTTTTTATCCATTCTGCCAATCTATGTATTTTAATTGGGGAGTTTAATCTATTAATGTTCAATGTTATTACTTTGAAGGCAGTACTTTCTTCAACCATTTTATCCTTTGGATTCTATAGGTCATATCTTATTTTTTTCTCTCTTTTTACCCTTTTAGTTACACCTGCTGATATTCTTCATTTCTACATTATTCTCCAAACCTCTCTTTCCTGTATTTTCCTATCAGCCTGTAGTACACCCCTTAGTATTTCTTGTAGAGCAGGTTTTTGTTAAACTATTTCAGTTTCTGTTTACCTGTGAATATTTTAAACTCTCCCTCATTTTCAAAGGACAGTTTTGTCATATATATAATTGTTGGCTGACAGTTTTTTCTCTTTCAATATCTTAAATATATCATACCACTGCCTTCTCATCTCCATGGTTTCTGATTACATATCTGCACTTAGTCTTATCAAGCTTCCCTTATATGTGGTAAATCACTTTTCTCATGCTGCTTTCATGATTCTCTCTTTGTCTTTGTCATTTTGCAACCTGAATAGTAAAGTATTGGAGTAGGTTTATGCAAACTTATTCTGTTTGAGATACATTGCACTTCTTGGGCCTGTAAATTGATGTCTTTCATAAGAGTTGAGAAATTTTTGGCTATTCCCTCAAATATTCTTTCTGTTCCTTTTCCTCGCTCTTCTTCTGGGACACTTATGATGCATATATTCATGCACTTCATGCTGTCATTCAATTTCCTGGGACTCTGCTCAAATTTTTCCATTCTTTCCCCATCTGTATTTTTTTAGCTCCTATATTGTCCCTTTCATTCCTGTAAGTTATGTTAATTTTTGCATGCTTCTGAGTTCTTCTTTATGCTTACTTAGTGTTTTCTTTGTGTCCTTCATTTCTTCTGCCACATTTTACTTCAGCTCATTGAATTGATTTAGAAGATTTCTTTGAACATTCTTAATTAGTTGTTTCAACTCCTGTATCTCATCTGAAGTCTTATTTTGTTCCTTTGACTGGGCCATATCTTTGCATTTCTTAGTGTTACTCATAGTTTTTTGCTGGTGTCTAGGCATCTGGTTTTCTTGATTAGTTTATTCTGGGTTTTTTTTTTCTCTCTTGCCTAGGGTTTTATTGTTTATTGTCTTTTTGCTATAACTCTTCTTTCACACTTGGTTCAACTTATTCTAGACATCTAGAGTAGATCTTGGTTAACTGATCATAATTTTTTCAGCTCTTATAGATCTGATTCTTGCTCTGCATATATGGAATGATTTTTTAGATTGCCTTATTTGTGCAATTGTTTCACCCCAAAGAGAAAGCTTTTTATTCCCTCTTCCTCCTCTGGGAATGCTGATCTGTTCTGCTTGTTTTTGATTTGCCTCTATACTTCTTTCATTATTTCTAGCTACTTTTACTTGGAGGAATGATTCTGGGGGAGATTCCCCCTAGAGAGGACCTCCTCAGAGTTTTTCCCAGACAAGACAATTATAGGATTCATGAAGGGGGTGTAGGTCAGTACCAAGTTTCCCTGGTGAGGAGACCCAGAAGGACACCAATCTTTTCAATGTAGTCCCTTGATTCTGTGCTTTTGCTGTCCTGGAAAGCAGATGGCACTCTTCAGCTCACTGCCTTCCAAATGCTTAGGGTGGTACTGTGGCTTTAATTCTCAGAAAACTGCCCCTGTTGTGGGCATGGTTGAGACAGAGACTGTGGGAAAGCGAGTTGAAATTTTTGCTGTTTTCCTAGCCCCTGGGGTCTGAATTCCCAAAATAACAATTAATGCCTGCATTGGGCCTTGTTGTCCCATTAACTTGGGAGAAGAGCTGCTATTCAGCACTCTGTTCCTGCAAGCTGGAAAAGTTACAGTGACTCTCAAGCAGCCCCACTTCCACCCCTGCCAGTGAACATTTGAGACAGACTGCATGCTGCTTTTCTCAGGTTGAAAATATTGCTGGTATCTAGCCCCTGTGATCTAACTTCTCTACATAACTCTTGTCACCTGCACTGAACACTGCCTCCTCTTTTTTTCTGGAAGATCCACATTTAAGTGACCTGTCTCCACCACCCAAGAAGTTGCAGTGCCTCTTAGTCAACCCTTCTTCTGCCCCTGCCTGGAGCAGAAATGAAACAAAACTCTTAGTCACTTTCCTTTTTTCCTTGCAATTTTATTGAGGTATAGTCACATATCATAAAATCATCTAAAGTGTACAATTAATTTTTCACAGTATCACCATTTATTTGTGCATTCATCACAGTCAAGTTTTGAACATTTTTGTTACTCCAAAAAAATAATAAAAATAGACTAAAATAAAGTTTTAAAAGAACATGAAAAAAAAACCCACCTCTCCATCCTCTTTATTATTAATTTGCCTTCTTGTCCCATTTTTCTTCTCATCTTTCCATGCACTGGAAAAAGGGAGTGTGAGCCACAAGGACTTCTACAACCACACAGTCACACCATATAAGCTATATACTTATACAGTTGCCTTCAAGAAACAAGCCTACTCAGTTGCAGTTCAACAGTTTCAAGTATTTCCTTCTAGCTATTCTAATACACTAAAAACTAAAAGGGGATATCTATATAATGCATATGAATAATCCCCAGAATGACCTCTTGACTCCATTTGAAACTTTCAGTCCCTGAAACTTTACTTTGTTTAATTTCTCTTCTCCCTTTTGGTCAAGAAAGCTTTATCAATCCCATGATGCCAGGTCCAGACTCATCTCCAGGAGCCATGTCCCATATTTCCATGGAGATTTACACCCCTGGGAGTCATGTCCCACTTAGGGGGGAGGGCAAACTGCTTTTATTAGTGGGCTGTTTGAAAAATGTAGCTCTTCTCAAAGCTGGAGTCCAGCACCCCAAGATCACCAATCAAGGGTTGGTGTCAATGCCTGGTCCCATCTTGCCACTTCTTGGTGCAGAACCATCCTTCAGAAAGCTGAACTCCATGGTCTCCAGAAGCCTCAGTTTCTCTATCTGTGATGCTTCCTCCCCTGCTCAGAGCAGGGTTGAAACTGAATTTTTTGGGCTATTTCTTTCTTTGGTGAGTTGTAAATTTATCTGTGCTCAGAGCTGGTATCCAGCTTTCAAAATTCTTTAATCAAAAGCAACATTTGGTGCCTGGCCAAATCCCCTTCCCCCTGATCCTAGGGGAGATGGCTTCTATTTCCCACCAGGGAGTGACTCCTGAGTCAGTCTGCCATGCCAGTGGGGGATGGGCCCCCACCTCCACAGTGTGGAAAGATTTACTCACAGCTCTTCATTACAATTCATCAGTCTCCTTCTTCCACTCATTTCTGCCTGGTTTACAATGTGCTTCTGGTCCCAAGAGCCTCCCAACTGCTGTTTCAGACAGTTCCTAGCTCTTTATGAGCTTCCCTGGATGACAGACTCAATTCTAGAATTCCCTATGCTGCCATCTTAAATCTCATACTTTTTGATGTTTGTCTAATGATCACCTCAAGTCCCCAATCTTCACCTCTCCTCTTTGCCCCATGTTTGTGAAATCTTATAAGAAAGACTTTTTCACTTGTGGCTGGAGAAAATTTCAAACCATGTAAGCTCTGGGTCACTCCAGCTTAGCCCACTCCCTAACTAAAATGAAAACCAGAATCGCTCATCCCTGATGACACTCTCCAATTTTGCTCTGGATCAAACTTGAGTCATTTTTCTTGGGGAAACATTTTGATCCTTACTATATGAGTAATATGCTTTATTCCATAGTCATTGGTGCCCAGGAATCATTTGTACCAACATCTACAAATCCCAGGGTGGGGAGCATGAACACCTTAAGAACAGAGAATTTTCTCAGGTTGGTTTCAGAAGAGGAATTCAGAGATTCAAAGCATGTGAAGCATTCAACATGCTGTGGCTGGCTTCAAGATGGAAGGTACAATGCATTGAGTAATGCAGAAGGAATGTAGGAGCTGAGATTGGCCCCCATCTGACAGATAGCATGGAAAGGGGGAACTGAGCCCTAGAACTGTAAGGAACAGTATTCTGCTAACAAGAATGAGTTTGGAAGCAAAATTTTCCACAGAGCTTCCAGACAAGAATTCATTCTGGTGGACATCTTGATTTCATCTTTGTGATTCCCTGAGTAGAGACTTCAGTTGCACCTGCCATGACTTCTGAGCTACTAAACTTTGAGTTAATAAATGTGTATTCTTTTAAGTAGTAAAATTTGGGATAATTTGTCACATAAAAATAGAAAACTAATACACTGTCATGTGGACCAGAATATTAGAATATGAAAGGCCAGCCCACAGAAAAAAGCATTCCTACATGAGAAGCCAAATCAGAATCAGAAATTGCTTGATGAACATGAATTTAAAAACAAGGGAAATAGTTAAATGAGTAATGTTATCAGTCCAAGATAGCCTAAGTTGTGTTTCCCAAGCAGAGTAGAATCAACCATGGTGCTTGGTAAAAATACATTACTGGACCCCAAACAATCATAATCTCTTGAGGTGGTACCTAAAATCTGTTTTTAAAAGGTTTCCCAGATAATTCTAATATAGTGTATCCACTGGCCTGCATTTGGAAAACCTGATTGGGCATCTTGCCATGGCATCTGTAATTTTCTATGTCTGAATCCAAGGCTTCCTGTCTTTGGACAATATTTAGGTTGTTACTCCTAATATTTACCTCTATGAGTCTCATTTTCTGTTTTATTATCTGGCCAACTATCCTTCTGATTGACCTTCTTAAGGAATATTCAAACCTCCTATTAAGTTACTATCAAGATCTATTTCTCTTTAATGGTAACTTTTCATTGTTCTATTTCAGTATTTTATACATATTAATAAATTATTAGAGGTGACCCTTCAGTTGGCAATCATATTCCTCTAACTTTATTTTTCTTGGAGCTCTGCTGAAATCTCCCAGTACTAACAATAATCTCTTTCTGTTAGATCCCAGCCAAAAGGTTCAAAGATGCAAGAACAATAGATAAATTGTTGCCCTACCACAAGACTCTCTTTTGAATCCAGTAAGTTTTCTGGTATCTCATAGATACATCAGTGTTGTAGTTTGCTAATGCTGCTGGAATGCAAAACACCAGAAATGGATCAGTTTTTAAAAATGGGGGATTTTTTGTTTACACAGTTACAGTCTTAAGGTCATAAAGTGTCCAAGTCAATGCATCAAAAATTGGGTACCTTCACTGGAAGGTGGCCAATGGCATCCAGAAAACCTCTGTTAGCTGGGAAGGCACATGGCCAGCATCTGCTCCAAGTTCTTATTTCAAAATGGCTTTCTCCCAGGACGTTCCTCTCTAGGCTTCAGCTCCTCAAAAATGTCACTCTTAGTTGCTCTTGGGGCAACCTTATGAATGTCATCTTTGTGGAAAAGCCTTCCTTCATTGTTCTGGCCTTAGAGAACATGAGAGATTGCACAATGGAGAGAAACCATACAAATGTCATCTATGTGGGAAAGCTTTCACTCATCATTCTACCTTTACACAACATAAGAGAATGCACATTGGAGAGAAACCTTATTAATGCCATCTTTGTGGGAAAACCTTCACTCATTGTTCTAGCTTTAGACAACATGAGAAAACTCACACAGATAGATACCATAAGAGTATCACCTATCTGGGGAAACTTTAGTTTTATTTTTGTAACTTTAGACAACATGAGAGAACACAAACTGGAGAGAAACCCTGTGAATGCCATGTGCATGAAAGGTTTCAGTCAATGTTCTGACATCCAATGACATGAGAGAACTCACACCATGAGTCTTTTTGATATGGAAGAGATTTCAGCCCTTGAGTTAACCTTTAAACATATTACAGAACTCACACACTGAAGAGACACTGATGAATCTGGTAGAGCCGTTAGTCTCATGACTGCTTCATCAATTTACACCAATTCATACTGGAGAAAATTTATATAAATGCCACCTATGTAGCAATGACTTTAGTAGATAGTCTGATGTTAATCAACATGAGAGAATTCAAATATAATGGCAGTGAAAGAACCTTCATCCACTGATCCAACTGATAAACTAACCAGAAAAATCACAGTGAAGAAAAATTCTATGCCTTTAATCAATTTGCCAATGCATTATTTTTAATTTTTTACTTAAAAAAATGAGCGTGAACTCCACAGGAGACTGCTAGGTCTGCACTGATTGTGTACCATCATTCAGCCAAGCACCAGCCTTGGTATTCAATGGTAAACTCAGTTTTGGAATAACCACTAAAACAGGAGAGAAAAGTCATCAGAGAATGAATCCCCTTGATGTAGTGTTAGATAATTCATGCAGGAGACCTTATTCAGTGAAAAATCATGCAAAGTCATTTATTCTTACAGCAACACTTGTATGCAAGTGAAAACTCACACTGTATGAAACTCTTATTGGTGCTATGAATCAAGGTATGTCTTCAATAATCACTCATAGCATTAATATTCTTATGCTGAGGAAACACTTCTACCCAATTTAGGAAACTCTTCAACTGGATTTTGCCTCAGAAAATTAATATTGTGAAATGAAATATTTTATATGGGCCCTTTAGCACACAGTTCAGCAAAGAATCAAGAATTGTGAGTGAAATTTAGCAATAAAATTATGTAGGATAATGTGTAGGATTGTGAAGTGTCCTAGGTATCTGAATGATGGACTTTGTAAGAAGTAATATAAAATGGGTTAGCTCAATTGATCAGTATTTGTATATATGTAAGCAACAGATATTGTTGCTAAAAATCTAAAATGCTGGCCATGTTCTAGTTTTGTGTTTATGTAGTTCTAAACACAAAGATTTGAATCAATCAGAAAATAAATTTTAATGCTACCTCACATATTTAGAACACATAACCATGATTCATAATACTTACCTTAGTGTTGTGATATGTATGTTCTTTCAAGGATGAAAACAAACATGGAAGCAGAGTCTGATGGTA
Organism: Choloepus didactylus; assembly: GCF_015220235.1. Lineage (NCBI taxonomy): Eukaryota > Metazoa > Chordata > Mammalia > Pilosa > Megalonychidae > Choloepus > Choloepus didactylus. Next base: position 97,144,677 of record NC_051334.1, on the reverse strand, counting down.
CATAAATTCTCCCCTTTTAAAATAACATTAAATATTGCCATCAAAATTCAGAAAGGATTTGAAAATGAGACTATTTAAATAAAATAAAACATATCAAAAAAAACCAGCATGGTACTGGCATAAGTGTAGACATACTGACAAATGGAATCAAATCAAATATCCAGAAATAGACTGTCACATTTATGGACAACTGATCTTTGATAAGGCAGCCAAGCCAAAGCATCTGGGACAGAGAAGCCTCTTCAATAAATGGTGTTTGGAGAACTGGATATCCATTTCCAAAAGAATGAAAGAGTACCCCTATCTCACAACTTTTACAAAAATTAACTCAAAATAGAATAAAGACCTATACATTAGTGCTAAGACCATAATAATCTTAAAAGAAAATTAAGGGAAATTTCTTAAAGATCTTGTGATAGGAGGTGGTTTCCTAGAACTTACACCCAAAGCATGAGCAATGAGAGAACAAATAGACAAATGGGATCTCCTCACAATTAAACTCTTTTGTACATCAAAGGAATTTGTCAGAAAGGTAGAAAGGTAGCTTACACAATGAGAGAAAATATTTGGAAACCACATATCAGATAAGGTATTAATATCCCAAATATATAAAGCAAACCTAAATCTTAACAACAGAAAGACAAACAAGCCAATTAAAAAATGGGCAAAAGACATGGACAGATACTTTTCTGAAGAGGAAATACAAATGGCTAAAAAACATATGAAAAATGCTCATTAGGCTATTAGGGAAATGCAAATCAAAACCACAATTGGATATCATCTCACACCTACCAGAATGGCCATTATCCAAAAAAAAAAAAAAAACAACAACAGAAAATCCACAAATGCTGGTGGAGAGGATGTGGAGAAAGAGGCACACTTATTCACTGCTAGTGGGAATGTAGAATGGTGCAACCACTCTGGAAGACTGTGGCAGTTCCTCAGGAAGCTAAGTATAGATTTGCCATATGAACCAGCTATTCCATTAATAGGTATATACTCTGAAAGTTAAGACATGAATGGACATTTGTAAACCAGTGTTTATCATGGCATTATTAACAATAGCCAAGAGATGGAAACAGCCCAAATGTCCATCAATGGACAAGTGGATAAACAAACTGTGGTATATACACACAATGGAATATTATGCAGGTATAAGACAGAACAGAGACATGGAAAATATAATAACTTGGATAAACCTTGAGGACATTTTTTTAAGCGAAGTTAGCCAGAAACAAAAGTACAAATATTGTACAGTTTCACTAATATGAACTAAACATTAATGAGCAAACTCTGAGAGTTAAAAGCTGATAACACAAGCTACCAGGACATAGAAAGAGGATAGAGATTGGGCATTTGATGCTGAAGGACTACAGAACGTTCAGCAGGACTGATTGTATAGATCCAGAAATAGATAGCATAATGCTGTGCAATGGTAGCACAATATTGTAACTACACTGAACAAAGATGTCCGTGAGTAAAGCTGAAAGATGTGGGCTAGGGTCCTGAATGACACCTGAGGTGAAGATAGAAGATAAAGACTGGGACTCTTTCTTTAACTTAGCAAAAACCAGAGTGGTCAATGATTGTGACTAAATGTACAAATTTAAAACTGTTCTTGCATGTGGGAGAACAAATGAATTTCAACCATGTAGAGTGTTAGAAAGGGGATGGTAGTGGGGAAAAATATAATCAAAGCAAACTGGAGTCTATGGTCAGCAGCACCATTGTAATGTGCTTCCATTGATTGTAGCAAAGACAATATAACAAAGCCAAATGTGTATGAGAGGGAGATATAAGGGAGGGATATGGAGTAATTGATCATGGTGTTGTCTGTACTTACCATTATATTTTATTGTATGATATTTTATTTTTCTTTTTATCTTTTTATTAATCATTAAAAACCTTTTTTTCATGGTAATCAATATGTTCAAGTGCTGACTGTGGTGATAAGTGCACAACTGTATGATGATACCATGAACAACTGATTGTGCAATGGGGATAACTATATGGTATGTGAATATAACTCCATAAAATTGTATGGAAAAATATAAACAGGGATTAAGTTGCTGGAGAAAATATGGAGGGAGGGATGTATGTATTTACTGTTGGTTAGGAGGCAGAATTTTATAGCTTTTCTGGAGGACAGTGGGGTGTTTCCACTTGAAGCTAAGTATGTGAGTGCCATAAGGTACTGCAACTTCATTAGGGGATATTTGCTTGTAGGATCTGAGAGCAGGGACATGAATGGACATTTGCACACTGGTGTTTATGGAGAGATTATGCATGGTTTGCAATGGGTGGAGGTGGTACATCGACTGAGGAACAGAATGGTCAACTGCTGTGTGTGCATACAATGGTATATTGAGCAACTGTGAGAAGGGGTGAAGCTCTGCGACAAGCAACAAGGTGAATGGAACCTGTAGACAGCATTTTGAGTGGACTACACCAGAAACAAAGGCAAACACTATAATGCCTCACCAATATGGACTAACTACAATGTATAAACTCAGAATTGAACCTTAGAGTACAGGTTATCAGGGGAACACTTATTGTAATAGTCCCTAGATTGTAAGCTCTTACAGCAGTCACATGTATTCCTGAATTGTAATGGCAATCTCCAGATTCTGAGATGCTGATCCCTTTGTGTATAACCTGATGAATCCCTGGAACTTTCGGTATTGGTGTGACACCTGAAACTCGGAGCTAGAACTCATCAGATATGAATGTCAGTATCAGCACATATAACAACTGTCAAAACAGTGGAAAGAGTCAAGACTTCAACTAGAGAAATGAAGGAAGCAGATGTGGTTAGGACTAGGGCAAATTGGGCCAAATGGTAAAGGACAATACTGACTGCCTTTTAAAACTTCAAATTCCATGTGAGACCAAGGGAAGAAATGTTTAGTTGGTGCAAGATCTGTATTTCCAAAACAATTTAACTTGTACAGTTTGGTCAAACACTGTAATTACATGGAACTTTTAATAAGAAGTGAGACCTGGTAGGTTTGCATAAGTTAGTGTGAAATAGCAACACATCCCAAAGTAATTTGTACAGAGAATAAAAATATATATACAAGGCCCCCCTGAGGAGCTTGGGTAAAATGCAGAGGTGTTGGGCTGCCTCACCTGGATTGTTGCTGATATTCTCACAAACATTGAGGACTGGTGGTTTGATGTGTAGAGCCCTCTATCATGAGACTTACCCTTATGTAGCTTGTTACTGCAAAGGAGAGGCTAACCCTGCTTATAAGTGTGCCTAAGATTCTCCCCTTGGGTACCTCTTTGCTGCTCAGATGTGGCCCTCTCTCTCTAGCTAAGCCAACTCAGTAGGTGAACTCACTGCCCTCCCCCCTACATGGGATCTGACTCCCAGAGGTGTAAATGTCCCTGGCAACGTGGGATAAGACTCCCAGGGATTAATCTGGACCCTATATCATGGGATTGAGAACATCTCCTTAACCAAAAGTGGGATGCAAAATGAAACAAAGTAATGTTTCAGTGGCTGAGAGATTCCAGGTGGAGTTGAGAGTCCCCTCTGGTGGACATTCTTATGCACCATATAGATAACCTCTTTTTAGGTTTAATGCTTTGGAATAGCTAGAAGTAAATACCTGAAACTATCAAACTGCAACCCAGTACCCTTGATTCTTGAAAACAATTGTATACCATTATAGCTTACAAGGGGTGACAGTGTGATTGTGAAAGCCTCGTGGATCATACTTCCTTTATCCAGTGTACAAATGGATGACTAGAAAAATGGGTACAACCACTAAATGAAAAATAGGCTGGTAGGGGGGATTATTTGGGTGTTCTTCTCTATTTTTATTTTTTATTCTTATTTTCACTTTTCATGGTAAAAGGAAAATGTTGAAAAAATAGTTTGGGGCGATGAATGCACAATTATATGATGGTACTGTGAATAATTGCAAATTTTGGATGATTGTGTCGTATGTGAATATATCTCAATAAAATTGGATTAAAAAATGAAAAAGTGGTGAACATGGCCATAATTACTTAGATCAAATTTAACTGAATGTAAAACAAAATCAATGAATCTATCCAATGATTCTATATGGTACTATACTCAAATTGTCCTGGAAATATGGCTGCTGACTCTATAAACTAAATGTAAAATCACAAAAAAAAACATCATAGCTGAGATGTCACAACTTTCCTTAGTGATACAATTTGATATTTCACCTTCAATACAGCTAGGAAGTTCTTCCTAATGTGTAACATTTGTCACTTCTGATGCTACAGAAGCTCATATGATTTATTTAAGAGACAATATAGAGTAATTCTGTTTTTTCTTTTATCTATATGAAAAGACAATTCAATGAAAAGTGAAAAATTCAATCTCTGAGCATATTGTTCATATGCTTCTAAGCATCTGGACATTAGGAAATATTCAGTTAATGTTTAAATTTTGCATTTTACACCGGGATGTTTGACATGTCATTCCTTATAATTTTAAAAGTTAATGCCAATTTTTCCACTTGTTTTTTTCATAGTAAAGAATTAAGACATCACTAAAATGTGTGTAGCTTTAGGTCATAATGTTTCTGTCATTTCCCCAAATCTTCATAAGGCAAGAAAATATAGAATTAAGGTGCATAAGAGTAAAAAAAGTGTAAAGAGCAAGAAGCATTTACAGAAAGGTAAAAAGGAAATCAGACATACATTTCCAAGAAAGAAAAGGTAACAGGGACAAGATTTACCCTCCTGCATGAAATAACCAAAGAAAAACAGACAAAATACATGAAACAATGTCTTTCAAGACACTTTTCATCAAGCAAAAAAGGAAAGATATCCCTGAAAAAAAGGTAAACAAAGGAGGTGAACCCTACAATTTCCCCAGATTACTTCCTTGAGAAAGTTTCTGTAAGGACAAACTGTTTCCAAGTAATTTAACCACATCCCAGAGCAAAATTTAAGAATATTTATATGACTTTTTGGACAAAAAGGAGGGAGATAAATGAAATAGTAAAGTTTAAGTGGTGAAAGATTTCAAATGGAGTCAAGAGGTCAATCTGGAGGTTATTCTTGTGCATTATATTTTTGTGTATTGGTATGGGCTAGGAGGAAATACCTGAAACTGTTGAACTGCAATCCAGTAACCTTGATTCTTGAGTATGATTTTATAACTATATAGGTTGACTGACTCTCCTTTTATCCAGTGTATGGACAGATGGGTAAGAAAATAAAAACAAAAAGTAAATAAATAATAGGGGGTGATGAGGGGTATGGGATGTTTTGTGTGTTCTTTTTATATTTTTTATTGTGAAATATAGCATATATACAGAAAAGTGTTAACTTTCAAAGTATGAGTTAACAAGAAGTTAGCAAATTTCAAAGAATGTTATGGGTTACAGTTCCACAATTTCAGTTATTTCCTTATCATGAAATATAACATATATACAGAAGTGTGATAACTTTCAAAGTAAAATTTAACAAGAAGCTATAGAGCAAATTTCAAAGCATTTTATGTTACAGTTCCACCATGTCAGTTATTTCCTTCTAGCTATTTTGGTATCCTAGAAATTAAAAATATACTTATATAAAGATTATTGAATCCTCTCCTGGCCCTCTGGCTGAATTAGTCTGGGTATACTTTTTATTTTATTTTCACTCTTATTCTTATTTTTTGAAGTAATGAAAATGTTCAAAAGTTGATTGTGGCAATTGCACAACTATATGATGATACCGTGAACCATTGATTGTACACTTCAGTTGATTTTCTGATATGTGAATATATCTTAATAAAATTGCATTAAAAAGGAATATTGGTATGAACACAAATGTGTCCACTACCTGACAAGGCAAAATTTACAATCTCTGGCATCTAATCAAAGGCTACAAGGCATGAAAGGAGGCAGGAAAATACAACTCATAATGAGGAGAAAAATAAGACATTGACAGCAAAACAGAACAGACACAGATGTTAGAATTCGTAGAGACAGACACTAAAACAGTTATTACTGTATTCCAGATGGTCAGAATGTTAAGTAGAGACCTGGAGGATATGAAAATTCTCAGATCAAACTTTTAATAAAGAAAATTATAGTTTGTGAAAGGAAAAATACACTGGTTGAGAATAACTGTAGATTAGACAGTTCTGAAGAAAACATTAGTAAACTTGAAGACATGCAATGGTAACTATTCAAAATGAAACACAGAGGGAAAAATAAAAATAAAACAAACAGCCCCAAATAAAAAGAGCTTCAGTGAACTGTGGGACAACTTTAAGCAGCCTAATTAATGTGTATGTAAATAGAGACCTCAGATTAGAAGAGAAAGGAATAGGATAGAAAATATTTGAAGGAATAATGCCCACATTTTCTCCAAATTTGATGAAAATTATAAACCCATAGATCCCAGAGGCTAAATGCACCCCAAGCACAAGAAACATGAAGGAAACCACACTAAGACATATCACAATAAAACCAATGATAAAGACAAAATCATAAAATCAGCCAGAGAAAATAGAGGAACAACTATATAGATGATCAGCTACAGTAACTAAGGCAGTGTGATGGTGGGAAAAGTACAGACACCTAGATCAATGTAAAAGAATTCAAAGACCAGAGATACACCCTTGCACAATTAAGATACTGATTTTTGACAAAAGTGCAAAGACAATTCAATAGAAAAAGGATAGTCTTTTCAACAAATAATGCCAAAGTATTTGGAATATCCATAAGCTAAAAATGATTCTAGATCTACATCTCATAGCTTATATTAAAATGAACTCAAAATATATTATAAAACTGAATGTGAAACATAAAACTATAAAACTTCAGGAAGAAAGCATAGGAGAAAATTGTTGAGACCTTGGGTTGAGCAAAGAGTTTTATATTTGACACCAAGATAATGATTGATAAAAGGAGAAATTGATCAATTGTAGTTATTAAAAATTAAATCTTTGTTCTGTAATATACATTGTTAAGAAAAAAGACAAACCACAGATTAGGAGAAAATATTTGCAAATCACACTTATTTTAAAGTAATTTTATCCAGGATATAAAAAGAACTTTTTAATCTGAATATTAAGAAACAACCAAATAACAAAATGGAAAAAAGTCCTGAATATAGATGTCATATGGATACACATATGAAAAGATGATCAACAATGTTACCCATTAGGGAAATGCAAATTAAAACAACAATGAGATGCCACTGCACACTGATCACAATGTCTAAATAAAAGTAAAACTGAAAATATCTGATAATTTTATACACTGGCCAGGATGTAGAGCAACAGGAATTCTCATACACTGCTGGTAGGAATGTCAGATTTTAAAACAGCTTTCAAAATCATCTTGGTAATCTCTTAATATGATCCAGCCGTCAAGTCCACTTCAATGAGAAATGGAATGCATGTGTCCATACAAAGACTTGTACAAAAATGTTCATAGCAGCTTTATTCATAATGGCCCAAACTGGAAACCAACAAAATGTCTATTGAGAAATTGTGTTATATCCATATAATGGACTATTTCTCAGCAAAAATTAACAATGAATTCTTGATATGTGCAATGCTATGGATGAATCTCAAAGAAATTATGCTGAGTGAAAGAAACCAGACAAAAGTTACATACTATATTATTCCATTTATCTAAAACTCTAGAAAATGAAAAATAATCTATAGCATCAAAAACTATATTAATAGTTGCTTTGTGAGTGGGGAAGGAGTAAGATGGGATGGTGGGCTTACAAAGGAGCAGGATGAAACTTAACTTTTTTTACTAGTGGATATATGTTCATTATCTCAACTGTGGTGATAGTTGTTTCACCAATTATAGATACATCAGAACTTACAAAATCATGCAATATATGCATATATATGTATATGTATGCAGCTTATTGTTTGTCAATTGTACCTCAATAAAGCTATTAGAAAGAAAGCCATCCAAAGACCATAAATACATGAAAGAATTCTCAACATCACTACTCATCTAAGAAATACAAAGTCCACAATGAGATACTACTGTATATCTACTAGAATGGCTAAATTTTAAAAGACCAAAAATACCAAATGTTAATGAGGATGTGGAACAACTGGACCTCTCAAATCTTTCTGGTGGGAATAAAATTTTTGGGACACAGTAAGGTGGTATCTTATAAAGTTAAAGATACACTTACAATGTGACCCAGCAATTTGAATCCTAGGTATTTACCCAAGAGAAATGAAAGAATATACCCATACAAAAACATGCTTGTGAATATTCATTACAGCATTATTTATAATAGCCCAGACCTAGAATCCGCACAAATATCCATTAAATTGTGAATAGATGAACAAATTTTGGTAATTTGTACCATGAACTATCACTCAGCAATAACAAGGAATTTAATATTAATACATGCCAAAACATACATGCATCTCAAAAATATTATACTATGTGAAAGAAGTCAAACATCAATGTTTACTTCCTTTATAAGTCCACTTATTTGAAACTTTAAAAAGCTTAAAACTATAGTGTTAGAAAACAGATCAGTGGTTGCCTTGGGCAGGGGGCAGGGATACCAAGTGCAAAGAGTAAGAGGGATCCTTTTAGACAAGGAAACCTTTGCATCTTGATTGTAATGTGGACTACATGACCATATAAAATTATCAAAATGAATGAAACCATAGAGTTAAATTTGGTGAATCTTTGGTGTGTATATATTTTATTTTGAAATAATTTCAACTAACAGGACAGATGCAAAAATAATACAAAGTTCATGGAGAGCCCCATCATACCTCCTACATAGGCACCTGTGCCAGTTTGTATGTATTGTGTCCCGAGAAAAAGCCATGTCCTTTGGTGCAGTCTTATGGGGGCAGATGTATTGGTGTTGATTAGATTGGAATATTTGGATTGGCTTGTTTCCATGGAGATGTGCCCCACCCAACTGTGGGTGATAACTCTGGTTGGATGGTTTCCATGGAGGTGTGGCCCTGCCCATTCTGGGTGGGCCGTGATTAGTTTACTGGAGCCTTATATAAGCTTAGACACAACGAGCTCACTGCTGTTGCTGAGAAAGACATTTTGAAGACAGCCATTGGAAGTCAATGCAGACATTTTGGAGAATGCCATTCTGAAACAAAACTGGGGAGCAAGCAGACACCAGCCATGTGCCTTCCTAGCCAACAGAGGTTTTCTGGATGCCATTGGCTTTTCTCTAGTGAATATACCATTTGTTGGTGGACACTTTATGGCCTTAAGACTGTAACTGTGTAACCAAATAAACACCCTTTATAAAAGCCAGTCCATTTCTGGTGTTTTGCATTCTGGCAGCATTAGCAAGCCAGAACAGGACCCAAGCCAAAATTTGGTGAATTTTACTGTGCACAAATAATACATTAATAAACAAAAGAGAGAGAAACTGAGAACCCATTCTCAGGTATACTGGCCTAGTGGAAATTTTGAGTGCATCCTGTTAGACTATCCTAGGGGATGTGAGTAATTGGAAGGGAAGAAAGAGTATCCTTTTAAAGGTATGTAAGTTGACAGAAAGAGTAACACTATGAAGGAAAGAAAAGAACTGGAAAGTATATCTTAATTTGCTGAGGCACCAGCGATGAAAACAATCAATTAAAAAGGTAATTGAGAAACAGCCCAAGGTAGCAGCTGAGAGTTTAATGTACATAAAGGGTGGTTCCCTAAGAAACAAGCCAATTGAATACCCTGCTGTTTCACTAAAATAAACCCCTGCAATGTCATATTTCTCCTTAAGTCCAACCAAATTGGCCAAATGAGATAATTGGACATTTTTTAAGCAATCAATTTGAAAATTATCTTACCAAGGATATGTAGAATTGTTTTCATAAAAGATAGCAGTTTTGGATGCTATAGAGAAGTATATTTAGGAAGATGACAAACAAAAGCTGATACTCAGCTCTCAAAATCATTGAGAAGAATTGAGCACTACCATGACATGACACTTAAATTATGAGAAGCCATGAAAAAAGCTCTTTGTAACACACCTCAGGGATCAAACCCTTCATACTCTTTGGGGTGTACAAAAGGGGTTGGACAGACAGATGGAGCTCTAGAGTTAGCAGGCCATTAGCAAAAGTCGTATATGAGGCAAGTTATATTATTTCGGTTGCCCACTTTCATTTTTTAAACTCATTCCTTTTTCCTATCCTTGTTCCATTGCCTTCAGCAGATATATTTTAGCAATGGGCACGCAAACTATATTTCTCCAGGCCTTACCATGATCTATGGCCACAAAACCAGGCTACATTCTCAGCAATATCTTAAATCCTGTGTTGTTGCTCCCACTTACATGCAAGATTTCTAGTACCCTGCAGTGTTCCCCCCACCAAGTACTTTTTTCTATTGACAGATCTTCAAGCCCACTGATTCTTTTCTTGCCTGTGTCCAGATTACAGATGAGTCGATCAAAGGCCTTCTTTATTTTTGTTATCTTCAATTTATATCATCTTCTTTTGATTCTTTGTAAGAATTTCAGTCTTTCTGCCTACATTACCCAGCTCCTTTTGCATGTTTCCCACTTCTTCCATTAAAAACTCTTTGTATTTTAAATTCCCAGTCTGATAACTCCAGAATCTCTGTAATACCTGAATCTGATTCTGATGCTTCCCCTGTCTCTTCAGACTGTGTTTTTTTGCCTTTTAGCATGCCTTGTAATTTTTTAATTGAAAGCCAGATGTAATACGTTGGGTAAAAGGAATTGAGGTAAATAGGCCTTTACTGTGATGTTTTATATTTATCTGGCTAAGATTCAGGTAATTTAATGTTTTGCTGTACTTGCACTTGTCAGAGGCTAAAATTTTCTCTGTTGTCCTTGTTTTTGTCTCCCATGTGATGTTTACTTTTTTCCTAGAGTCTCCTTCATATTTTTCTTCTTTTTTTAAAATTCAGTTTTATTGAGATACATTCACATACCCTACAATCATCCATGGTGTACAATCAGCCATTCAGATTACCATCATATAGTTGTGCATTGATCACCTCAATCAATTTTTGAATATTCTCCTTACTCCAAAAAGAATAAAAAGAATAAAAAACAAAATTAAATATGAACAACTAAATCACATACTCCATTCTATTTTTCATTTAGTTTTTAAAGTCCCCATTTTTCTACTCATCCACCCATACACTGGCTAAAGGGTGGGTGAGCCACAAGGTTTTCACAATCACATCATTACATCATGTAAAGCTACATAGTTATACAATCATCTTCAGAAATCTAGGCTACTAGGTTTCAGTTGAACTGTTTCACGCATTTCCTTCCAGCTGTTCCAATACACTAAAACTAAAACAGGGATATCTATATAGCACAAAGAATGCCCTCCAGACTTACCTCTCAGCTCCATTTTAAATCTCTCAGAAACTGAAACTTTATTTTATTTCATTTCACTTTCCCCTTTTGGTCAAGAAGATCCTATCAGTCCCATGATGCCAGGTCCAGGCTCAAAACCAGGAGTCATGTCCCATACTGCCAGGGAGGTTTACATCCCTGGAAGTCATGTCCTATGTAGGGGGAGGGCAGTGAGTTCACCTGCTGAGTGGGCTTAGAGAGAGAGAGAGGGCCACATCTGAGCAACAGAGTTTCTTTGGGGGAGACTCTTAGGCACAAGTATAAGTAGGCTTAGCATCTCCATTGCAGTAACAAGCATCATAAGGGCAAGCCCGAGGATCAAGGGCTCAACCTACTAAATCGTTAGTCCTCAGTGTTTGTGAGAATATCAGTAATAACCCAGATGGGGATGTGCAACATTTCCACACTTTTCCCCAGTTTCTCATGGGGACCCTGTAAATATATTTTTATTCTCAGCTTGAATTGCTTTGGGATTTATCAATATTTCACACTAATCTGTACAAACCTACAAGATCTCACTTCATATTCAGTGTTCCATGTAACTATGGTGTTTGAATAAACTGTTCAGGCAAGTTAAATTATTTAGTGTGCTGTAGAAAATATATATCCTGCACCAAATAAACATATCTTCCCTTGGTCTCACACAGAAATTGAAGTTTTAAAACACAGTCAATATTGTCCTTTACCCTTTGGCCTGATTTGCCTTATGTCTAATCAGATCTGCCTCATTCATCTCTCTAATAGAAGTCTGGACTCTTTTTCAGCTTTTTTAGCAGTTGTTGTATGCAGCAATACTGACATGCATACCTGCTGAGCTATAGCTCTGAGTTTCAGCTGTCACACAGATACCCACAGTTTCAGAGACTGACCATGTTGTACACAAAGGACTCAGCATCTCAGAGTTTAGAGATAACTGTTACAACTCAGGAATAGATGTGACTGCTGTAAGACCTTACAATCTAGGAACCATTACAATAAGCTTTTCTCTGATAAGTGGTATTCTAAGACTCAATTCTCAGAGTTTACATTGTAGCCATTCCATATTGGTGAGGCATTATAATGTTTGTCTTTTCATTTCTGGTATACTTCTCTCAAAATGCTATCCTCAAGATCCATTCACCTTGTTTGGTGTCACAATTTCACTCATTCCCACACTTGCTCAATATTCCATTGTATGCATACACCACAATTCAGCATTCTGTTCATCAGTCGATGTACCCATAGGCCACCTCCATTCATTGCAAACCATGAATGCTGCCTCCATAAACACCAGTGTGCAAATATCCATTTGTGTACCTGTTCTCAGATCTTCCAAGTATATACTCCATAATGAGGTTGCAGGACCTTATGGCAGCCACATACGTAGCTTCCTATAGAACCGCCATTCTTTCCTCCAGATAGGCTATACCACTCTAACTCCCCACCAACAGAAAATAGGTACATCCATCTCTCCATGTTTCCTCCAGTACTTGTATCCCTGTTTATAATTTTACCTGCAATTTTATAAATATATTCACATACCATACAATAAAACATAGTGTACAATGAATTGTTCACAATGTTATCATATAGTTGTGCAATCATTACCACACTCAGCACTTGAACATATTCATTACAATGAAAAAAAATCTTTTAAAAGAATAATAAAAAGATAATAAAAAGTAAATACCATACAATACAATATAATAATAAGGTCAGATAACAACACCACTACCAAGAATCCCATACCCCTCCCTTATAACCCCCTCTCATAAACATTTAGCTTTGGTATATTGCCTTTGTTACATTTAATGGAAGCATAATACAATGATACTGTTAACATAGACTCCAGTTTCCTTTTGTTATATTTTCCCCCAATACCACCCTATTTTCAACAACTTGCAAGTTTGACATATTTGTTGTGCCACATGTAACAACAATTTTATATTTGTACATTTAGTCAAAATCATTGACCATTCTAGGTTTCACTAAGTTTTACAATCCTAGTCTTTACTGTCTATCTTTCCTTGTGGTGCCACCAGCCTTCCTCTTTCAGCTTTATATAAACATCTTTGTTCAGTGTACTGACAATATTGTATTATCAACATACAGTATTAGGTTATCCATTTCTGAATTCATACAATAAATCCTGCTGAGCATGCTATACTCTATCAGCATCAGATGCCCAATCTCTACCCTCTTTATATCTCCTGATAACCTGTGTCCTCAGTTTTAACAAAGTTTGCTCATTAATATTAGTACGTATTAGTATTTGTTTTTTTGTTTCTGGCTAACTTCAATCAACATAATGTCCTCAAGGTTGATCCACATTATTATATGTTCTGTGACTTTGTTCTGTCTTATAGCTGTGTAATATTCCATCATGTGTAAACACCATAGTTTGTTTATCTACTCTTCTGTTGATGGACATATGGGCTGTTTCCATCTCTTGGCAATCATGAATAATGTCATTATAAATATCAGTTTACAAATGTCCATTAGTATCTCTGCTGGTTTGAATGTATTATGTCCCCCAGAAAAAGCCATATTCTTTGATGCAATCTTGTGGGGCAGACATATTAGTGGGGATTAAGTTGGAACATTTGGATTAGGTTGTTTCCATGGAGATGTGCCCCACTCAACTGTAGGTCATAACTCTGATGAAATAATTTTAATGGAGGCATGGCCCCACCCATTAAGGGTGGGCTTTGATCAGTGGAGTCATATAAATGAGCTGACAAAGAGAAGGAACTCAGTGCAGCTGTGAGTGACATTTTGAAGAGGAGCTACAGCCAAGAGGGACACTGAAGAAAGCACAGGAGCTGCAGATGAGAGACTGTTTGAAGATGGCCATTGAAAGCAGACTCTTGCTCCAGAGAAGCTAAGAGAGGACACATACCCCAAGCACAACTAAGAGTGACATTTTTGAGGAACTGCAGCCTAGAGGAACGTCCTGGGAAAAAGCCATTTTGAAACCAGAACTTGAAAGCACACACCGGCCATGTGTCTTCCCAGCTAACAGAGGTTTTCTGGACACCATTGGCCATCCTCCAGTGAAGATACCCAGTTGCTGATGTTACCTTGGACACTTTATGGCCTTAAGACTGTAACTGTGTAACCAAATAAGCCCCCTTTTATAAAAGCCAATCCATCTCTGGTGTTTTGCATTCTGGCAGCATTAGCAAACTAGAACAGCAACTTTGCTTTCAGTTCTTTGGAGCATATACCTAGTAAGGGAATTTCTGGATCATATGACACATCTAAATTTAGCTTCCTAAGGAACTGCCACAATGAATTCCAGTGTGGCTCCACCAATCTACATTCTCACCAACAGTTAATAAGTGTGCCTTTTTGTCCACATCCTCTCCAGACTATTAATTTTCTGTTTTTTGGATAATGGCCATTCTAGTCAGTGTGCAATGATATCTCATTGTGGATTTGATTTGCATTTCTGTAATAGCCAGTGAAGTTGAGAATCTTTTCATATGTTTCTGAGTCATTTGTTTTTCCTCTTCAGAAAAGTGTCTTTTGCCTACTTTTAATTGGGTTGTTTGTCTTCTTTTGTTGAGTTGTAGGACATCTTTATATATTCTGGATACTAAACCCTTATCTCCTATGTGGTTTCCAAATGTTGTTTCCCATTGCATAGGCTGCCTTTTTACTTTTTCCAACAATGTCCTTTGATGTGCAAAAGTGTTTAATTTTGAGGAATTCCAATTTATCCCTTTCTTCTTTGGTTGCTCACGCTTTGGGTGTAAGGTTTAAGAATCCACCTCTTATAACAAGATCTTTAAGATAGTGCCCTACATTTTCTTCTAAAAATCTTATGGTCTTAGCACTAATGTTCATGTCTTTGATCAATTTTGAGTATAAGATGTGAGATAGGAGACCTCTTTCATTCTTTTGTATATGGATATCCAGTTCTCCAAACACCATCTATTGAAGAGGCTGCTGCATCCCAGTTGCTTTGGCTTGACTGCCCTATCAAGGATAAATTGTCTGTAGATACTAGTGTCTATTTCTGAAAACTCAATTCAATTCCATTGGTGGGTATATCCATCCTTATGCAAGTTTCATGTTGTTTTGACCACTGTAACTTTGTAGTATGCCTTAAAGTCAGGTAGTGTGAGAACTCACTCTTTGTTCTTCCTTCTCAAGATATTTTTGTCTATTCAGGGCAACTTACCCTTCCAAATAAATTTTGTTGTTGGTTTTTCTATTTCTGCAAGTAAGTTGTTGGGATTTTAATTGATATTGCATTGAATCTGTAAATCAGTTTAGTTAGAATTGACATCTTGACTATATTACCCTTCCAATCCATGAACATGGTATGTTTTTCCATTGTTAGGTCCTCTGTGATTTCTTTTAACAATTTCTGATATTTTACTCTGTATAGGTCTTTTGTGGCCTTGTTTATGTTTATTCCTAAATACTTGATTCTTTGCTTTTGTAAATGGAATGTTTTTTTTTTTATTTCCTCCTCTTGTTACTCATTACTTGTGCATAGGAACACTAATTTTTGTGCATTGACCTTGTAGCCTGGAACTTTACTGTATTCATTGATTAGCTCTAGTATCTTTGCTGTACATAGGATCATGTCATCTGCAAAGAGTGAATGTTTTCCTTGCTCCCCAATTTGGATGGCTTTTATTTCTTTTTCTTGCCTAATTCCTCTAGCTAGAATTTCTAGCACAATGTTGAATAATGGTGACAGTGAGCATCCCTGTCTTGTTCCTGATCTTAGAGGGAAAGCTTTCAGTCTTTCCATGTTCAGTATGATGCTAGCTCTGGGTTTTTCATATATTGCCTTTATCATATTGAGAAAGTTCACTTCTATTCCTATCCTTTGGAATGTTTTCATCAAGAAATGATGTTGGATTTTTTAAATGTCTTTTCTTCATCGATTGAGATGATCTTGTTCTTCCACTTTCATTTATTGATGTAGTGTAATACATCATTTAATTTTCTTGTGTTGAACCACCCTTGCATACCTGGAATAAACCCCACCTGGTCATGGTGCATAATTCTTTTAATGTGCTGCTGGATTTGATCTGCAAATATTTTGTTGAGGATTTTTGCATCTATATTATTTAAAGAGATTGGTCTATAATTTTCTTTCCTGTAGTATCTTTGTTTGACTTTGGTATTAGGGTGATGTTGGCTTCATAGAATGAGTTAAGTAGCTTTCCCTCCTCTTCAATTTTTTTGAAGTGTTTGAGCAGGACTGATACTAATTTTTTCTTGAATACTTGGTGTAATTCACATGTGAAGCCATATAGTCCTGGACTTTTCTTTTTGGGAGTTTTTGATGAGTGACTCAGTTTATTTAGATGTGATTGGTTTGTTCAGCTTGTCTATTTCATCTTGAGTCAATGTTGGTTGTTTGTGATTTTCTAGGAAGTTGTCCACTTCCTCTAAGTTGTCTAGTTTATTAGCATATACTTGCTCATAGTATATTATCATTAACTTCTTTATTTCTGAGGGGTCAGTAGTTATGTCCCTTTCCCATTTCTGATTTTATTTATTTACATCCACTCTCTTTTTTTGTTTTTAGCCTAGCTAGTAATCCATCAATTTTATAGATTTTCTCTAAGAACCAACTTCTGGATTTGTTGATTCTATTGTTTTCCTGTTTCAATTTCATTTATTTCTTCTATAGTCTTTGCTATTTCTTTTCTTCTGTCTGCATTGGGGTTAGTTTGCTGTTCTTTCTCCGGTTCCTCCAGGTGAACAGTTAATTAATTGAGGTTCCTCTCTTTTTACTTTTAATATAGGCATTTAGGGCAATAAATTTCCCTCTCAGAACTGCCTTTGCTGTATCTCATAAGTTTTGATATATTGTGTTTTCTTTGTCATTTGCCTCAAGATATTTACTAATGTCTCTTGTAGTTTCTTTATCCACTGGTTGTCTAATACTGTGTTGTTTAGCCTCCATATGTTTGTGAATTTTCTGACCTTCTCCCTGTTATTGATTTCCAACTTCATGCTGTTATGATCTGATAAAGTGTTTTGTATAATATCAATATTTTTAAATTTTTTGAGACTTGCTTTGTGACCCAACATGTGGTCTAACCTAGAGAGTGCTTCATGAGCACTTGAGAAATACATGTATCTGGCTGTTTGGGGGTGTAGTCTTCTATAAATATCTGTCAAGTCTAGTTCCTTTATCATACAAGTGACCATATATGTTTCCTTATTTATCCTCTGTCTAGATGGTCTATCCATTTATGAGAGTGGTGTATTTGTTTCCAACTATTATTGTAGAGGTCTCTACTTCTTCCTTCAGTTTTCTCAGTCTTTGCCTCATGTATTTTGGGGCAATTTAGCTTGGTGCATATATATTTATGATTTTTATGTTTTCTGATGAATTGACCCATTTATTAATATATAGTGTCCTTCTTTGTTCCTTTTAATTGTTTTACATTTGAAGTTTAATTTGTCTGTTATTAATATAGCTACTCCTGCATTTTCCTGGTTGTTGTTTCCATGTGATAGCTTTTTCCAATGTTTCATTTTCAGCCAGTTTTTGTCCTTGTGTCTAAAATATATCTTGTAGGTAACATATTGATGTGTCCTGTTTTGTAATCCATTCTTCAAATCTGTGTCTTTTTACCGGAGAATTTAATCCTTTAACATTTAGTGTTATTACTGTAAGGGCTGTACTTTCTTCTACCATTTTATGTTTTGGATTTTATATGTCATATTTTATTTTTTTCTCTCTCTACGTTTTCCCTTCCTGATTGTCTTCTTTTCTACACTCTTCTCCAAACCACTCTGTCCTGTCTTTTCCTACCAACCTGTAGCATTCTCTTTAGTATTTATTGTAGCACAGGTTTGTCTGAAAATATTTTAATCTATCCCTCATTTTTGAATGACAGTTTTGCTAGATATAGAATTCTTGGGTGCCAGTTTTTCTTTCAGTATCTTAAATATACCTAACCCCTGCCATCTCACCTCCATGGTTTCTGCAGAGAAATATGTACATAGTCTTTTTGAGCTTCCCTTATATGTGATGGTTTGCTCTTCTCTTGCTGCTTTCAGAATTCTCTCTTTGTCTTTGACATTGGACAATCTAATCAGTAAGTTTCTTGGAATAGGTCTTTTGAGATCTATTCTGTTTGGAGTATTCTGTACTTCTTGAATCTGCAATTTTATGTCTTTCATAAGAGTTGGGAAATTTTCATTGATTATTTTTTCTATTATTCTTTCTTCCCATTTTCCCTTCTCATCTCATTCTGGGACCCCCATAACATGTATTTTCATGTGCTTCATTTGTCATTCAGCTCCTTAAGACCCTGCTCATATTTTTCCATTCTTTTCCTTATCTGTTCCTTTGCATGCATGATATCAAATATCCTGTCTTTCAGTTCACTGATCCTTTCTTCTGCCTCTTCAAATCTACTGTTGCAGGTCTGCATTGTGTCTTTCATCTCTTCTATTGTGCCTTTCATTCCCATAAGTTGTGCCATTTGTTTCTTCAGGCTTATGAATTCTTCTTTATGGTCATTCAGTGTCTTCTTATGTCCTTCACCTCTTTTGCCACTGCTCATTGATTTGTTTCAGGAGATTTGTTCAAACATCTTTAATTAGTTGTTTCAATTCTTGTATCTCAGTTGACCTGTTAGTTTTTTTCCTTTTGCTGGTCCATATTTTCATGTTTTCTAGTATGGCTCATTATTTTAAGCTGTCTAGGCATCTTATTTCCTTGATTAGTTTATTCTGGAGCTCATTTTCACTCTTTTCCCTAGGGTTTTCCTTTTGGTTGGCTTTGTTCTCTCTCCTTTTTCTACAGTTCAGCTTATTCTAGACCTCTAATATAGCTTCTGTTTAGTTGATTAGAATTATTCACTCCTTCTTTTTCTGTTTCTTGCCCTGCCTGTATGTAAGCTTTTTGTGAGAGGATGTGATGGTTAGGTTCATGTGTCAACTTGGCCAGGTGATAGTGTCCAGGTGTCTGGTCAAGCAAGCACTGGCCTAATCATTATGGCAAGGACACTTGTGGCTGGTTAATAAAGGAGAAGGCTGACTTATTGAATCATCAGTCAATTGGCTGCAGTTGTGACTGATTACATCATTGAAGGGCATATCTTCCACCATGAGAGAATTCAATCAGCTGGATTAATCCAATCAGTCGAAGACTTTCAAGTGAGACCAAGAGAAGACCTTTATTTCTTCTTTGGCTAGCCAGCAAAGTGCTTCCTGAGGAGTTCATCAAACACCTTCATCAGAATTGCCAATTCACTGTCTGAGGAGTTAATTGAACACCATCAGAGTTGCCAGTTTACTGCCTGAAGAGTTCATCAAACACCTTCATTGGAGTTGCCAGTTGGCTTCTTGCCCTACAGAATTTGGACTCATGCATCCCCACATTTGCATGAGACTCTTTTATAAAATCTTATATTTAGATATCTCTTTTTGATTCTGTTTCCCTAGAGAACCCTAACTAACACAACTTGGTACCAGGAGTGGGGTAACACCTCCATGGAACTTATCCAATGAAAGGTCTTGCCAACAGTTGATTGAGAGGAAACACTCAATCAATAGTTTCCAACTTAATCCACAGTAATACATCTACTCCAACAAGATTGCATCAAAGAACATAGCATTTTGGGGGACATAACACATCCAAACTGGCACATTCCATCCCCTGGACCCCCAAATGACATGATTTGATCTTATACAAAGCACACTCATCCCTTCACAATACCACAAAATCTTAAATCATTTCAGTAAAAATAGGTAAGTACAAGATCCCATCAAAATCAGTCACATGTGTGGTATTGTCCTAAAGCAAAATTCCACCCTGGCCATGGACCTGTGAAACTGAGAAAAGTTATCTGCTTCCAATATACAAAGGAGGGACAGACATAGCATAAACATTCCAATTTCCATAAGGAGCAATTGAAAGGAAAACAGAGTTCACAGGACCAAACTAGTTCCTATAACCCACAGGGCAAACTCCATTAGATTTCAAATTCTGAGAGTCCTTTAAATAATCATGAATCTTTGGGGTTTGAGAGAGAAGCAGTCCCACAGTTTCCAAAGTCTTATGCAGCAACCCTTTTCTCTCCAAATTCTGGGGTGATTGCTCCAACATATCTATACACTGGGGAGACCAACTTCTTGACCCCAACCTCCTCAAACATCAGGGTGCCACCAGACTCTGACTCTCTGGGGTGAAGGAGTTCCCTTCTCTGAACAGTGAGGTGGCAGCCAGACTCTCCCCAATCCCCAGGGGATGTGTTTTGCCCTCTGAAGCATAGGGTGGCAGCACTCTTACTGAGCATTAAGGCAGAATGCCTGCTCTCAACCTCCTGGGCAAACTCACCCTTTCCGTGTATGTGGGCTGCTCTGATATACTTATCTGAGACCTCTTGACTCCAGACCACCACCTCCACGTTTCTATCTTTGAAGAAATTTTCCTTCAATTTGTTCCGTCTTCACTTCCTCCATTCCAGATCTCCAGTGGTTCTGTTTATACAGATTTAGCAAAAAATCTGTAGGTTTGGCATGTAGATTACAGGGATCAAATCCATCAGACAATAAGACTTTCCACAGATACTTTCTGGATAACTCCATCTTCAATCCTGGCTTGTATTTGAAATGGTGGTTGGGCTCCATGTTTGCTAAATCCTCACCTTGGGTTTGTTATCACTGGAATAGACACATACTCTGGATATGGGTTTGCCTCCCTTGCATGTAGTACTTCTGTCAAAACTACCATCTGTGGACTTACGGAGTGCCTTATCCACCATTATGGTATTCAACACAGCATTGCTTCTGACCAAGGAAGCCACTTCACAGCAAATGAAGTGAGGGAATGGGCACATGTTAATGGAATTCTCTGGTCTCACCATGTTTCCCATTATCAAGAGGCAGCTGGGTTGATACAATGGTGGAATGGCCTGTTGAAGACTCAATTATGGTGCCAACTAGTTGGCAATACCTTGCAGAGCTGGGGCAGTGTCCTCCAGGAAGCTGTGTGTTCTCTAAATCAGCATACAGCCTATGATGCCATTTCTGCTATAACCAGGATTCATAAGTCATGGGGTGGAAACAGGAGTGTCACCACTCACTATCACTCCTAGTGATCCACTAGGAAAGTTTTTGCTTCCTGTTCCTACAAGCTTAAGCTCTGTTAGTCTACAAGTCTTAGTTCCAAAAGAAGGAGTGCTTCCACCAGGAAACACAATAACAATTCCATTGAAATGGAAGTTAGGACTGCCACCTGGCCATTTTTGGCTTCTTATGCCTCTGAATCAACAGGCAAGGAAGGGGATTACTGTACTGGCTAGGGTGATTGATCCTGACTATCATGGGGAAATAGCACTGCAACTACACAATGGAGGTAAAGAAGAGTTTTCCTGGAATACAAGAGATTCCCTACAGTGTCTCTTAGTACTATCATGCCCTGTGATTAAAGTCAATGGAAAACTACAACAATCCAATCCAGGCAGGACTACCAATGGCCAAGAAACTTCAGGAATGAAGGTTTGGGTCACCCCACCAGGCAAAGAACCATGGCTAGCTGAAGTTCTTGCTGAGGGTAAAGGTAACATGGAATGGGTAGTGGAAGAAGGTAGTGATAAATATGAACTACAACCATGTGACCACTTACAGAAACAAAGATTGTGATGGCATGAATATTTCCTCCTTGTTTTGTTATATGTTTGTATTTGTCTGTAAAGAAAATATCTTTATTTTCTTCTCTATCTTACCCCCTTTTTGTAAAGACATAAGCTGTATTGTTCATTTTGCAGTATTTAAGTTAAAGGAAATCAATTTTAAGAATTAATGTCACCCAAGAACTTGTACCCTATTCTGGAGAGATTTAGTGTGTTTCTGGTTTTACACAGGACAGCAGAGTATTGTCAGTCAAAATATGTGTTATTATTCTCTACTTAGAGATAAGTATGGTCTAAGGTAATGTGTATAACTGCCAATTTGACAAGAGTGGACTGTGATGGTTAGGTTCATGTGTCAACTTGGTAAGATGATGGTGTCCAGGTGTCTGGTCAAGCAAGCACTGGCCTAACCATTACTGCAAGGACATTTGTGGCTGGTTAATAAACCAGAAGGCTGGTTTATTAAATCATCAGTCAATTGGCTGCAGCTGTGACTGATTGCATCAACAAAGGGCTGTCTTCCACAATGAGAGAATTCAATCAGCTGGATTTAATCTAACCAGTTGAAGACTTTTAAGTGAGACTAAGAGGACCTTCATTTCTTCTTTGGCTAGCCAGCAAAACGTTTCCTGAGGAGTTCATCAAATACCTTCATCAGAGTTGCCAGTTTGCTGCCTGAGGAGTTCATCAAACACCTTCAGTAGAGTTGCCAGTTTGCTGCCCATCCTATGGAATTTGGTCTCATGCATCCACACAGTTGCATGAGACACTTTTATAAAATCTTATATTTAGATATCTCTTGTTGATTCTGTATCCCTAGAGAACCCTAGCTAATACAGAGGGTCCCCCAAGATATGGTCATCCCCAATTAGATTTTCTCAGTCCAGACAGGCCCAGTTCTCAGGAGGAGGGTTATGAAGTTTCCCTGAGAATGAGACCTTGAATGTTGTCAGACCCTCCTCTGAAGCCTCTAGTCTCTGTGCTTTTCCTATCCTGTTCAGCAGGTGGCACTTTTCACCTCACAGCTCCCCATCAGTGTAAAGAGGTGCCATAGGTGCCTTTAATTCTCTATGGACCCTGTCCCCGTCAGGGGCATGGCTGACTGAAACTGGCTTTTGTTTTTCAGCCCCTGGGGTCTGAGTTTGTTGAAGGATGGCAGCCACTTAAGCTGGGACATGCACCTCTTTTCTTGGGGAATTTATGTCCTTTAGGGAATTATCTTCCTCACTAGATTCATTACTTTGTCTCTCAAACCTCTTATCTACACCCTTGTCTATATCCAGAGGCCAGTTGCAAATATTTGAGCCTTTCTGTAAAGAGCTAAGTAGAATATTTATTTAAAAAAAATAAATCCCTTTTCAAGGCCTTTCCCCAGTCCCCAAGTTTGTCAGTCTCTGTGTAGACCATTGAAAGGTATGCCATTTAGGCTGTTATCTCTTTCACCTGAATAGTTACTCTCAGCCAGCCTTAATTCTTCCCTTGCCTGGGTCAGTGCTGAATCAGGAGCTCTGAGAGGCTATTGAAGAGAAAAAAGAAAAAGAGTAGGAGAGCAAGAAAAAAAAAGAAATAAAAACCCTTTTCAGAGTCAGACCCCAGCTCCCTGGGTTTGCAAACGAGAGAAGGTGCCCCATTTCCTTGGAGCCCAGCCCCTTTCTGGTGTTCTGAACAACTCCAACTCCAAAAGTCTGATTTTAATTTTTTTGCTGTTGTTCCTAGCCCTACCTGCCCTCTGGCAGGCCCCAAATCCCCCAGATTCTTTTCATGTTTGCTCCTGGTTTATCTGTGCTTGAAGCTTTTATACAGCAGTCCAATTTCTTAAATTAATTCTGAAATTGGGGCTGGGTTGAGCCCCTTCTTGCTCCCAGCACATATTGCTTCTTCTTCCCTTGGGGAACCAGCTCCAGGATAGTCTGCCATGATTTGTGGGAAGGAGGGCCAGCCCCCTGGCCAGAGAATCTTACAGGTTTTTGCCATGATCTCAGATGTTCCAGCCCTCCCAGACAGGGGTAGAATGTATTACTGGCAACAGAAGACCCCCAAAAGGCTGTTTCATACAGTTCCTGGCTATTTACCAGCTGCTGTAGAGGAGTAACTAAATTCCACACCTCACTACCCTGCCATCTTGCTCCACCTCTCAAAGAAGTAAAGTCTGAACCTTGCAGCTCTTTACAATTGAAATACCTGTTATGCAGGAGCCCTATTGATGTGGTAGTAATATGTGTGGGGAGGGGAAGCATTCTATAATCCTATCATTAGGTCTTAGTCTTTTACTGAGCTTGTGTCCTTGGGCTGTGACCTTAACAATTGGTGCTTAACTTGTCCTCCCCCTTAGGTGAGACAAGAAGGCTAATGGGAAATGGAGATGAAGATTTCCCTTCCCCCAGATCAAAGGAATGAAGTGGAATTTAGCATTTTCCTTTCCTCACATCTGTTAGGCTCTAGTAAAACCCACATGTGGTAGGCCCTGGCAAAATAGTTTCCCTTGAGGGTAGGTCTTCATTAAGGTGAACCCTTTGGACATATTTCAAACTGGTTACTTTTCCCTTCTTCCTGTCAGAAGCATGAGGGGATATTTTTCTCTGATCTTCACATTATAACCTGGTGGGGCTCTTGGAGGTAAAGCTCACAAAATGTGAGGGTTTCCAAAAATTTTCATTTTTCAAACTAGACTAAACTCAGTCTGTAGAAATTAGTCAATGACCTTTTAAGTATTCCTATCCCATGCTGGATCCAGTAGGGGTTCCTGCTTTCAGAAAGCTCTTATTCTCTGTATGTGCTTGTCTCTCCAGATTTCACATAGGTGATTTGTCCTATTACCTGAATTCTCTTATAGATCTAAGAAGAGATGCTGGTTTTCAGTTTTTCACCTTTTTTTTTGTGAGGATGGGAATGACTATTTCCAAGTTCTTTACATGTCAAACCAGAAGCCAGAAGACTTCTGTCTTCAGTTTTTAACCCTCTACCTTCCCTCCTACAGTCACAATTCTAGAATTATGGTCAAGAAAACAGTCATTTCTGACTCAAACTTGGGAGGACTTTGGTAGATACTCATAGGTCTATGTATGAGGAAGCTTAGGTTTTCAACTTCTTTAAAATGGAACACCACCAATACAAACCAGCTACTCTTGCTAATTGTATGAGAAACCTCTTGTGTCTCACATCACATACTTTTGGCCCACCATTTTACTCTAGCCTTCACTGAAACAACCAGATGCATGCAGATATAAGCTAATAGTATGTTGCTTTAGCTACATGATATGTTTCTTGTTTTCTGCCCTGGGCTCCTCTGCCTTTGCCACATGGTAAAGCTTCAGGAAATGCTCAGACTTTATAACACATAGGCAAACCTAGAAATGAAAGGAAATAAATACTCAGTGATGTAAATTAACCAATGGGAATTAGAAGCCAGTTCATAAATACCTCCCTCTTTCATCCAGAGGGAGAAAATTCTGAGATAATTCTGTATATTTCTGCAGAGAATCACTACTGGGATGAAGCCCAGTTTACTACCATGGCATTTAGCTCAACAATGCACATTAGATTTGTTTTCCCTCTGTCTTTGTTTCACCTTTCCCAGTATTCCACTCTTTTTCCCTTTGATAATATCTCAAAATAACAGCTTGAACACAAAATCATTTCTCAGGTTTTGCTTTGGGGGAAACCTAAGCTAAAATGCTAATATTCACTTTTGTCATATTATAATAATGTATTACTGTTTCAAAGGGTGTCTGACCCACTGAGAATGGGAAGAGTGAGGAAAAAGAGGTAATAGGGTCCAAAAGTCCTTACTGGCCCTAATTATTTTTGTGTATTCTGAATCTGACAATATCTAGTTAACATATAATGAAGATGAAGTCTCCTAAAACCTATATTATCTAAAAAAGTTAAAAAATATACCTGCACATTTATATTATGTAGTTTACTGAACTACTCCTATGTGAAGGAGGCAGAACATGTTCAGGGACATGCTAAAGTTTTCCACAGTATTGATAAAGTGCCATTTGGTGAGGGTATATTTTGGTTTTAGTTGAGGCCTGTAGTTTAGAAAAACCTCTTATGCAGTTGTTTAATTAGCTTTATGAAGAGGCCTGTTTTAGTTTCCTGTTTGCTAAAGCAAATACCATGCAATGGATTGGCTTAAACAGTAGGGATTTGTTTCCTCAAATTTGTTTTGTTTCTAAGGTAGTAGAAGTACAAAATCAAGGCATCATCAAGGTGATGCTTTCTCCAAGAAGATTGCTTTATTCTGGGGCTGGCTGCTGACAGTATTGGGTCCTTGAATTTTCTGTCCCATGACAATGTACATGGCAGCCTATTCTCCCTTCTCTTCCTTGGTTCTGTTGACATTAATCCTCTGGGTGTTCCCTGTGGCTTTCTCTTCCCTCTGTTTCCTCCCCTACAAGGCCTTCAGTAATAGGATTAAGATCCATACTGATTCAGTTGGATCACACCTTAACTGAAGTAACCTCCTTAAAAGATCCTATTCACAATAGGTTTACTCCCACATGAATGGATTAAGCTTAAGAACATGTTTGTCTGGCATACATAGCTCCAAGCTACCAAAGTCTGCCCTTTTGGCCCAATAAAGACATGTTCTTCCAGAATGCAAGATACATTTATTCCATCAAACATTCCCAAAGCCTTAAGCATTCATTGACAAAGATAAGTACAAAGTCTCATCAAAATTAGTTATGGGTGTGGTCTGTCATGGGACACTATTCCCCGCTCTGTGTGACAATTGGAAAGCAAGTTATCTGCTTCCAATATGCAATGAAGGGACAGGTGTAGAATATATGTTCCCATTACAGAAGGGAGAACTTGGAAAGAAAACAATCATGTAACCCAGAAGGGCAAACTCTATTAGATTTCAAGTTCTGAGAGTCCTATATGGGTTGCTGTTTTGTCCTTCAATCCTCATGGAGTGGCAGCCTTACCCCTTCCAAATGCTTACACAGTGGCTTTGCTCTCCCCAACACTAGGTTTAAGGCTCCACACTCTCCAAACATCAGGAAGGCAGCCTGCCTCTCTAGAAATTCTAGGACACAGGCCCTACCCTTTCTGAGCATTGGGGTGATGACATTCTCCCTGAACTACAGGATGCAAGGCCTTCCCCCTCAAAATGCAGGGGTGAAACTGCTCTTTCTTCACACATGGATGGGCACATTCTCTTGACCTGAGAAGACCTCTTTGGTACTGACTTTGACCCCCATGGTTATGCCCTTGAAGTCATTTTTCTCTCAGTTTGTCCCTTCTTTGTCCCTTTAGGTCCAGGCTGGCAGTGGTTCCATTCATACAAATTTTGCAAAAACTTTGTCAGCTTTGCATGCAGTTCATGGGGTTCCAAACCATCGGACAATAGAATCATCCATAGATTGTTCCTCAAATAATTGTATTCCCAATCTTGACTTCCACAGAAATGGCTGAATGGATCCATGTTCATTTAAACCCTCACATGGAACCTTGACCTCTGGGGTCTCACTTCCCAAAAAGTCAGGGAGGGCTCTGATAGAACACCTTCTGACCCTAGTCTCAGAGCACACTATTTGGATAAGCTGGGAATTTTCCAAACCATCAATTTCTGGTTTCTTTGTTCTTAAGAATTCAGTTCTCAGCTTATCCCTTTCCCCTCTTATTTCACTATAAAAAGCAAGGATAAACCAAGCTGTACCCTCCACATTTAGCTTGGAAATCTCTGAAAAATGCCCAAGTTTATTGCTTTCAAGTTCTGTCTTCCACCCAGCATCTGAACAACAATTTGCCTAAATTCTCTGCCACTTTATAACAAGGATTTCCTCTCTTCCAATTCTCAACAACACATTCATCATTTCCTTCTAAGACCTGATTGGAAGTACCTTTAGCATCCACATTTCTTCCAGTAGTATTTTCAAAGCAATATATACTTTTCTATTCAGCATCTCAAAATTCTTCAAGCCTCTGCCCCTTAATTATAAAACCATTTCCACATTTCAGATATTTGCAATAGCAGCACCCTACTTTCTGGTACCAAAATCTGTTTTAGTTTCCTGACTGCTAAAGCAAATTCCATGCAATTGGTTGGCTTAAACAATGGGAAATTACTGGCTTCCGGTTTTGAGGCTAGGAGAAGTCCAAAATCAAGGCATCATCAAAGCAGTGCTTTCCCCCAGAAGATTTTCATTCTGGGGCAGGCTGTCAGCAATCCTTTGTTCTTGGACTTTCTGTCACATGACAATTAAAATGGTGGACTCATTTCCTTCCTTTTCCAAGTTCCATTAACTTTCAGCTTCTGGATGCTCCCTGTGGCTTTCCCTCCCTCTGTCTGAATTTCATTCTGCTTATAAAGAACTCCAGTAATGGAGTTCATTCTGGGACAAACCTTAACTGAAGGCTCATCCTGGGCCACACTTTAACTGAAGTAACCTCATCAGAAGGTTCTATTTACAGTGTATTCACACCCATAGGAATCAATTAAGTTGAAGAAAGTGTTTTCTGAGGTATATAGCTCCATAAAACCGTGAGGCCCATAGACACATTAGATAGGAGCTGGAGTTCCAGCAAATAAGGTAAAGGGGCTATTCCTTAAAAGGGGGATTTCCAACTCTTTTACCTTGATTGTTTGCTAGTATTAAATATTTCTCAATAACCATTCAGCCCAAAATTACCACTGTTAATATTTTGACATTTTGATGAATTTCCCTTCAGTCTATCTTCTGTGCATGTGTATGAATATATTATTACGCAAAATAAGTATTTAGACAGAATTTTAAATACTCTATTTTTGTTGCAACTATGAATGCTTTCAAATATATTTTTCTTGTCTTATTTTCAATGATGTGATCTGATGTTCATTTATCTTTTGTTTCTTTTCATCCAATAATAAATTTTGCATCCCATTTATATTTAAAAAAACACTCCTCAAAAGCATTGTCATTAGCTAGAGAGCAGCATTAAGAGTATCAAGAAATAGCTAATGGAATATAAAGCTTTTGCTTCTACAATTACTGCTTAAGTATCACCAAGCTGAACATATTTGCCATTTGATGGTGAGCATGTTAATACTTGTGGGTAATTGCCAGCATCTAAGCAAGTGAGTGATTTTATTGGACACTTCAAGGACCACTATCACCAGAGAAGAATAAGACCTATTGATTAACTGACCTAATACCTCAGCTCAGATATCAATTTTATAATTAACCACTAGAATCATCTACCATTCAGAAGTGCTAAATAAATAACCCATTGTTTACTATGAGCATTAGAAAGTTATGAAACAAGGTGCCTAATATTTTCTGACATGATGGCTTATGTAGATATACTATTTGCAGATATATTGAAATTATGATAAAACACTTTTCAGGAATGTGAGAGAATCAGAAACATAGGAACATACACACAAACTTGTACATTTTAAAGCACTTTATAAATGAAGCCACTCAGTACAGAAAAGGAAAAATATTGCATGCACAACATTATTTTGATAATGCACAAAAATTTTCATTTGGCTTATTTTGATATATGAAGACCCAGGAAAAATATGGGGACATTTGTGGATATTTCCACCTAACACTTTTTTCTTGAAATTGCAATGTCCATTGTCTTTGAGGGATGGATAAAAAGGATAATCCTTTTGCCCACAAATTATTTAATTCTTTGAGACCTATGTAACATATCTTGATATCTGAGTTGGGATGGATGAGATTTAGGAGGATATTTTCAATATAACAAACTGCTGGAGGGTGATCAGGGAAGGAGAAAAAGATTAATGTTCATTGAGTACTTACTGTATGCCAGCAATTTCCTTTATGTTTACTTCATTCAATACTATTAATTACCCTGCAAGGTAGATGCTATTTCCAAATTTCAGGTGAGGAAAGAGACACAAAGATGGTGATGGATTTTCCAAGAATACATAGATGGTAAATAGGGAATTTTCCTCCACATGCCAGTGGTTTTCAGATTTAATGTGTATAATAATAACCTAAGGAGCTTAGTAAATACAGATTCCTACACCAACACTAAGAGATTCTATTAAATAGATTTGGGGCAAGGCACAGGGTTCTAAATTTTTAAAAATGCATCACATGATTCTGATGCAGATGGCTCCTGTATCACAGTTTGATGGAGACTACCCTAAATCACATTTCTATAGCAGAAAATAAACAGTTTCAAGTGGGAAGACTTTACCTATAAATGTATTTCTGATGAAAAGTATTTCAGGAAAAGTTCTCCTCTACTTTAAATGTCATGGCATGTGATTCTCACTCTTCTCTAGTTTGAATATTAGCCTTTTCCATCAAGCAGGAATTCTTGGTCAAGACTAAGCCAAATAATATATGGAAAAGGCTTAGCGGATACAAGGACTTGTTTTACGAAAGCTTCTCACATCAGTTGCCGCACACTGCAGCCTAGCTTCAGTTGTATGAAACGACATACCTGACCCCAAGTATGCCTTAGTACAATGAAAGCCAAGCCCCAGTGATCATTCTGCAAGCTCTCCTCATAAACAACTTAAAATTGTCTTTGTACAATGGATTTAGAATAAATATAGTATCAGAGTTTTCAGTAATAACACTGAAAGCTGCAAGACATTGAAACAAAAATAATCATGATTAAAATAACAAATATGTGGTGTTTTGAAACTGCTATTTTCCCCCCAGAAAAGGCTACATTATTTAAATCCATTTCTGTGGGTGTAGACCTGCTGTAGGTGGGAACTTTTCTTTAGGTTATTGCAACTGAGATATGACCCACCCCATTCAAAGTGGGTCTTACTCCTTTTACTGGAGTTATTTATGAGAGAATAAAAGAAAAAGACAACAAGGCTGAGAGATGCCCCAGAGAAGCTGTGAGGCAAAGATACACCAACAGAAGCTGAGAGGAAGCCAATGAAGCCAGAAGCTGAAAGCAATAAAACCTGGGAGAAAAGGATCAGTAAATGTCAGTCATGTGATTTTCCATGTGACAGAGGCATCCCAGATGCCGACAGCCTTTCTTCAGAGAAGGTATAATCCTGCTGATGCCTTAATTTGGACATTTTCATGGCCTTAGGAATGTAACTTTGTAAGCTAATAAATCCCCATTGTAAATGCCAACCCATTTCTCATATATTGCATTTTGGCAGCTTTAGCAAACCAAAACAAACTATAATCTTCTCATAAAATACTCCAGTAAAGGATTATCATGAGTGAAAATGCTCTTCAACCAAGGGTTTTATACCTGTACACAATCAAATGTGAGGGCAGAATGAAGACATTTTCAGATATCCAAGGATTCAAAAGAACTGTCACCCATTGTGCCTACTCTAGGTACCTACTGGAAGATCTGTTCCACAAAGTAAAAAGAGCAAACCAATAGATTTTCAGTTCTATGTCAAATGTGGTAGTTCATAATAGACCATTCCAAAAGCAAACTGATGGAAGAAGCTGGGGAGAAATAGATGAAATTTTAAAACCATACTTTGTAAACATAGAAGAAAGCATACATTTGTGAATAAGCCATATGTGGCCCTATTTCAGTTTGCTAAAGATGCTGAAATGCAATATACCAGAAATGGATTGGCTTTTACAAAAGGGATTCATTAACTTAAAATTTGCAGTTCTAATGACATGAAAATGTCCCAATTGGGGCATCAAAAGGATGATACCTGGACACTGAGATAGGCTGCTGGAATGCAGTATTCCTCTGTCAGATAGCAAAAGAAATGGCCAGCATCTGCTGATCCTTCACTTCCAGGTCTCATTGCTTTCAGCTTCTGGTTTCACCCTTTCCAATGGTTTGTGAAGCAGCCCTGCTCTCTAAATAGGGTGAGAGCTCCAACATCTCCAAACACTGGGGAGATGGCCATGCTCTTGGCCCCATCTGACTCAAGCATCTTGAGTGGCAGCCAGACTCTCTGCCATCTCCACAGCACAGAATTCATCCCCTTAGAATAGTGGGGCAGTGGCCAGACTTTTCCAAATCCCTGGAGAATGTGCTCCTCCTCTCTGAGTTTCTGTGGATCCTCTCTTAGCATATACAGACTTTTCTCTCCAAGCTCTCTGGGTGTTTATCTCTAAGCTCTCTGGGCTTTTCCTGTGCCCTTTATCCTCTCATAAAATACTCCAGTAAAGGATTAAGACCCACCTTGAATTCAGTGGGTCACATCTCAATTGCAACAACCTAATAAAAAGGTTCTACTCATGGTAGGTCTGCACCCACAGGAATGGATTAAAAGAACATGGTCTAGAAGCTCTAAGATGGCAACACAGAGAGGAGTTGAAGCTAGATAGTCCCCCTGGAACAACCCCTGGAATAACCAGAACAACTAGTAAATAATCTGGAGTAACTGCATTGGGGGATGTGACTGTCCACTCATCATACACCAACCTGAATTGGGAGGAATGCCTGAGATCACATCATAAAATCTGTAAGTAAAAACTGTGGCTCCAAGCCAGGAGCCCCTTCCTCCCATGGCCCAAACTGAAAATCCTCATGGTGCTAGAGAGCATCTCTCTCTGAGCAAGTGAATACAGCTCAGCTGAGCTCCAACTGGGGTTTTATCTAAGAAACATGAACTGCTTTATACAAGCTATTAATGCCCAACAAGCAGACAGAGGCTTTAGGTGATGACTGACCTTGGGGAGCCAGAGGTTGGCCATTGGCTGGCCCTGAAAGGGGCTTTCTGTCCCAGTTTAGGCTTAGTGGAGAAATCATCAGCTTTTTTCAGTTCCCAGTGCTCTGATCCAGGCAAAGGTGGAGATAGCACAAGCAGAGAGAGACCAATGAAATGCTAATGACCTCTCCTTATGGGGTCTCTTTTGCTTAAGAGGAAAGAGGTGGGGCCCAGCTCTGCTACCCTCCTTCCATTCAGAGCCAGACCTCAGAGACTGGGGGAATACAGCCACAGACCACTCCTTGCACCAGTCCAGAGTTACAGGCTGACAGGCACCACCTGTTGGGTGGAAAAGCACAGTGATCTGAGGCCACACAGGGTGTACCAAATTTCTAAGACACACCCACAGGGAAAATGGATACTGAGTATTTTTTCCTTCTGGTACCAGAGCCCATTATGGTCTGGGAAAACCTAACTGGGGCAACCAAGAAAACCATGCCTAGACAACAGAAAACTACAACTTACACTAAGAAAAACAAAGTTATGGCCGAGTAGAAGGAACAAACTTACACTTCAATTGAAATACAGGAACTTAAACAACAAATACTAAATCAATTCAAAAAGTTTATGGAAGATATTGCAAAAGAGATGAACCACATAATGAAAACACTGGGCATACAGAAGTTAGAAGTTGAAAGTTTGAAAAAACAACTGGCAGAATACATAGAAATGAAGGGCACAACACAGATGAGGGTCACAATGGAGACATACAACAGCAGATCTCAAGAGACAGAAGAAAAGACTCAGGAACTGGAGAGCAGGTTACCTGAAAGCCTACACATGGAAAAGCAGTTAGAAAAAAGAGTGGAAAAATAAGAGCAATGTCTCTGGGAACTTAAGGACCAAAAAAAAGCAGGAATGTACATGTCATTGGTGTCCCAGAGGGACAGGAGGCAGAGAAGGGACAGAAGCAATACTGGAGGAAATAATCAGTGAAGGTTTCCCATCTCTTGTGAAAGACATAAAATTATGGACCCAAGAAGCACAGCATACCCCAGACAGAATGGATCTGAATAGGCCTATGTCAGGACACTTAATAATTAGATTATAAAATGTCAAGGATAAAGAGAGAATCCTGAAAGCAGCAAGAGAGAAGTGATCCATCACATACAGAGGAGGCTTGATAAGAATATATGCAGATTTCTCAGTGGAGACCATGGAGGCAAGAATGAAGTGGGATGACAGATTTTTGGGATACTGAAGGAGAAGGACTACCAACCATGAATCCTATGTCTTGCAAAACTGTCCTTCAAATATGAGAGAGAGCTTAAAAAATTCTCAGACAAAAAGACAATGGCAGAGTTTGTGAACAAGATACCTACTCTACAGGAATCACTAAATGAAGCACTGCAGACAGAAAGGAAGGGGCAGGAGTGAGAGGTTTGGAAAACAGTTTTTGGAGATAGTAGCACAGCAATGTAAGTACACTGAAAAAAAGATGGCTGTGAGTATGTTTGAAAGAGGAATGTTAGGACCATGTGGGACACCAGAGCAAAAGACAAAAGATAAAGACTGGGGCTATATAACTCAGGGAAACCTAGGGTGCTCAATTATTGTAATAATAGGTACAAATATGTTTTTGCATGAGGTAGAGCAAATGAATGTCAACATTGCAAGGTGTTAAAAATATGGTGGGATTGGGGGGAAAATACAGTCAATGAAAACTAGAGGCTAGAATTAACAGAAACATTGTATTATGCTTCCTTTAATATAACAAAGACAATATACCAGAGCTAAATTCATATGGGGGGAATAAGGGTAGGGTATGGGACTCCTGGCATTGGTGATGTTGTCTGACTCTTTGTTCTACTTTAGGCTAATGCTATCTTTCCTTTTGTTGCTTTCTAGCTGTCGTGTTTTTTTCTCTCTCTTTCTCTTTTCCTTTTCTTTTGTCTCTCTGCCTTCTTTGATTCTTCCTCATTCTTTGTGGAAGATGTGGAGATGTCCTTATATAGATAGTGGCAATGGTGCTGAATACATAAATATGTGACTATACAGGAAACCAATGATTGTTTACTTAAGATGGAATTTATGGTGTGTGAACAAAACTGTCTTAAAAATGGATTGATGAGGAAACCTTGAGGGCACTGTAATGAGTGAAATAAGACAGACACATAAAGACAAATATTGCAGGTTCTCAGTGATATGAACTAATTATAATATGTAAACTCATAGACATAAAATATAAGTTACCAGGATATAGAATGAGGGTAAAGAAAGTAGAGCAGTTGCTTATTATGAGCAGAATGTTCAACTAGGTTGAACTTAAATGCTTGGAGGTGGACAGAGGTGATGGTAGCATGTTGTGAGAATAACTAACACTGTGGAATGGTGTGTGAAGGTGGTAGAAATGGTAAGCTTAGAGTTATGTATGTCACCAGAAGGAAAGTTGGAGGTTAAAAGATGGGAATGTATAAAACAGTGAATCTTGTGGAGGACAGTGTCCATGATTAACTGTACAAATATTAGAAATCTCTCTCATGAACCAGAACAAATGTATGAAATTATAACTAAAAGTTAATAATGGAGAGGCATATAGGAAAAAATATATATCTATTGCAATCTATATACTATAGTTAGTAGTATTTTAACATTCTTTCATCAACAGTAACAAATGTGCTATACCAAAACTATGAATCAATAATGGAGGGGGGTGGTTAGGGGTATGTGAGTATTTGAGTTTCCTTTTTTTGTCTTTTTTTCTTTTCTGGAGTAATGAAAATGTTCTAAAAATTGAAAAAAATTAATTGTGATGGATTCACAGCTGTATGATGGTACCATGGGCAATTGATTGTACACTTTCGGTCTTTGGATAGTTGTATGGTATGTGAACAGTCTCTCTCTCTCTCTCTCTCTCTCTCTCTCTCTCTCTCTCTCTCTCTCTCCATGTATATATACGTACATGTGTATATAAAAGAAAATGGTCTATTCTGGAGTGCATAATAGCTTGAAACCAGCACACTCTACCCTCTGGACCTTCAAAAGATATGACCCTTCCTTATGCAAAGTACACTGATTCCTTCACAATATCAAAAAAAGGCTTAAATAATCTCAGTAACAGTATTAAGTTCAAAGTCTCATCAAAATCAGTTACAGGCATTGTCTGTCCTGGGCAAAATTCCCCTCTGGGTGCAGACCCATGAAAATTAGATCAAGTTATCTGCTTCTAATATGCAAAGAAGTATAGTCACAGGATAAACAGTCCCATTTCTGTAGGGAGAAATTGGAAGGAAAACAGGGGTCACTAGATGCAAAGGTTTCTGAAAACCTGCAGGGCATACTTCATTAGATTTCCAGGTCTGAAAGTCATTTGCAGAATGATGTTTTATCCTTGGGGCTTGAGACAGTAGCAGTTCCACACTTTCCAAGGGCTTGTGCAGCAGTCCTGCTCTCTCAAAGCATGGGTAAAGGCTTCAACATCTCCAAATATTGGTGAGATGGCCATGTTCTTGGCCCCACCTGCCTCAAGCATCTGGGTGGCAGCCAGACTCTGCCATCTCCAGGGGTGGGGCCCAGGCTTTCCACAATCCCTGGGGAATGTGCTGTATCCTCTCTGAGGCCTGGGAGAACAGCACTTTTCCTTAACATAGGGGCAGCCCAGCTTGACTCAATCCCCCAGGCATCTGAGAGCCCTGGAGTGGCAACATTGTTCCTTAACAATGGGGCAGAAATCCCACACACTGCAATGTATGAGGCAAACTCACCCTTTCCATGTACATGGTCTGCTCTCCTGGCCCAAGTTTTCTTGGATCCAGACCAATTTTTCTTCAACTGGTCCCTTTTCTGTCCCTTTAATTCCAGGCTGGTAGTGGTTCCATTCACAGAGATCTCACAAAAAAACACATTGCTTTCACATGCAGCATACAGGGGCCCCAATCATCAGACGATAGGACTTTCTGCAAATCCTTTCTGGATAACTCTGTCTCCAATCCTGACTCATACTGAAATGGCTGTTTTGTTCCATGTTTGGTTAAATCCTCACATGTGGCACTTTTATCAGGGGACTCATTTTCAAGAAGCCCCAAATTTTCCAAACTATCAATTTCTTCTTTCTTTTTACCCAAGAGTTCAGTTCTCACCTTATCCCTTTTTCTCACATTTTACTATAATCTCCAATTAGAAAACATGCTGAATTTTGCACATTTAGTTTGGAAATTTCTTTGGCTAAAAATTCCAGCTTGTCACTTTCAAATTCTGCCATTCATATGATATCAAGACTCAGTTTTGCAAAATTCTCTGCCCCTTTAATACAAGGGTCACCTTTCTTCCAGTTGGCAATGACCACATTCATCATTTATGTCTAAGGTCTCATTGAAAGTACATTTAGCATCTGTATTTCTACCAACAGTCTCTTCAAAGAAATCTATTGAGGGCCTCAACACATCTTTCAGAATTTTCCCCTTATTCATTTATAAAGCTGTTGCAGAATTTTTTGTATTTTCACATCACAGCACCCTACTCTCCTGGTACCAAACTCTATTTCGGTTTGCTAAAGCTGCTGAAATGCAATATACCAGAAATGGATTGGCTTTTACAATGGGGATTTATTAACTTAGAACTTACAGTTCTAATGACATGAAAATTTCCCAATTAAGGTACCAACAGGATAATACCTGGAATCTGAAAACAGACTGATGGCATCTGGGGTACCTCTATCAGATAGCAAGGCATGTGGCTGATGTCTGCTGCTCGTTGGCTCCTGGATCACATTGCTTTCAGTTTCTGGTTCCAGTGGCCTCCTATATGAGCTTCTATGGGTCCTCTCTTAGCACCTCCAGGGCTTTTCTCTTCAAGATCTCTGGGTGTTTCTCTCTAAGCTCCCTGGGCTTTTCCTGTGTCTTTATCCTCTCATAAAAGACTCCAGTAAAGGAGTAAGACCAACTTTGAATTGCGTGAGTCACATCTCAATTGAAACAACCTAATTAAAAGGACCCATACACAATATATCTGCACCCACAGGAATGGATTAAAAGAATGTGGCCTTTTATGGGGTACATAACAGCCTCAAACCAGCACAGTCCTTCACCTTAATAGAGCTTACATTTTAAAATGCTTTTCCTACTCTTCTGAGTAACAGCTGCTGGGTCATTTTCTATAGGTACTAAAGTGCCAGGATCCTGTATTTCTTTTGTGCCATGTCTCCACTGAATATCATGATGTAACCACACCTAAGGTGTAGATGAAGAAATTAATATAGGAATTCAGTGTAAGATGTAGTACTTTGCTATATGTACCATAGTTATTTAAAGAAAACTTTTTTCAAAAGCTGGGATAATTCTCAATACTGTGATTTTCAAAACTGGAAAGAGCCATGGAAGAAGGAACATGGTGAACTTTTGGGATAATGGGATTCTGGATGAGTGATTTATTTTATTACAATATTATTTACATAGCAAAAGAGACATGGTAAAAAGTGTAAGCAACAAGCGTAGATAAACTAAAATTGCAGAGATGAAAGAGATCACACTAGAAGACCTAATGATCACCAGCTCTTTTAAACCTTGGGGCATTTTCAGATACTGGGTATGGGGTGACAATTGAGCTTGGCCTTGGGAGATGGATATTACTAGAGAAAGAGAAACTAGAGGAGCTTATAGTGGCTCTTCAAGACTAGTATGAGGAATTGGAAACTATAACAGCTCTAAGTGTATGGCTAATTTTCCCCATGAGAATTTGTTGAGTTCTGTGGAAAGGTGGGTGCTTGGAGGCTGGCCCGGAAGCTTCTAAAAGTCAGAGAGAAATCTCCTACTGGCTCATGATGCTTAAGAGAAAAGGTACTGATTGGAAAGGAACTATTAAAAATACATGGCCAATCTCCCCCTCAAGACCTTTGTTAGATTTTGGAACTGTGTGGGACAAGAGACTAAATAGCTAAATTCAGAACCTTCAATGGAAAAAACTGAATCTCTGGCATTCTCGTAGGTCAGAGGAGACAAAGACTCACCAAGCACTCAATCAAAAAGCTAGAAGGACAACTCCCAAGGTATAGGGATGAACCAGAGTTGGAGTGAATCTTACTGGAACTGTCACACAGACACAAATCATATTAATCCCTTATTGGATTGATATAATTAGCCTCTTGCCTATATACCTAAGAAAGGGAGAAACTTTTGGATATCTTCTGTAAAACATCATATGTATCTTCTTCATTTCTTGTGTACAAAATATGTGACAAACAATGAAAAATTATTAAACCTGGGAAGGGACAAGAAAATTTGATATATAATCATGAGAAAAAAATAAACATCAGAAACAGAACCACAGATCACACAAATAGTGGAGCTAGCAAAAAGGACAGTAAAATAATTATAAATATAATAAAGAAATAATTAAAGAAAATAGGTAAAGCAACAGAAAAGTGGTTGAAAAGATGGAAACAAGGACTTCCAAGAAGATGGTGGATTAAGAGAGGTGGAGCAAAATTCTCCTCCAGGAAAACAGTAGATGAAGGACAGTAAGCACTCCAGAGCAGAAATTCCAGGGTCCCCCCAGTCAGGCAGGGACTTCTACACTACATAGTGAGGACATAGCTGGAGAGGCAGAGAGACTGCCTTCAGGACAGGTAAGTGTCCCAGAATGTCACTGGTGATGGGCAGTTGGAGCCAGCTGATGAGAAAATAGGGAGTGGCTTTCCACACCCCATGCACCCATCTCACCCGTTGATTGAGG
Organism: Choloepus didactylus; assembly: GCF_015220235.1. Taxonomy (NCBI): domain Eukaryota; kingdom Metazoa; phylum Chordata; class Mammalia; order Pilosa; family Megalonychidae; genus Choloepus; species Choloepus didactylus. The sequence goes on along the minus strand of NC_051334.1, from coordinate 97,105,437 downwards.
AGATAACCCTTCACAGACCTGCAACTGAGAGCACCCATGTGGGAACTCAGGATTCAGTGGACTTGTTACCACAATCATTCTTCCTCCACAGAAGCCTGCAATGCACACAGCTGGGAGAGAAGGGCACTACACAGAATTGTCAGGAGACCCTCCCCAACCCCAGAAATCATGGGTGCATGGCAGAGATGGACTGTGGCACATCTGAGCTAGAAATTGAGATGTACAGCTATACAGCCTGAGAGTGGTCCATTTGCAGCACCAGGAATTGCCAGGATCACTGTGTCATGGATCAGACTCCCTGCTGAGCTGTGCAGGACCTGCTACCCTCCCCCAGGGCTGGAAGTCCCCAGTGCACACAGAAAATTGGCACACTGATTGGATTTCCACCAGTTTGGACACAACTCATAATATAGACTAAGTTGGAGGAGAGCTGGCTTGAGGGTAAGACGTGGCTCAAGCGCACCATCTGCTGGTAGGGCAGGGAAAGTACACTCCACCAAGCTGTAGTTCTGCCAAATTATAGATAAGTGTTCAAATAATTCTGTATTTCCTAAAATAAACTTATCAAGATAAGCAAATGCCACAAGGCCAACAACAGAAAATCATAAACCATATGAAAAAACCAGAAGATATGGACAACCAAAATGATCAAATTAAAAAGTCAGAGGAGACACAGAACTTGGAGAAATGCATCAAAGAAGTATAGAAATACTCCAAAACAACATCAATGAGATTGCTAAAGACATAAAGGACATCAGGAATACCCTAGAAGAGCATAAAGAAGAATTTGAAACAGTAAATTAAAAAATAGCAGAAGTTACGGAAATGAAAGATATGGTTGATCAAGTCAGGAACTGTATGAAACAGCATTCTCAGGGTCTCCAGGGACCAGTCATGTATTGTATGCTAGCCTGGAGTAAGTGGAACAGCTGAGGTCACAGGGAAATTTGTAAGTTCCCCTGACCAGGGATCTGGTGTCCCTCCCCATCCAGACCCCATGGACTCTCACAGCTGGTTTCCTGAAGGGAAATAAAATAATCTGCTGAGAGCAAGAAGGAGAGCTGAACCCAGCCTTCAGAATTAATTAACAAATTATTTAATTAAATTTTGGAGTTGGGAGTGTCTGGGGTGTTAGAGAAGGGATAGGCTCCAGGAAGGGGGTACACAGAGAAGTGGGCACCCATTCTGTGGTTCCAAAATGGCCTGTTTATTCTTTTTCTTCTACATTTTGTCCCCTTCCATCTATTGCTATCTGACCCTTATCTTTTTACACTTCAATAGCGCCCTGGCAAGGGCAGAATTAAAGCTGTTGGAGACTAACAATCTGGGTGAAAAAGACAATACTGTAAACCATACATTTTTAAATAATCCATACTGACATTGGGGAAAGGTCTCAAAAATGGAATTTCTTTTTTTTTTCCTTCTTTCTTTTAAAAATAACTATTCTATGTAGGTTTTTCCAGAAAGCGTCACATATTTGCAACTGGCCCCTGAACATAGGCAACGGAGAGCTGAAATAGATCTGACAGAAAAAGCAATGAAGCTGGTGGGGTAGAAAATTCCCCAAGAGGCATAACTTCCCCAAGAAAAGCAGGGCATGGCCCAGCTCAATTGGCAGCCTTGCTTCAAAGAACTCAGAGCCCAGGGAGCTGGAATTCAGAAACCAGATCCAGTCAGTCATGCACCAGACAGGCTCAGAGTCTGCTGAGAACTAAAGGCACTGAACCTCCTTACATTGGTGTGGGAGCTTTGGACTGGCAAGTGCTGCCTGCTGGACAGGATAGGAGAATCACAGAATCTAAAGGCCTCACAGGAGGTTCTCATTCTCAGGAAAACAGCATACACTCATCCAGGGCCTGCCTGGAAGGAGAAAACACAACTGGGGCTGACCATATCTGAGGAGACCCTCTCACAAAATGGCTACATAAAAAAGGGCAAGAAACAGAAAAAGAAGAGGTGAAAAACTGATCAACTAAATAGAACTAAGTTAGAGGTCTAGAATAAATTGAACTGAACACCAAAGGTTAGAGAACAAAGCCAACCAACAAGAAAACCCTAGGTAAAAGAGTGAAAATGAGATCCAGAATAAATTAATAAAAAAAATCATATGCCTACACAGTTTAAGATAATGAGCCATCTAGGAAACACAAAATATGGACCAGCCAAAGGAACAAATGAATAGTGCAACTGAGATAAAGGAGTTTAGACAACTAATGCTAAATCAGTTAAATGAACTGAGGGAATAACCAATTAAAGATGTTCAAACAAATATCCAAAATCATCTCAGTGAACTGAGGAAAGATACAGCAACACAGATGAAGGATATAAAGAAGACACTAGATGACCATAAAGAAGAATTCAGAAACTTGAAGAAAAAACAAATGGACAAACTTATGGGAATGAAGAGCAAGATGGAAGAGATGGAAAACACAAAAGAGGGTTACAACAGTAGATTTGAACACACAGAAGAAAGGATCATTGAATTGGAAGAGAAGACATATGAATTCATACACACAAAAGAACAGATGATGAAAAGAATGGAAAAAAATGTGAGCAGGGTCTTAGGGAGCTGAGTGACAACATGTAGCACATGAATATACATGTTATGGGTGTCCAGGAAGGAGAAAAGAAAGGAAAGGAGGCAGAAAGAATAATTGAAGAACTATTCACTGAAAATATCCCAACTCTTATGAAAGACAGAAAATTACAGATTCAAGAAGTACAGTGTACTCCAAACAGAATAGATCCCAATAGAGCTACTCCAAGAAACTTACTCATCAGATTGTCCAATGTCAAAGACAGAGAGAAAATTATGAAATTAGCAAGAGAAAAACAATCCATCATATACAAGGGTAGCTCAATAAGATTATGTACAGATTTCTCTGCAGAAACCGTGGAAGCCAGAAGAGAGTTGTATGATATATTTAAGATACAGAAAGAGAAGAACTGCCAACCAAGAATTCTATATCTGGCAAAACTGTCCTTCAAAAATGAGGGAGAGATTAAAATATTTTCAGACAAACAGACACTGAGAGAGATTGTGAATAAGAGACTGGCACTACAAGAAATAGTAAAGGGAGTGTTACAGGCTGATAGGAAAAGACAGGAGAAAGAGGTTTGGAGAAGAGTGTATAAATGAAGATTATCAGGAAGGGTAAAAGGAGAGAGAGGTCAAAAATAAGACATGGCATATAAAATCCAAAGGACAAAATGGTAGACAAAAATACAGCCCTTACAGTAATAACACTAAATGTTAATGGATTAAACGCCCCAATAAAAAGACACAGATTGGCAGAATGGTTTAAAAAACAGGACCCATCAATATGCTGTATACAAGAAACTCACCTTAGACACAAGACAATAATAAGCTGAAAGTGAAAGGTTGGAAAAAGGTATTTCATGCAACCAGCAACCAGAAAAAAAGTGGGAGTAGCTATATTAATATCAGACAAATTAGAACTCAAAAGTAAAAAAAAAAAAAAAAGAGAGGCAAGGGCACTATGTATTTATATAAGGGACAATTCATCAAGAAAACATAACAATCATAAATATTTTTGCACCAAGCCAGAGTGCCCCCAAATTCATGAGGCAAACACTGAGAACACTGAATGGAGAAGAAGATACCTCTACAATAATAGTGGGAGACTTCAATACATCAGTCTCATCAATGGATAGTACATCTAGACAGAGAAGCAATAAGGAAATGGAGGGGTTTAATTGTATGATAAATGAACTAGACTTGACAGATATTCATAGAACACTGCACCCCACAACAGCAGGATACATATTTTTCTCAGGAGCTCATGGAACATTCTCTAGGATGGACTGAATGTTGGGTTACAAAGCAATTCTCAAAAAAATTAAAAATAGTTATATTATACAAACACATTCTCAGATCATAATGGAATGAAGTTGTAAATAAATGACAGGCAGAAGATTGTAAAATTCACAAATATGTGGATGCTAAACAGCACATTCTTAGAAAATCAGTGTATAATGGAAGAAATTGTAAGAGAAATTAGTAAATACCATGAGGCAAATGACAATGAAAACAAAACATATCATAATTTATGGGATGAAGCAAAGGTGTAGCTGAGGGAAATTTATTGCCTTAAATGCCTATATTAGAGGAGAAGAGAGAGCACAAATTGAGGAATTAACTGTTTGCCTGAAGGAACTAGAGAAATAACAGCAAATTAACCCTAAAGCAAACAGAAGGAAAGAAATATCAAAGATTAGAGCATAAATAATTCAAATTGAGAACAGGAAAACAATAGAATCAACAAAATTGGTTCTTTGAGAAAATCAATAAAATTGATGTATCCCTTGCTAGGCTAACAAAGAAAAAAAAAAAACAAAAAGAGAGTGGATGCCAATAATTGCAATCAGAAATGGGAAGTGGGACATAACTACTTACCCTGCTGAAATAAAGGAGATAAAGAGAAGATACAGTGAGCAAGTACATGCTAATAATCTAGACAATTTAGAGAAAATAGGAAACTTCCTTGAAAAGCATAAACAACCAATATTTACTCAAGAAGAAATAAACAACCCCAACAAACCAATCACAAGGAAAGATAGTTCAAAACCTTTTTGAGTCTTTCATCAAAAAGCTCCCAAAAAAGAAAAGCCCAGGATGAGATGGCTTCACTTGTGAATTCCACAAAGCATTCAAGAAAGAATTCATACCAATCCTGCTCAAACTCTTCAAAAAATTAAAGAGGAGGAAAAGCTACCCAACTCATTCTATGAAGTCAACATTACCATAATACCAAAATCAGACAAAGATACTACAGAAGAGAAAACTGTAGACTGATCTCTTTAAAGAATATAGATGCAAAAATCCTCAACAAAATACTCATATATTGAATCCAACAGCACATTGAAAGAACTATACATCAGGACCAGGTGGGATTTATTTCAGGTATGCAAGGCTGGTTCAACACAAGAAAATCAATTAATGTAATACACCACATCAATAAATCAAAGCAGAAGAACCACATAAACAAGTTTGGTACACCAAGCTCTCTATATTGGCACTGGCCCTGATGGAACTCATTACTGCAAAGGAGAAGCTAAAACTGCTTACAATTTTGCTTAAGAATCTCTCTCTGAGTACCTCTTTGTCACTCAGATGTGGCCCTCTCTCTCTAGCTAACCCAACTCACCAGGTGAAGTCATTGCCCTCTCTCCTACATGGGTCCTGACTCCCAGGGGTATAAATCTCCCTGGCAATGCAAGATATGATGCCTGAGGATGAATCTGGATGTAGCATTCTGTTATTGAGAAAGCCTTTATCAAAAGGGGGATGAGAAATGAAACAAAATATTTCAGTTGCTGAGAGATTCCAAATGGAGTTGAGAGATCACTCTGTTGGGCACTCTTACAGACTATATAGATAACCATTTTTAGATTTTAAGGTACTGGAATAGCTAGAAGCAAATACCTGAAACTATTGAACTGCAACCCAGCAGACTTGACTCTTGAAGATGATTTTATGGCAATGTGGCTTACAAGGGATGATGGTGTGATTATGAAAACCTTGTAGATAACACTCCCTTTATCCAGTGTATGGATGGATGAGTAGAAAAATGGGGACAAAAACTAAATGAAAAATAGGGTTGGAAGGGTGATGATTTAGGTGTTCTTTTTTACTTTTATTTTTAATTCTTATTTTTACTTTTTCTGGTGTAAGTAAAATATTCAAAAATAGATTGGAGTGATGAATGCACAATTATATGATGGTGCTCTGAGCAGTTGATTGTACACCATGGATGGTTGTATGATATGTGAATATATCTCAATAAAACTGAATTTTCAAAAAGATACGGTTGATCAACTTAAAAACATACTTGAGACACAACAGGAGATTTAAAGAAGCAGAGGAAAGAATAAGTGAAGCAGAAAACAGACCAATGGAAAGCAAAAGCACAAAAAAAGAAATGGTGAGAAAAAATTGAAAAATTTGAAATGGATCTCAGAGAAATGATGGACATCATAAAGCATACAAATATAAGAATCAACAATGTTCCAGAAGGTGAATAGAAGAGTAAAGGGCTAGGAAGAGTATTCAAAGTTATTGCTCGGGTAAACCTTCACCACCTTTCTAAACAACACAAATATGCAAATCAAAGATGCCCAATGAATTACAAATAGAATAAACCCAAATAAACCCACTCCAAGACATATTCTGATCTGATTTTCAAATGCTGAAGAGAAGGAGAAAGTTCTGAAAGCAGTAATAGAGAAGTGACTCACCACATAAAAGGGAATGAACATAAGACCAAGTATTTGTCTATTCAGTGGGCACCATGGAGGCAAGAAGTGGTATGACATATTTAAAATTCTGAGAAAGAAAAATTGCCAGCCAATAATTCTTTATCCAGCAAAGCTCTCTTTAAAATTTGAGGGAGAACTTAAAATCTTCATAGACAAACAAATGCTGAGAGAATTTGCTAATAAGAGACCTGCCTTAAAAGAAATACCAAAGGGAGACCTATTGACTGAGAAGAAAAGAAAGGAGAGAGAGGTCTCAAGGAAGGCACAGAAATAAAGACTTTTAGTAAGGATACATTAAAGGAAATTAAGAGAGAGTGGGAAAAATTAGATCTGACAACTAAATTCAAAGGATAAGATAGCTAATTCAAGAACTGCCTTCACAGTAATAAAAATGAATGTGAATGGTCAAACTCCCCAATTAAAAGATATAGATTGGCAGAATGGATTAAAAATATGAACCATAAATATGCAGGTTACAAGAGACTCATCTTAAATCCAGCAGCACATATAAATTGAAAGTGAAAGGATGGAAAAAATATCCCATGCAAGCTACAGCCAAAAGAAAGCAGGAGTAACAATACTAATATCAGATAATATAGACTTTAAATGCAAGGATATCATAAGAAACAAAGAAGGACCCTATATAGTAACAAAAGGGACAATTCACCAAGAAGAAATAACAATCATAAATGTCTATGCACCCAATCAAGGTTCCCCAAAGTAAATGAGACAAACATTGGCAAAACTGAAGGAAGCAATAGATGTTTCCAAAATAATTGTGGGAGACTTAATACATCACTCTCTCCTATAGGTAGATAAACCAGACAGAAGAACAATAAGGAAATTGAACATATCAACCATTCAATAAATGAATTAGACTTAACAGACATATATAGAGCATTGCATCCCATATTACCAGGATATACATTCTTCTCTAGTGCCCACAGAATGTTCTCCAGAATAGATCATATGCTGGGCCATAAAACAAGCCTCAATAAATTTTAAAAGGCTGAAATTATTCAAAGTACATTCTCTGATCACAATGGAATACAACTAGAAGTCAATAACCCATCAAAGATTTAGAACACTTACAAATATCTGGAGGTTAAACAACACACTTCTAGACAATCAGTGGGTTAAACAAGAACCAGCAAGTGAAATTTCTATATATCTAGACATGAATGAGAATGAAAGCACAACATATCAAACTTATAGGATGCAGTGAATGCAGTATTTAGGGGGAATTTGTAGCTCTAAATGCATGCATTAAAATGGAAGAAAGAGCTAAAACAAAAAAAAACTAATGGAAAAACTAAAGACGCTAAAAAATGAACAGTAAACTAATACTAAATCCAACAGAAAAAAAAGAAATAAGAAGGATTAAAGGAGAAATAAATGACATTGAGAACAGAACAATAGAGAGAATAAATAAAACCAAAAGTTGGTTGTTTGAGAGGATCAATAAGATTGGCAAGCCCTTAGCTGGACTGACAAAATCAAAAAGAGAGAACACTTAAATAAACAAAATAATAAATGAGAGAGGGGACATTACTGGGAATCCCAAAGAAATTTTAAAAAATCATGTGTGTACTATGAACAACTATACACCAGCAAACTAGATAATTTAGAGGAAATGGACAATTTCCTGGAAACACATGAAAAACCTAGACTGCCCAGAGAAGAATAGAAGACCTCAACAAACCAATCACAAGCAAACAGTTCCAATTTGTCATCAAAAACTTCCCACAAGTAAATGCCCAGGGCCAGATATATTCACAGGGGAAGTCTACCAAATTTCCAAAAGGAGTTGACACCAATCTTACTTAAGCTCTTTCAAAAAATTGAAGAAAATGGAACACTACCTAACTCATTTTCTGAAGCTAACATCATTCTAATACCAAAACCAGGTAAAGGTGCTACAAGAAAGGAAAACTTAGTCCATTCTCCCTCATGCAAATTAGGGCCAAAATGAGATGACATCTCACACCAATTAGGATGGCTGCCACTAAACAAACAGGAAACTACAAATGCTGGAGAGGATGTGGAGAAATTGTAACACTTATTCATTGCTGGTGGGAGTGTATAATGGTAAACCCACTGTACGCCAGTCTGGCAGTTCCTTAGAAAACTAGGTATTGAATTACCCTTTGATCCAGCAATTTCACTTCTCAGCATATACCTAGAAGATGTGAAAGCAGTGACACAAACAGATATTTGCACACCTGTGCTCATAGCAGCATTATTCACAATTGCCAAGAAATGGAAACAATCCAAATGTTTTTCAACAGATGAGTCAATGAACAAAATGTAGTATATACACACAATGCAATACTACACAGCAGTAAGGAGGAATGAGGCTGTGAAATATATGACAATATATATGAACCTTGAGGACATAATGCTGTGTGAAATAAGCCAGACAGAAAAAGAGATGTTGTATGTTAGCACTAATGTGAACTCTGTCAAAAATGTGAAATAAATATTTTATATTGTAGAATGTAGGAGACAGAGATAGACACCAACTAGTGAACAGGGAATGATAATCTAATAAGAACAGATAAGCTATTTAGGGTAATCTCAATGTTATTGGAATCCTCAAGAATGATTATGGTTTGCAAATTTTCTTGGATATTATTGGAGCATGTTGGAAACAACGTAATTATAGGTTTTTTGTCTTATTCCTTTGTTTTGTTGGGTTTGTTAGTTTTCTTGCAGTGTGGTAGGGACATGTTGTAAGCAATGCAATTATTTTAGGTTATTTGTTTTCTTATTCCTTTATTCTGTTTTATTTTTTTAATATTTTGATAGCATAAAAAACCTATTGTGTTTAAAAAATTATCTTCAATGTAGTTATTTTAGGTTATTGGATTTTCTTAAGCTTTTGATTGATTATGGTTTGTTAATTTTCTTGGGGTGTGGTAGGAACATGTTGGAAGCAAAGCAGTTATTTTAGGCTACTGTTTATTTTTTAACCCTTTGCTTTGTTTACTTTGAAATGTGTTTTTTTTGTTTTTTTTTTTTTTTTTTTTTTGGTTTTCAATATATAAAGTTAAAAATATAGAGCCTTATAGAAAGAGATCTTGTTATACTCTGCAGGTTATTGTAATACTCTGATACATTCCAGAGTATTTTGGGCAGAAAATAAAAAAGTATTTGCAAAGTCCCTTAGGGACTGGGGAATTCCTCATACTCTCTCAAGCATTAGGAACTCAAAATTTAACAAGCCAAGTCCTTGATCTTGAGGTTTTTCCTTATGAAACTCATTTCTGTAATGGAAAATCCAAGCTTACTTATAATTAAGCCTGAGTCACCCCCCAAAAACCTCTTTTATTGCTCAGATATGGTCTGTCTCTCTCAGCCAACTCTGCAAATAAACTCACTACCCCCCCCCCACACACATGGGACATGACTCCCAGGGTTCTAAGTCTCCCTGGTAATGTGGTACATGAGTACCATGGATGAGCCAGGCCATGGAATTGTGAGATTGGGGCTGCCTTATTGACCATAAGTGGGGAGAGAAATGAAACAAAATACAGTTTCATTTACTAAGGGATTTTGAAGAGTCAAGGGGTCATTCTGGATGTTACTCTTATGCAGGCTGCAGCCAGATATAGCAAATCACCACAGTGTGCCAATCCTCAACCAGCAGTATCCCTGAAAACCCTAAAGAATACCCTGGGCTCTAAGAATATAAAAGTTTTACCTGTTATGTTTATTTTCTCAGGAACTTAAAACCTCCAGAAACCTCCTATGCCAGATATCCCTGAGACCTATAAGCACCAGTCTCTCCAAGAACAAAAACCGGTTTCATTGTTCTTCCCCACAATGTTGATACACATTTTTAGTGTGAATCTGGTTATTGTCCAGATATCCCTGAATATTGAGAGAATGATCAAATGAGAAGGAGAAGTTGTAAATGGGAGGTAAATATTTAACAAATGATTATTACTAGTGACCCTTTATATAGATAGTTCTTTTTAGTTTTTAGTGTTTTAGAATAGCCAGAAGGAAATACCTGAAACTGTTGAACTGTTCAAGTTACCTTGATATTTGATAATGAGTGTATAAATATATAGCTTTCAACTTGTGACCATGTGATTGGAAAGGTCTTGTGACTGACACCTCCTTTATCCAGTGTATTGGTAGATGAGTAATAAAATAAAGACATGCATGAAAACTAATAGTAATAGCTTTGGAATATGGGGAAAATACCCATATGTAAACTGTGGACAATAGTTAATAGTATTACTTTAATAATCTTTCATAAATTGTAACAAATGTAACTACTATTAAAAATAGAATTATAAAAAATGTTCTGTCATCAATTGTGACAAATTTTCCTCACCAATGCAAGCACTGGTGGTAAGGAGGTGTATGGGAATCCTGTATTTTATGCATGTTTGTTCTGTAAAGCCACAACATCTCTAAAAAACAAATGTTTTATTAAAAAAGATGCTAATAAAAGGTATCCAAAAGGAATCAAGAGAAGAAAATGGAAATAAACAAGCTGAGTGAGCTAAGGAATACATTTCTACTATATATGTAAGAAGAAGATGGACAGAACAAAACAGAAGCAATTGTTAAAGAGGTTGTGGTCAAGAATTTTCTACAGCTGATTAAAGACATGAACCCACTCTATCTATAAGCACATAAAAACCAGGGGTGACAGGAGAACCTAAGATGGCAGCTAGGAGAGACAGGGCAAAAAAACACCTCCATGAAAAATACTAGATAAAAGCCAGAAAGTCACCCAGAACACCAGTTCCAGTGATGCACCAGCTGGACAAGGTCTGCTAAATCCACAGGGACCATGCACTTGGTGAAACCAGGAGTCTGCATTCTGAAATGAGTGAGTGAACCTGCTGAATGTCCAGCAGCCATGTTGTGGTGTGGGGAAACCATGGGTTGGCATTTGGAGGTGGACTAGTTCTTTTTTAAAAAAACCCAAAAGTGGCTGCAGATATGGCAGTGAGAACCACCCACTGAAGCATGGCAGGAACAGGCTGTGTGAATGCCTCAACATCTGGCATGGAAGATAGCCTTTTGTGCACCCACTGCTAGTTCTCTCAGATCAAGGAGGGCAGAGGTGAGCCAAAAATGGGAAAAAAACATGCCCCTTGCAACCATCTTCCTGGAGGGCTGGGAATGCTCCTACCCAGCAGTGGAGCCACAGCCCAGAGCCATTCAAAAGGACCCAGTGTGATGGGAAGTGTTTCCAGCAACACTGCACACATGCCACAATATTGGGCATGGACAATAGCCTTTTGCACACCCACAGATAATTGTCCTGGGGCTGGGAAGACAGAGCTGTGTGAAAAGGGGAAATAAACATGCCCCATTCAGCCATCTTTACAGCAGGCTGGGAATGCCCCTGCATGGCCCAGGGGCCAGGGCTTCCCTTGAGGGATGGTGTGCACTTGTGACATAGCACAATCTTCCCTCAGCAGAGGACCTAGAAGGGCATGGCTGGGAAGAGGGACTGACTAGGAAATCCCAGGGACCCATGCCAATACCAAGGACTTGTGGGTCAGTGGCAGAGACAATCTATGGCAAGACTGAAATGAAGGTTTAAACTCCTGCAACAGCCTTAAATCATCAGGAACACCTGGGAGGTTTGATTATTAAAGCTGCCCTGCCTCCATAACTCCTCAGACACACACTCCACATTCAGGGTGGACAGCAACAACACACCCAAACTTGGTGCACCAATTGGACCACACAAGAACCAGACCCCCACAAACCACAAATACAAAGTTGAGGAGAACTGACTTGAGGGGAATAGGTGACATGTGGATGCCATCTGCTGGTTAGTTAGAGAAAGTGTATACCACAAAGCTGTAGAACTGACAAATTAGAGATTGGTGTTTGAATAATCCTTCATATCCTAAAAGAAACCTATCAAGTAAAGCAAATGCCAAGAGCCCAAAAACAACAGAAAATTGTAAAGCATATGAAAAAACTAGATGATATGGATAAACCAAACCAAAACACCCAAATCAAAAGATCAGAAGAGACACAGTACTTGGTGCAATTAAAGAACTAAAGATAAACAATGAGACCATGGCACAGGATATAAAGGGCATGAAGAAGACCATGGGACAGGATATAAAAGACATGAAGAAGACCCTAGAATAGCATAAAGAAAAAATTGCAAGAGTAAATGAAAAAATAGATGATCTCATGGAAATAAAAGAAACTGTTGACCAAATTAAAAAGATTCTGGATACTCATAGTGTAAGACTAGATGAAGCTGAACAATGACTCAGCAATCTTGAGAACCACAGAATGGAAAATGAAAGAACAAAACAAAGAATGGGGAAAAAATTGAAAAAATCAAAATGGATCTCAGGGATATGATAGATAAAATAAAATGTCCAAATATAAGACTCACTGGTGCCCCAGAAGGGGAAGAGAAGGGTAAAGGTCTAGAAAGAGTATTCAAAGAAATTGTTGGGGAAAACTTCCCAAACCTTCTACACAATATAAATACACAAAGCATAAATGCCCAGCGAACTCCAAATAGATTAAATCCAAATAAACCCACTCCAAGCCATATTCTGATCAGACTGTCAAATACTGAAGAGAAGGAGCAAGTTCTGAAAGCAGCAAAAGAAAAGCAATTCACCACATACAAAGGAAACAATGTAAGACTAAGTAGTGACTACTCAGCAGCCACCATGGAGGCGAGAAGGCAGTGGCATGACATATTTAAATTCTGAAAGAGAAAAATTTCCAACCAAGAATACTTCATCCAGCAAAACTCTCCTTCAAAATTGAGGGAGAGCTTAAATTTTTCAGAGACAAACAAATGCTCAGAGATTTTGTTAATAAAAGACCTGCCCTACTTCAGTTACTAAAGGGAACCCTACTGACAAAGAAACAAAGAAAGGAGAGAGCGATATAGAGAAATTTAACAGACATATATAGAACATTACATCCCAAATCACCAGGGCACACATTCTTCCACAGTGATCATGGAACTTTCTCCAGAATAGACCATAGGCTGGGACATAAAACAAGCCTCAATAAATTTTAAAAAAATTGAAATTATTCAACATGCATTCTCTGACCACAATGGAATACAAATAGAAGTCAATAACCATCAGAGACTTACAAAATTCACAAACACTTGGAGGTTAAAAATGTGGGGAAGATGAAAACATTCCCAGATAATCAAAAGCTGAGGGACTTCATCACCAGTAGATCAGTCCTATAAGAAATGCTAAAGGGAATTGTGCAGGCTGAAAGGAAGGGGCACTAAACAGTTGACTGAAACCACATGAAGAAATAAAGATTTCCAGTAAAGATCACATGGCAAATACAAATACCAATACTACTGTATTTTTAATTTGTAATGCCACTATTTACTTCCTACAGGATCTAAAATACATAAAGTGTGATGATAAATCAGTGGTTTTGGACTCAGTGTAAAATATGTAATTTTGGCAAGAACTACATAAAGCTGGGGGAATGGAGGAGTATAGGAACATAGTTTATGTTTCCTATTGAAGTTAAGTTGATATCAAAGAAAACAAGATTGTTATAGACTTAAGATGTTAAATTTAAGCCCCATGGTAAACACAAAGAAAATATCAGAGAAAGGATCATAGAGATGAATAGTAGAGTATGGGTTATGAGAAGTGGGGGAAGAGCAATGCAGAATTGATAAGAAATGAGTGTAGGATTTCTGTTTGGGGTGAAGGGAAATTTCTAGTAATGGATGGTGGGAAGGTGATGGCATTGCAACACTGTGAATATGATTAATCCCACTAAATGGAATGCTTGGGAGGGTTTGGGATGGGAAGATTTATGTTGTACATGTTTTCACAATTGAGGAAAAAGACAGCTTAAATAGATAATGACAACTAAATGCCATAGATGATCCTGGATGAGATCTAAGAATAGAGGAGAAAAGACTCAAGAAGACACAATTGGGCCCTAAGGGAAAAAATGAAATATGAAATGTAAGCTTTATATCAATGTTAAATTTCTTGAACTTCTTAACTACACTTAATGTGATTACATAAATGAACATTCTTGTTCATAGGAAATGTATATGTGAATTATATTATTTGTTCAATGATGTGTGCAACTTGCTCTCATATATTCAGAAGACAGAGCAATAGATGATGGATGATAGATAGGGAGGGAGGGAAGGAAAGAAATGGTAAAGTGACAAAATATTAAAGTTGGTAGATCGTGGTATGGGTGGAGGTGGGTTGAGGTACACTGGAGTTCTGTGTATGGGGTTTATATTATTTTTGCAACTGTTCCTGTAAGTTTGAATTTATTCCAAAATAAAAATTGAAAAAAGTAAAAAAAAAAAAAAAAAAAAAAACAATGAAAATAAAACCAGGGGTTAAACAATACCTAGGCACAGTATATTCAAACTGTTAAAAAGTAACAATAAGGAAAAAATCCTTTATGAGCAGCCAGAGGAAGAAAAGACACACTCCCTTTGAAAGAATGGCAACAGACTTCTGGGAGGGTTGTGGAAAAAGAAAGGCAGAATTCACCCTTCCACCAAAAGCACCCAGGGAACAGGCAGGGTTTATGCAAATCAGTGGTTCTTTGCCTCTGGAGGAGCTGGATGAAAAAATGGAGAAACTATGACTGAGAAATTGGGGTAAATGTACATAGCTGCATCACCTAGTACTCCTCCTTCCTCCTGAGCCTGGCAACTGTAGGAAATCTTGGCTCTTACCAGCTGGTGAGACTGGCCCAGTCCTACTTCAGTTGAGGGCCAGCAAAGTTAACCATCTTGGTTTTGCAGCTTAGAGCCTTTTCATACAGGAGCTGACAAGCTTACAGCTCCATCAATCCCAGAAATTGAGAGACTGCAATGAGATACTAATCTCCATTGTGGTTCCTGTCAATTATCCGCTACCCATGAGACTGGCAGATGAAGTGCAATGCTGGGAAAACTCTTGGCCAGCAAAGTTAACCCTTCAGTCTCACAACCCTTGGAGCCTTTCCACACAGAATCTCTGGAGCTCACAGCTTAACTGATTCCACAAATTGAGAGACTGTGGTGAGGAGCTGATCTACACAAGGGTGACCAGCACCCATCCCCCAACCCCAAATCTGGCAGATCTGGGTGTGTCTGGCTTTCATATGGCTGACTGCATTGGGCTAGGAGAGACAGGGTAAGTCCCTCCCCTTGGGAAAAGTGGGGGATGAGGCAAAGCTCTGTTATAGTTGCTGGCCAGAGGGATGACCCTCTGTGTCTTGCAGCTTTGAACTTCTCTACACAGGAGCCCAGGACACTTACTCCCCACTATTTCCAGAAACAGAGGAGCTGTGGCAAGTGATTGAGCTCTACTGCATCCCCAGGTATCATCCCCTTACCCCTGAGACTGACAGACCTGAGTGCACATGGGTCTTGCCTGGCAGGCTGCAGAAGTCTGGGAGAGATAGAAAGGCCCTCCCCATGGGAAAAGAGGGGAATGCAGAAGAGTTTTGACCAAACTGTTGGCTGGTGAAATAGGACAGCAGGAGCCCACAGTCTAGGTTCTTTCTGGCAGGCACCTGCAGCACCATGGGGCTTTATCCCCACTCACTGTAGAAACAGAGGAGCAAGAGGGATAAAAAATAACTTAGCTTTGTAGGGCTGTATGGAATACGTCACTGAAGAGTGCCATCTGCTTACAAGACTGCTTAATTGAAATCTGTAAAGCCACTTAACTGACCCTTTCTATAAGACACCTTGGTATGGGTCTTCACCCCCTCTGTGGGAGAGTGACCCTGGTTTGACTGTGAAATACTGATGAAGCATGTGCAAAAGAACCTTCAACATGAAACCAATCAAATACAGAATCTTTGATGAGAGGGAAACCAACTTGCCATATAACCTTATCAAGATATTCAGATTCCCAGAAACCAGCAAATAACTACAAGCCACATTAAGAAACAATAAGATATGTCTAAAACAAATTATCAAATTAACAATCTGAGGAACTTCAGAATTTGGAACAATTAATCAAAGATGGTAAAACAAATCTCCTAAATAATTTCAATGAGTTGATTAAAAAGATAAAGGATATTAAGAAAACACAAAGAAAGCATAAAGAAGAACATGAAAGATTGCATATAAAAATAGCAGACCTTATGGAAATGAAAGATACTGTAGATGAAATAGAAAAATATATGCTAGAGACACACAATAACATATTTGAAAAGGCAGAACAGAAGAAAAATCTGTGAACCACAGTACAGAGCAACTGAACACAAACAAACAAAAGAACAAATAAAGAAAAAAATGGAAAAGTTTGAGCTGATATCAGGGAAATTATTGACAAGCAAAAGTGCACAAATATATGCCTTATAGGTGTCTGAGAAGGAGAAGAGCATGAGAAAGGACCAGGAAGAATATTTGAGGACAAAATGGGTGAAAATTTCCCAATACATAATTATGCAAATCCAACAAGACCAATGTACTCCAAATACAATAAATCTAAATAGAGCCACTCCATGATACATATTAATCAGACTGTCAAATGCTGAAGAGAAGGAGAGACCCCTGAAAGCAGCAAGAGAAAAGTGATTCACCACATTCAAGGGAAGCCACATAAGGCTCAGTGCTGACTTCTCATCAGCCACCATGGAGGCAAGAAAGCAGTGGTATGATATATTTAATATACTGAAAGAGAAAAATTGCCAGCCATCAATTTTTTCCAGCAAAGCTGTCTTTTGAAAGTGAGGGAGAGCTTAAAATATTCAAAGATAAACAGAATCTGAGAGAGTGTTAACAAGAAACTTGCCCTACAAGAAATAATAAAGGTAGTTTGGCTGACTGAAAAAAGGGAAGGAGAGTCTTCAAGGAGAGTATAGAAGTGATAACTATCAGTAAGGGTAACTGAATGGATGAAAAGAAATAAAAAATAGATCTGACAAATAAAAGCCAAAGGATTAAGTGGTTAAAGTAAGGATGACTTTCACAGTAATAATATTGAATGATAGTGGATTAACCCCCCAATCAAAATGCATAGACAGGTAGAATGGATAAAAAGTAGGATACAACTATCTGTTGTTTACAAGGGACTCATTTTAGAACCAAAGATAAAAAGTAGATTGAAAGTAAAAGGATAAAGATTCCATGCTAGCAGTAAACAAAGAAAGCTGGGGTAGCTATAATAATATCATAAAAATAAACAGTGTTTAAATGCAAAAAAATGTTATGAGACAAATAAGGAAACTATATATTAATAAAATGGGCAATTCACCAAGGGAAAATAACAATCATAAATATTTATACATCTAATCAAGGTGCACAAAAGTACTAGAGACAAACACTGACAAAACTGAAGGGAGTAATAGACATTTCTAAAATAATAGCGGGAGACTTCAGCACACCACTCTCTCCAATAGGTAGCACATATTAACAGAGAATCAATAATGACAAAGATAACCTAAATAATATGATAAATGAACTAGATTTAACAGACATATATAGAACACTGTACCCTAAAACAGCAGGATGTACATTCTTCTCAAGTGCTCATGGAACATTCTCAAAGATAAACCACATGCTGGGGGCAGAAAACAGTCTCAATAAATGTAAAAAGATTGAAATTATAAACAACAGCTTCACTGATCATAATGGAATGAAACTGGAAATCAGTAACAACCAGAGAACAAGAAATTTCACAAATAAATGAGGTTAAACAACATACTTTGTAACAATCAATGTGTCAAAGAAGAAATTGCAAGAGAAATCAGTAAATATCTACAGATGAATGAAAATAAAAATACAACATATCAAAACATATGGGATGCAGTAAGGGCAATGTTGAGAGGAAAATGTGTAGCCCTCAATGCCTACACTAAAAAGGAAGAAAGAGTTAAAACCAAAGACCTAACTGAACACCTGGAGAAACTAGAAAAAGAACAGCAAACAAATTCTGGAGCAAGCAGAAGGAAAGAAATAACAAAGATTAGAGAAGAAATAAATGAAATGGAGAACAAAAGAACAATAAAGAGA
This sequence comes from Choloepus didactylus, assembly GCF_015220235.1. Lineage (NCBI taxonomy): Eukaryota > Metazoa > Chordata > Mammalia > Pilosa > Megalonychidae > Choloepus > Choloepus didactylus. The sequence continues at coordinate 97,087,178 of NC_051334.1, read as the reverse complement.
ATCAATAAAATGAAAAGTTGCTTCTTTGAGAAGATCAATTAGAGAAACACTTGTCTAGACAGACATAGACAAAAAGAGAGAAGATGCAAATAAACAAATCAGAAACAAGAGCAGGTCATTACCACAGAACCTGCAGAAATAAAAAAGATCATAAGGGGATACCATGAAAAACTTTATGCCAATAAACTAGACAATTTAGATGAAATAAACAATTTTCTACAAACACACAAACAACCTACACTGAATCAAGAAGTTCAGAGATAGATTGTGGTGATGAACGCATAACTATGTTATCATACTGTGGACAATGGATTGTATACCATGGATGATTGTATGGTGTGCGAATGTATTTCAATAAAACTGAATTTAATAAAAAAAAGAAGTAATAGAAGACCTCAGCAAATCACTCACAAGTAAGGAGATTGAAATTCACATCAAAAATTCTTCCCCCAAAGAAAAGTCCAGGTTCAGATGGCTTCACAGTTGAATGTTACCAAGCATTTAAAAAGAATTAATACCACTCTTGCTTAGTCTTCCAAAAAACTGAAGAGGGATCATGACCTAATCATGCTATGAAACCAACATTACCCTAATACCAAAGCCTGCTAAAGAAACTACAAGAAATCTGCCATCCAATCTCTCTAGTGAATATACATGCAAAAATCCTTGACCAAAAACTTGCAAATCAAATCCAACAGCACATTAAAAGAGTTATACAACATAAGTAGGTTTTATTCCAGGTATTCAAAGGTGATTTAGCACAAGAAAATCAATTAATGTAATACACCACATCAACAAATCAAAAATGAAAAACCACACAATAATCTTGATTGATGCAGAAAAGGCATTTGGCAAAATCCAGCATCCATTTTTGATAAAAGCACTTCAAAAGGCAGGAATCAAAGGGAACTTCCTCAGCATGATAAAGGGCATACAGGAAAAATCCACTGCCAACATGGTACTCAATGGTGAGAGATTGAAAGCTTTCCCTCTTAGATCAGGAATAAGATAAGAATGCCCACTGCCGCCATTGTTATTCAACATTGTGCTATAAGTTCTCAATATAGCAATTAGGCAAGAAAAAGAAATAAAAGCATCCAAATCAGAAAGGAAGAAGCATAACATTTGTTATTAGCATATGACATGATCCTATATTTACAATATCCTGAGAAAACTATGACAAAGCTACTTGAGCTATTAAACGAGATCAGCAAAGTGGCGGGATACAAGACCAACACAAATTCAGTAGGGTTTCTATACACTAGTAATAAGCTATCCAAATAGGTAGTCAATAAAAAAAATTCCATTTACAATATTAACTAAATTAATTAAATATCCAGGAATAAATTTAACTAAGTATGTAAAGGACCTGTACAGAGACAACTACAAAACCTTGCCTAAAGAAATCAAAGAAGATCCAAATAAATGGAAATACACTGGTGTTCATGTTTTGGAAGGCTAAATGTCATTAAGACGTCAATTCTACCCAACTTTATCTACAGATTCAATGGAATACCAATCAAAATTCCAACAACCTACTTGCAGAAATGGAAAATCTAAACATCAAATTTATTTGGAATAGTAAGGGGCCATGAATAGCCAAAAAAAAAAAAACATCATGAAAACTAAGAACAAAATGAGAGACCTCACACTTCCTGAATTTAAAGCATATTACAAAACCATAGTGGTCAACACAGAATTGTACCAGCATAAAGATAGACATACTGATCAATAGAATCAAACTGAGAGCTCACAGATAGACCCTCAGATCTATGATCAATTGATTTTTGACAAGGCTCTCAAATACACTCTACTTGGATAGAACAGTTTTCTTCAATAAGTGGTGTTGGCAGAACTGGATGTCCATATCCAAAGGAATTAAAAAGACCCGTATCGCACACCCTATACAAAAATTAATTCAAAATGGATGAAATACATAAATATAAGAGCCAATAACATAAATCTCCTAGAAGAAAATATTGGGAAACATCTTCAAGATCTAGTGATAAGAAATAGTTTCCTAGACCTTACACCCAAAGCACAAGCAATGAAACAAAAAAAAATAGATAAATGGGAACTCCTCAAAATCGAATACTTCTGTGCTTCAAAGGACTTTGTCAAGAGGGTGAAAAGGCAGCCAACTAAATGGGAGAAAATGTTTGGGAACAACATATCTGGTAAGTGTTTGATACCAAGAACATATAAAGAAGCCCTACAACTCAACAATAAAAAAGATGAACAGCCCAATTTAAAAATGGGCAAAAGACATGAGTAGACATTTTTCCAAAGAGAAAATACAAATGTCTAAAAATCACATGGAAAGATGCTCAGCTTCACTAGCTATTAGGGAGATGCAAATCAAATCCACAATGAGATACCCTTTCACACCTACTAGAATGACTGCTCTTTAACAAACATGAAACCACAAGTGTTGGAGAGAATGAGGAGGAATAGGAACACTTATTCACTGTTGGTGGGAATGTAAAATGGTACAGTCACTGTGGAAGACAGTCTAGTGGGTTCTCAGAAAGCTAAGTATATAGTTGCCTTATGTTCTGGCAATTCCACTACTTTATATATTATTCAGAAGATCTAAAAGAAGGGATGTGAGCAGACATTTGCACAATGATATTCATAGTGGCCTTATTCACAATTGCCAAAGATTGAAACAACCCAAGTGTCCATTGACAGATGAATGGATAAACAAAATTTGGTATATACATGAAATGGAATATTATTCAGCAATAAGAAAGAATGAATATCTGAAGGTCATGAGAGCGTAGATGAACCTTCAGGACATTATGTTGAGTGAAAAAGTCAGACACAAAAGCACAAATATGGTTTCACTAATATGAATTAAATGTAATCTGTAAACTCAAAGACACAAAATCTAGAATATAGGTTATCAGGGGATAGAATGAGGCTAGAGATGGGGAGTGGCTGCTTAATATAGGAAGAATGCTTAACTCATTTGGAAAAAGGTAGAGATGACAGTAGCACATTATTGTGAGTATAATTAATAGTACTGAATTGTGAGTGACTATGGATGAAAGGGACAATTTTAAGTCAGGTATGTCACCAGAAGGAAAACTGGAAGTGAAAACATGGGAATGTATAACACAGTGAATCATATGTTTGATGATAACTGTGATTAACAGTACAAATATAAAACATTCTCTTATGAACTAGAACAAATGTATGACCCTTTTAGAAATAATTAATAATAGAGAGGTATTTGGGAGAAAATATTCCTATTTCAAACTACAGAATATAATTAACAGCAATATCTTAATATTCTCTCATCAAATGTATCAAATGTACCACATCAATACTAGGGGTTAACAATGGGGAAGGATAAGGGAATGGGATATTTTGGGTTTCATTTTTATTTTTATTTTATATTATTATTTTTATAGTAATGAAAATGTTTTAAAAAATTGATTGTGGTGATGATTGCACAATTATGTGATGATTCTGGGAGCCATTGGTGGTGTACTTTGGAAGGATGGTATCATGTGTGAATATATTATAATGGAATTGCCTTAAAAAGAAGGGCAATACAACTAAAAGCTGATTTTTCAACAGAATATATGGAAACTAGAAAAACTGAAATCACATCTTTAAAATTCTGAAAGGGAAACATTGACCAAACTAGAATTCTATACTCAGTGAAAATATATTTGAAAAATAAAGTTGAAATAAAGACATTTCCAGAAAAGTAAAAACTTACAGTATTCACTGAAAGTACATCTGCTCAAAAAGAAATACTAAGAGGAATTTTTTCTGGCAAAGGGAAAATTATCCCATACAGAAGAAAATATCTCATGAGAAAAACATGACAAGTTGAAAAATGGGTTAATATGTGAGTAAATATAAAAGAATAGTGACTATTTCAATCAGAAATAATCATAATGTCTTTGGGGTTTATAACATATATAGAAGTAAAATTATGACAACTGTATTATTAATGTTGGAGTCAATAAATTTGTTAAAATGTTTTAAGATTTTTAGATGTTTTAAAAGCATTAATTCAAGGTAGACTGTAATAAGTCAAGCATACATATTGCACTTTTAGGGTAATTAAAAAGTACAGGAATATAGAACTAAAAGTCTGAGAAAAGAGACATAATAAAAATCTTGAGTATTCCAAAAAATAGGGAAACTGAAATAAAAGAACAAAAATAAGAACAATGTGAAAGCAAATAGCAAGATGATGGATATAAAACCGTGTATACCAATAATTTTATTAAATGTAAATAGACTAAATTCTACAATTAAAAGACAAAGATTGTGTGCCAGTTTGAATGTATTATGTCCCCCAAAATGCCATGTTATTTAACACAATCTTGTGGGGGAAGATGTTTTAGGTATCAGTGTTGATTAGGTTGGAATACTTTGTTTCCATGGAGATGTACCTCAATCAACTGTGGGTGAAACATTTGACTAAATTTCCATGAAGATATGGACTCTGCCCATTCAGGGTGGGTCTTAATTCAGTCATCAGAGTCCTATAAAATAACTTACAAACAAAAGGAGCAAAGAGAAGCTGAGAGACACATTTTGGAGATGGCCATTGAAAGCAGACTTTTGCTAGCCCAGAATTTGCCTGGGATATGCCAAAACAGGACCCCAAGACACTTAGAGAGAAACTGGGAGAAAGAACCAAGAATGCACAGGAGCTGAGAGGGGAGCTGGAACACAACCTGGGATCAACAGATGCCAGCCACATGCCTTCCCAGCTAACAGAGGTTTTCTGGATGTCATCAGCCTTTCTCCAGTGAAAGTCCTCTTGTTGGTGACTTAGATTGGACAGTTTTATGGCTGTAGGACTGTAGTTTTGTAACCAAATAAACCTCCTTTATAAAAGCCAATCTATTTTTGGTATTTTGCACAACAGCATCATTAGCAAACCAGAACAGATTTTAATACAGATTAAAAATGAAAGAGTAATATGCATGATCATCTTAATTTAGGTAGAAAAGGCATTTGACAAAATCCAGCATCCCTTCTTTTGATAAAAATTCTTAGAAAGCTGGGAATAGAAAGAAAACTCATCAACATGATAAAGGGCATATATGAATAAAACCATCACTAACATCATACTCAATGATGAAAGACTGAAAGCTTTCCATCCAAGATCAGGAAAAAGACAAGGCTGGCTACTGTCTTCAGTGTCATTCAATGTTGTGCTAGAAGTTCTGGCCAAAGCAATTAGCCAAGAAAAAGAAATGATAGTCATCCAAATTGGAAAGGAAGTAAAACTTTCCCTATTTGCAGATGACGTTATTTTATATGCACAAAATCCTGAAAAATCCAGAAAAAGCTACTAGAAATAATAAATGAATTCAGCAGTGTGGCAGAGTACAAGATCAACATGCAAAAATCAGCAGTGATTCTATACATTAGTAATGAATAATCTCAAGAGGAAATTGAGAAAAAATTATATTTGTAATAGCAAGTAAAAGAATCAAATGTCTAAGAATAAATCAAAAAGAGGTTATAATGTACTCTTTTGGTTTGCTAAAGCTGATGAGATGCAATATACCAGAAATGGGTTGGTTTTTATAATGGGGGTTTATTATCTTACAACTTACAGTTCTTAGGCCATGAAAATGTCCAACTCAAGGCATCAATAGGATGATACCTTGACTCTGAAGACAGGCTGCTGGCATCTGAGACACCTCTGTCTCATGGGAAGGCACATGGCTTGTGTCTGCTTGTCCTTCTCTCCAAGGTTTTGTTCCTTTCAGCTTCTGGCTTCAGTGGATTCCTATTTCTGTGAGATTTCTCTTAGCTTCTCTAGGGATTTTCTCTGTGAACTTATCTTAATTTCATCTCTTAGTTTCTCTTATGTGATTTATCCTCTTATGAAGGACTCCAGTAAGAGCATTACAACCCATCTTGAATGGGGTGGGTCACATTTTAATTGAAATAACCTTATCAAAAGTTATCACCCACAATAGGTCTACACCAAGAAGAATGGATTAAAAGAACATGACCTTTTCTGGGGCACATGCAGCCTCCAAATTACCACAAGGACTATACATGGAAAACTACAAAGCTTTAAAAGAAATTGAAGAAGTCCTGAGTAAATGAAAGGACACTCCATGGTCGTGGATTGGAAGACCAAATATTTTAAGATATAAATTCTATGCAAATAAATTTATAGATTCAATGCAATCTCAGTTAAAATTCCAGCAATGTTCTTTGTATAAATGGAAAAGCCAATTTTCAAATTTGTATGGAAAAGTAAGGGGCCTAGAATAACTAAAACAGCTTCAAAAGAAAAATGAAGTTGGAGGATTCATACTTGCCAACCTTAAAACTTATTAGAAAGCCACAGTAATCAAAACAATATGGTACTGGCACAAAGAAAGACATATTGACCAATGGAACAGAATTGAGAGGTCAGAAATCAACCTTCACATTTATGGGTCAAAGACCCTTCAATTGGGAAAGAATAGTCTCTTCAACACATAGCACTGGGAAAACTGGATCTAATTTGAAATAAAAGAAAGACCCCTACCTCACACCTTATGCAAATATCAACTCAAAATTGATTAAATACCTATGTTTAAGAGTTGGAACTACCAAACTCCTAGAAGAAAATCTGGGTGATGAACTTCAGGACATTTTGTTAAGCAATAATTTCTTACATTATACACCCAAAGCACAAGCAACAAAACAAAAACTATATAAATGGGACCTCACCAAAATTAAAACTTTTGGTCCTCAAAGGACTTTATCATGAAAGTAAAATGACAACATTTACAGTAGGAAAATATATTTGGATAGCACATATCTGATAAAGGATTAACATCCTTATTATATGAAGAGTTCCTGCAATTTAAAAAAAAAAGCTACCCAATTAAAAAGCAGGCAAAAATCTTGACTACACATTTCTTAAAATTAGATATACAAATTGCTAAAAAGCATATGCTCTACATCATTAGCTATTTTGGAAATACAAATGAAAGCTCAAGGAGATATGATTTCACACCCATTAGAATTACTGCTATTTTAAAAATGGAAAATAAGAATTAGAGAGAATATAGAGAAATAAGGGCATCCATTCATTTCATTGCTGGTGAGAAGGTAAAATTTGTACAAACACTTTAGAAAGACAGGTGGTTCCTCAGAAAGCTAAGTATAGAACTACCATATGTCCAGACAATCTCAGCTTAGTAGTTTTATACTCAAAATATTGAAAGCATGGATTCTGACAGATATTTGCCCACCAGTGTTCATAGAAGCATTATTCACAATTGCCCAAAATGGAAGTAATCCATGCCCATAACCAATGAACAGATAAATAAAATGTGGTAGACATACAATGGAGTATTATTCAGGCATAAAAGAGAATAAGTTCCTATGCATTTGACAACATTAATGAAGCTTGAAGACATCATGTTGAGTGAACTAAGCCAGGCAAAGTGTCAAATATTGTGTGGACTCATGGATTTGAGATGATTTGAATAAGCAAACTCATAGTGTCTGTATCTAGAATAGAGTTTGCCAAGGGATGTGATAGGGAGAGGGAATGCAAAGTTAAGGCTTAAAATGTACAGGGTCCCCTATTTGGAATGATGGAAAAGTTTTGGTGGTGGTTGGTGGTGATAGCACAGCATTGTGAGCACAACAGCATGGAAATATGTAACTGAATGAGATTTAAAGGGGAAAAGTCAGATTGTACATATGGGAATAGAGTAATTAAAAAATCCATGGAACTACACTACACAATGAACCTTAAATTAAACCATGCAATATGATTAATATGCAATTATGAAAATTTGCCATCATCAATTGTAACAAATGTTTCACACCAATGCATAGTGTTAATAATAGGTTGGTCTACAAAAATACTGAATTTTGTGCATAATTGTTCTGGAAACCCACAACAGAAAAATAAAACAAGAATGAGATGCCATTTCACACCCACTATAATGGCTCCTATTTTTAAAAACTGGAAAATTGCAAACATTGGTGAGGATGGAGAGAAATAGGAACACTTGTTCATTGTTGGTGGGAATGCAAAATGGTGCAGCTGCTTTGGAAGACAGTTTTGTGTTTCCTCAAAAATTATAGTTATCCTATAATTCCAGAATCCCACTTCTGGGTATATATCCCAAAGAATTGAAAGCAGAGTCTTGAACAGATATTTGCAGAATGATGTTCATAGAAGCATTATTCATATTTGGTAAAAGATGGAAGTAACCTGTATCCATCAACCAATGAATGGATAAACAAAATGTGACATACACATACAATGGAATATTATTCAGCCATAAAAAGAAACAAAATTTTGATACATACAACATGGATGAACCTTGAAAATATGTTGAGTGAAATAAGCCAGTACAAATAGAAAAATAATTGCATGATTTTGCTAATATTAAATTATTAGCAGAAGCACATTCTTAGAGTCAGAAACTAGAAAACAGAATTCACAGGGCAAGGGTAGGGTAAGGAATGGGGAATGAATGCTTAAATTTTGCAGAATTTCTATTTGGGGTGATGGAAAAATTTTGGTAGTGGATGATGGCAATGGTAGCACCACATTATGAATGTACATGATATCACTGAATTATGTACTTGAATATGGATCAAAGGGGAAATTTTAAGTTGTATATTATTAGAATACAATAAATCCATAAGATTGTACAATATTAACTGAGGACTGTAATGTAAGGCAAGGACTGTAGTTAATAGTAAAATTTTCATTGTATTCTTCCATTAATTGAAGCAAATAGATCTCACTAATGCAAGGTGTTAATAATAGGGTGGATATGGGAACTCTGTATTTTGTGTAAAATTTTTCTGTAAACCTAAAACTTCTCTAATAAAAATATATGGTAACAAGATGCTGATGTTCTCACAAACACTGGGGACTGATGTCTTGACATGCTGAGCCCTCTGTCTTGGGGCTTGCCCCTATGAAGCTTGTTACTGCGAAGGAGAAGCTAAACCTGCTTATATTTGTGCCTAACAGTATCCCCATGAGTGCCTCTTTGTTGCTCAGATGTGGCACACTCTCTCTAAGCCACCTTGGCAGGTGATCTCACTGCCCTCCCCCTTAAATGGGATCTGACTCCCAGGGGTGAAAATGTCCCTGGCAATGCAGGATATGACTCTCAGGGGTGAATATGGACCCAGCATCATGGGATTGAGAACATCTTCTTGACCAAAAGGGAATGCAAAATGTAGCAAAATAAAGCTTCATTGGTGGAGAGATTTCAAATGGAGTTGAGAGATCACTCTGGTGGACATTCTTATGCACTATATAGATAACCCTTTTTAGGTTTTATTGTAAATACCTGAAACTACCAAACTCCAACCCAGTAGCCTTGACACTTGAAGATGACTGTATAACAATGTAGATTACCAAGGGTGACAGTGTGTTTGTGAAAACCTTGTGGATCACACTCCCTTTATCCAGTGTGTGGATGGATGAGTAGATAAATGGGGACAAAAACTAAATGAAAAATAGGGTGGGCTGGGGGTATGATTTGGGTGTTCTTTATTATTTTTACTTTTTATTCTGATTCTCTTTCTGGTATAAGGAAAATGTTCAAAAATAGATTGGGGTGATGAATGCACAGCTATGTGATGGTAATGTGAACAGTTGATTGTACACCATGGATGATTGTAAGGTATGTGAATATATTTCAATAAAACTGAATTTAAAATAAAAAAAAACTGTGTGTGTGTATATATATATTATATATATATTATATATTATATATATAATATATATATATATAAAACTCATTGCCCTCCCCCTTACATGGGACATAACTCACAGGGTTGTAAATATCCCTGGCCATGTGGAACATGACTCCAGGGGATGAGCCTGGACCCAGAAAATTGGGATTGAGAAAGCCTTGCTGACCAAAAGGGGGAAGAGAAATTAAACTAAATAAAGTTTCAGTGGCTAAGAGATCTCAAATGGAGTCAAAAGGTCATTCTGAATGTAATTCTTATGCATTATATAGATATAATTTTTAGTTTTAGTGTATTAGAATAGCCAGAAGGAAATACCTGAAAGTGTTGAACTGCAATCCAGTATCCTCAATTCTTGAATATGATTTTATATAGCTTATATGATGTGACTGTGATTGTGAAAACCTTGAGGCACACACTCCCTTTATCCAGCATATGGACAGATGAGTAGAAAAAAGGGGGACAAAAAGTAAGTGAATAATTGGGGGGAAGGAGTATGAGATATTTGGGTCTTCATGTTACTTTTATTTTTATTTTTCTTATTTTTAATTATTGGAGTAGTGAAAATGTTCAAAAATTTAATTGTAGTGATGAATGAACAACTATATGATGATACTGTGAACAATTGTACATTTTGGATGATTGTATGGTATTTGAATTTATACCAATAAAATTGCATTAAAAAATAGTGGGAGCAGTGTGGCAAGATGGTGGATTGGTGAGGTGTGGGTTTTAGTTATTCCTCTAGGGAAGCTGGTAGATAGCCAGGAACTGTGTGGAACAGACACTGCAGGGGAATTTGTTTGGACACACATCATACAACAGTCTTCAGCCTGTGGAGCAACTGAGATCAGTGAAATCTGTAAGTTCTCATGGCCAGGGTGCCTGCACCCCTCCCTGCCAGGCACAACAGACTGTTTTGTGGCTGTTTTCAATAGGGAGGAGGGACCATTGGTGCTGGGAACCAGGACGGAGAACTGCAGTTGTAACAAACTCAGATAGGTGAACAAAAACTCCAATCATAGAAAAACTGAGACAAGACACTGAAGAATCTGGAAGCAGTCAGCCAAGCAGAGAGGAGATAGGGCTAGCAAAAAAAGCAAAAATAAACAAAAACAAAAAACACATTTTTGGAGTTGTGGGTGAACATAATATGGAGAAGGGCTGGGGTCAAACAGAATCAGGTGCATATGCAAACCCAGGGCACCAGGGTCCTTCTCTGAAAAGCCAACTTTCCTGGTTTCTGGTTTGTTCCTCAATTGTTCTTAAACTCCTTGTCTTTTTTGCATTTCAATAGCTCATCAGAACTGCAAGGGTGGAAGCAAAGCAATTTTCTTTAAATAGACTATACTGGGTGTTCTAGTTTGCTAATGCTGCAGAATGCAAAACACCAGAGATGGATAGGCTTTTATAAAATGGGGGTTTATTTCACTACACAGTTACAGTCTTAAGGCCACAAAACATCCAAGGTAACACATCAGTAATCGGGTACCTTCACTGGAGATGGCCAATGGCGTCCGGAAAACCTCTCTTAGCTGGGAAGGCACATGGCTGGCGTCTGCTCCAAAGTTCTGGTTTCAAAATGGCTTTCTCCCGGGATGTTCCTCTCTAGCAAGCTTGCTCCTCTTAAAAATGTCACTCATAGCTGCACTCCGTTCAGTCTCTTTGAGTCAGCATGTTTTATATGGCTCCACTGATCAAGGCCCACCCTGAATGGGTGGGGTCACACCTCCATGGGAGTATCCCACCAAAGTCACCACCCACAGCTGGGTGGGGCACATTCCAAGCAAATCTAACCAGCACCAAAACATCTGCCCCACAAGACCACAAAGATAATGGCATTTGGGGGACACAATACATTCAAACTGGCACATTCCACCCCCTGGACCCCAAAATGACATTATCTTTCCAAATACAAAATACATTCATTTCATCACAATATCACAAAAACTTAAATCATTTCAATAACAAAAGTTAAGTACAAAATCCCATCAAAATCAATTTAGGCATGGTGGGTTCTAAGGCACAATTTTCCTTTAGCTTGGATCTGTGGACTTAGAACAAGTTATATGCTTCCAATATACAAAGGAGGGACATTCATAGGATAAGGAAAACAGGGTTAACAGGACCAAAACAGTTTCTAAAACCCGCAGGACAAGCTCCATTAGATTTCAAAGTCTGAGAGTCATTAACAGAACAACGTTGCATCCTTGGGGCTTGAGAGATCGGGAGTCTAACCCTTCCTAAGGGCCTTTTCGGCAGCCCTTTCCTCTCCAAACGCTTAGGTGAGTGCTCTAACATTTCCACACATTGGGGAGACCACCTTCTCAGCCCCACCCTCCTCAAACATTGGGGCAGCTCCCGGATTCCCTTCCATCTCCGGGGCACACACTCAACCCCTTCAGAACAGTGTGGTGGCAGCCAGGCTCTCCCCAATTCCCTGGAAATGTGTTCCACCCTCTTTGGGACCTGAGGTGGCAAAACTCTTCCGGAGCATCGAGGTGGAAGGCCCACCCACGACCTCCAGGGCAAACTCACCCTTTCCATGCATGTGGGCTGTTCCGCTCTCCCAGCCGTAGACCTCCTGACTCCAGACCTCAACCTCCATGGCTCTGTCTTTGAAGAGATTTTTCCTTTAATTTTTTCCTTGTCTGTCTCCTCCAGTCCAGACCAGCAATGGCTCTGTCTGTAAAGATCTCGCAAAAATTCCGTTGGCTTTGCATGAAGCACGCAGGGGTCAAAGCCATCAGACAATAGGACTTTCCACAAATCCTTTCTGGATAATTCCAGCTCCAATCTTGGCTTGTACTGAAATGGTGGCTGGGTTCCATGTTTGGGTACATCCTCACACTGGGCTGTAGCTTCAGGGATTCTACCCCCTGGAAGCTCGTAATTTTCCAAGTCATCAGCTTCTGGTTTCTTTGAACCCAAGAGTTCAGTTCTAAGTTTATCTCTCTCTGCTCGCATTTTACTATAAGCTGCAAGGAGAAGCCAGGATACGTCCTCCACACGTAGTCTGGAGATCTCCTCAGCTAAGTATTCCAAGTTGTTGCTTCCAGATTCTTCCTTCCATATGACACCAGGACTCAATTTTGCCAAATTCTCTGCCACTTTAAAACAAGGATCACCTTTCTTCCAGTTCACAACAACACATTGATCATCTCTGTTCAAGACCTTGTCAGAAGTATCTTTAGAGTCCATATTTCCACAAACAGTCTCTTTAAAGCAGTTTTGGCCTTTTTTATCAAGCTCCTCACAATTCTTCCAGAGTCTTCCCCTTATCCATTTGAAAAGCTGTTCCAACATGTTTGGTATTTGCAAACACAGCAGCAAAAGCACCCCACTTCTCCGGTACCAAAATCTGTTCTTTCCAAATTCAGGGCACCAGGGTCCTTCTCTGAAAAGCCAACTTTCCTGGTTTCTGGTTTGTTCCTCAATTGTTCTTAAACTCCTTGTCTTTTTTGCATTTCAATAGCTCATCAGAACTGCAAGGGTGGAAGCAAAGCAATTTTCTTTAAATAGACTATACTGGGCCTTTCATTTTCTTCTATCTTTTATTCTCTTTTCTCTCTTTTTAAAAAATAACTGTTCTAAGTATACCATTACAGAAAGCCTTAAAGACTTGCAATTTGGGCCCAGGCAAAAGCAGAGCTAAGATAGCTCTGAGAGACAAAGCAATAAGTCTAGTTGGGGAGACAATTCAATAAAAGCCATAACTTCCCTGAGAAAAGGGGGGCATGGTCCAGCTCAAGTGGCAGCGCTCCTTTGGGGAACTCAGAACCAAGGGGCTGGAATCAGAAACCACTTCATCCATCCATGCTCCCAACAGATTCAGGGTCAGTAGGTGAGCTAAAGTATCCATATGTCCTTAAACTGGTGGGGGAGCTGTGGGCTTGCAAGCACCACCTGCTGGACTGGATAGGAAAAGCACAGAATCTAAAGGCTTCACAGGAGGGTCTCATACTCAGTGAAACTCCATACCATCCTTCTCAGACCTAGACCTCTCTGGTCTGGGAAAACCTGATTGGGGTTGACCATATCTGAGGAGACCCTCACACAAAAAGGCTACATAGAGGCAGGGCAAGAAACAGTAATACAAGAGGTGAAAAACTCTGATCAACTAAATAGAATCTAAGTAAGAGGCCTAGAATGAGCTGAAATAAACACCAGAGGTTAGAGAACAAAGCCAACAAACAAGAAAAACCTAGGTAAAAGAGTGAAAATGAGCTCCAGAATAAATTATTCAAAAAAGTCACATGCCTAGACTGTTTAAGAGAATGAGCCATACTAGGAAACATGAAAATATGGACAAGCCAAAGGAACAAACTAATAGTTCAACCAAGATACAGAAGTTGAGGCAACAAATGCTAAATCAATTCAATGAACTGAAGGAAGAACTAATTAAAGATGTTCAAACAAATCTCCTAAATCAATACAAAAATCAAGTCAATGAACTGAGGGAAGATATAGCAAAGAGATGAAAGAAATAAGGAAGACACAGGATGAACATAAAGAAAAATTTGTGAACTTGAAAATAAAATGGCAGAACTTACATGAATGAAGGGCATAATGGAAGAGATGAAAAAGACAATGAAGGTATACAATAGGAGATTTGAACAGGCAGAAGAAAAGATCAATGAATTGGAAGACAAGACATTTGAATTCATATACACTAAAGAACACATGGTGAAAAGAATGGAAAAATATGAGCATGGTCTTAGGAAGGTGGGTGACAACATGAAGCAAACAAATATACATGTTATGTGGGTCCCAGAGGGAGAAGAGAGGGGAAAAGGGTCAGAAAGATAATAGAAGAAATAGTTACTGGAAACTTCCCAACTATTATAAAAGACAGAAAATGACAGATTCAAGAAGTACAGCATGTCCCAAATGAATAGATCCCAATAGACCTACTCTAAGAAACTTACTCATCAGATTGTCCAATGTCAAAGACAAAGAGAATTCTGAAAGCAGCAAGAGTAAAGCAATCCATCACATACAATGGAAACTCAATAAGACTATGGACAGATTTCTCTGCTGAAACCATGGAGGTGAGAAGACAGTGGTATGATACCTTTAAGATACTAAAAGAGAAGAACTGCCAACCAAGAATTCTATATCTGGAAAAACTGTCCTTCAAAAATGAGAGGCAGATTAAAATATTTTCAGACAAACAGACACTGAGAAGAGTGTCTTAGTTTGCTAATGCTGCAGAATGCAAAACACCAGAGATGGACTGGCTTTTATAAAACGGGGTTTTATTTCACTACACAGTTACAGTCTTAAGGCCACAAAGCATCCAAGGTAACACCTCAGCAATCGGGTACCTTCACCGGAGGACGGCCAGTGGTGTCCGGAAAACCTCTGCTAGCTGGGAAGGCAGCTGGCGTCTGCTCCAAAGCTCCGGCCTCAAAACGGCTTTCTCCCAGGAAGTTCCTTTCTAGCAAGCTTGCTTCTCTTCAAAACATCGCTCCCAGCTGTGCTCTCTTTCTTCCCCCCCGAGTCAGCTCATTTATATAGCTCCACCGATAAGGGCCCACCCTGAATGGGCGGGGCCACGCCTCCATGAGAACATCTCATTAGAATCATTGCCCACAGCTGGGTGGGGCACATTCCAAGCAAATCTAACCATCACCAAAACGCCTGCCCCAAACAAAACCACAAAGATAATGGCATTTGGGGGACACAATACACTCAAACCAGCACATTCCACCCCCTGAACCCCAAAATGACATTATCTTTCCAAATACAAAATATATTCATTCCATCACAATATCACAAAAACTTAAATCATTTCAGTAACAAAAGTTAAGTACAAAATCCCATCAAAATCAATTTAGACGTGGTCAGTCCTAAGGCATAATTTTCCTTTAGCTGTGGATCTGTGAACCTAGAACAAGTTATGTGCTTCCAATATACAAAGGAGAGACATTCATAGGATAAACATTTCCATTGCCATAAGGAGAAACAGTAAGGAAAACAGGGTTAACAGGACCAAAACAGTTCCTAAAACCTGCAGGACAAACTCCATTAGATTTCAAAGTCTGAGAGTCATTTACAGAATGACGTTGCATCCTTGGGGCTTGAGAGAGTGGGAGCCTAACCCTTCCTAAGGGCCTTTTCGGCAGCCCTTTCCTCTCCAAACACTTAGGTGAGTGCTCCAATATATCCACACATTGGAGAGACCACCTTCTCGGCCCCACCCTCCTCAAACATCGGGGCAGCTCCCGGATTCCCTTCCATCTCCGGGGCACACGCTCAACCCCTTCAGAACAGCATGGTGGCAGCCAGGCTCTCCCCAATTCCCTGGGAATGTGCTCCACCCTCTTTGGGGCTTGGGGTGGCAGGACATTTCCTGAGCAACGAGGCGGAAGGCCCGCCCTCGACCTCCAGGGAAAACTCACCCTTTCCCTGCGTGTGGGCTGCTCCGCTCTCTCAGCCCTAGACCTCCTGACTCCAGACCTCAACCTCCATGGCTCTGTCTTTGAAGAGATTTTTCCTTTAATTTTTTCCTTGTCTGTCTCCTCCAGTCCAGACCGGCAATGGCGCTGTCTATAAAGATCTCGCAAAAATTCTGTTGGCTTTGCATGAAGCATGCAGGGGTCAAAGCCATCAGACAATAGGACTTTCCACAAATCCTTTCTGGATAATTCCATCTCCAATCCTGGCTTGTACTGAAATGGTGGCTGGGTTCCATGTTTGGTTACATCCTCATGTTGGGCTGTAGCTTCTGGGATTCCACCCCCTGGAAGCTCGTAATTTTCCAAGCCATCAGCTTCTGGTTTCATGGAACCCAAGAGTTCAGTTCTAAGTTTGTCTCTCTCTGATCGCATTTTACTATAAGCTGCAAGAAGAAGCCAGGATACGTCCTCCACACGTAGTCTGGAGATCTCCTCAGCTAAGTATTCCAGGTTGTTGCTTCCAGATTCTTCCCTCCATCTGACACCAGGACTCAATTTTGCCAAATTCTCTGCCACTTTAAAACAAGGATCACCTTTCTTCCAGTTTACAACAACACATTCATCATTTCTGCTCAGGGCCTCATCAGAAGTATCTTTAGAGTCCATATTTCCACAAACAGTCTCTTTAAAGCAGTTTTGGCCTTTTCTATCAAGCTCCTCACAATTCTTCCAGAATCTTCCCCTTATCCACTTAAAAAGCCGTTCCAACATGTTTGGTATTTGCAAAGCCAGCAGCAAAAGCACCCCACTTCTCTGGTACCAAAATCTGTCTTAGTTTGCTAATGCTGCAGAATGCAAAACACCAGAGATGGACTGGCTTTTATAAAACGGGGTTTTATTTCACTACACAGTTACAGTCTTAAGGCCACAAAGCATCCAAGGTAACACCTCAGCAATCGGGTACCTTCACCGGAGGACGGCCAGTGGTGTCCGGAAAACCTCTGCTAGCTGGGAAGGCAGCTGGCGTCTGCTCCAAAGCTCCGGCCTCAAAACGGCTTTCTCCCAGGAAGTTCCTTTCTAGCAAGCTTGCTTCTCTTCAAAACATCACTCCCAGCTGTGCTCTCTTTCTTCCCCCCCGAGTCAGCTCATTTATATAGCTCCACCGATAAGGGCCCACCCTGAATGGGCGGGGCCATGCCTCCATGAGAACATCTCATCAGAATCATTGCCCACAGCTGGGTGGGGCACATTCCAAGCAAATCCAACCATCACCAAAACGCCTGCCCCACACAAAACCACAAAGATAATGGCATTTGGGGGACACAATACACTCAAACCGGCACAGAAGAGTGTAGAAGTGAAAATTATCAGGAAGGGTAAAAGGAGAGAGATGAATAAATAAGACATGATATATAAAATCCAAAAGACAAAATGGTAGAACAAAGTACTGTCCTTAGAGAAATAACACTAAATTTTAGTGGATTAAACTCCCCAATGAAAAGACACAGACTGACAAAGTGGCTTAAAAAGCAGGACCCATCTATATGCTGTCTACAAGAAACTCACTTTAGACACAAGGACAAAAATAGGCTGAAAGTGAAAGGGAGGAAAAAGATATTTCACACAAACATCAACCTGAAAAAAGTGGGAGTAGCTATATTAATATCAGACAAATTAGACTTTAATATTAAAACAATTAAAAGAGACAAAGAAGGATACTATATATTAATAAAGGGGTTGATTCATCAAGAAGAGAAAACAGTCATAAATATTTATGCCCCAAGCCAGAGTGTCCTAAAATTCTTGAGGTAAACACTGAGAACACTGAAAGGAGAATAAGATATTTCTAAAATAATAGTTGGAGATTTCAATACACCACTCTCATGATTGGATAGAATACATAGAGGATCAATAAGGAAACAGAGGTGTTGAATTGTATGAAAGTAGAAGTAGACTTGACAGACATTTATAGAACACTTCACCCCATAAAGGCAGGATACATATTTTTCTCAAGTCCTCATGGAATGTTCTCTAGGATAGACACATGTTGGGTCACAAAGCAAGTCTCAAAGAATTTAAAAATATTGATATTATAAAAAAACTTTCCAAAACCATAATGGGATGAAGCTGGAAATAAATAACAGGCAGAAGATTGTAACATTCACAAATATATGGAGGCTAAACACTTTTAGAAAACCAGTGGGTAAAGGAAGAAATTAGTAAATACCTTGAGGCAAATGATGATGAAAGCACAACATATTGAAACTTATGGGATGTAGCAAAGGCATTGCTGAGAGGGAAACTTATTGCCTTAAATGCCTATATTAAAAGAGAAGAGAGATCAAAATTGAGGAATTAACTGCTTACCTCAGGGAATGAGAGAAAGAACAGGAAAATAACCCCAAAGCAAGCAGAAGAAAAGAAATAACAAAGATTAGAGCAGAAATAAATGAAATTGACAACAGGAAAACAGTAGAGAGAATCAGCAAAAACAGAAGGTGGTTCTTTGAGAAAATCAACAAAATTGATGGACCCCTAGCTAAGCTAACAAAAACAGAGAGCAGATGCAAATAAATGCAATCAGAAATAGGAAAAGAAACATAACTACTGACCATGTAGAAATAAAGGAGATAATGAGAAGATACTATGAGCAACAACATGCTAATAAACTAGACAACTTAGATGAAGTGAACAACTTCTTAGAAAGCCATAAGCAAGCACAGTTGACTTGAAAAGAATTAGAGAACTTCAACAAACCAATCACAAGTAAAGAAATCAAGTCATTTATCAAAAAGATCCCCAAAAAGAAATGCCCAGGAGCAGATGGCTTCAAATGTGAATTCAACCAAGCAGTCAATGAATTAGTACAAATCTTGCTCAAACTCTTCAAAAAAATTGAAGAGACGGGAAAAATACCCAACTCACTCTATGAAGCCAAAATCATCCTAATACCATAATCAAAGATACTACAAAAAAGAAAATTATAGACCAATCTCTTTAATGAATATAGGCACAAAATCATCAAGAAAATACTTGTAAATTGTATCCAGCAGCACATTAATATAATTATATGCCACAACCAGGTGGGGTTTATCCCAGGTATGCAAGGCTGGTTCAAAACAAGAAAATCAATTAATGTAATACACCACATCAATAAATCAAAGCAGAAGAATTACATGATCATCTCAATGGATGCAGAAAAGGCATTTGACAAAATTCAACTTCCTTTCATCATAACATTTCAAAGGATTGGAATAGAAGGGAATTTTCTCAATATGATAAAGGCAATGTATAAAAAACACATAGATAACATTGTGATCAATGGGGAGAGACAGAAAGATTTCCCTCTAGATCAGTAACAAGAAAGGGATGACCATTGTCACCATTGTTATTCAATATTGTGCTGGAAGTTCTAGCTAGAGTGATTAGGCAATAAAAATAAATAAAAGGAACTCAAATTGGAGAAGAAGTAAAACTTTCACTCTTTGCAGATGACATGATTCTATGTGTTGAAAATCTAGAAAAATCTACAGCAAAGCTATTGAAACTAATCAATGAATACAGCAAAGTGGCAGGCTACAAGATGAACACACAAATCTGTGGTGTTCTTATGCACAATGAATGTGCAACAAGAGGAAGTAATCAAGAAAAAATTTCATTTTCAGTAGCAATGAAAAGAATCAAATATTTAGGGCTAAACTTAATGAAGGCCACAAAAAACCTATACAAAAACCTACAAGAAACTGCTAAAAGAAATTGAACAGGACCTAGAAAAATGGAAGAACATACCATGTTCATGGATTGGAAAACTAAATATAATTAAGATGTCAATTCTAGAGAACATAAGATGGTGGCTAGGTGAGACAGGGCAAAAAAAACACCTCCGTGAAAAATACTAGATAAAAACCAGAAAGTGACCCAGAACACCACTTTCAGAGTAGCACCAGCCAGAAAAGGTCTGCTAAATCCACAGGGACCATGCATTTGGTGAAACCAAGAGTCTGCTTTCTGAAACGAGTGAGTGAGCCTGCTGAAAGTTCAGCAGATGTGCTGCACTGTGGGGAAACAGTGGACTGGAATTTGGAGTCAGACTAGTTCTTTAAAAAAAAAAAACCCAGGAGTGGCTGTGGATATGATGGGGAGAACAGCACAGTGAAGCATGGCAAGAGTGGGCTGGGCCAACACCTCGGTGTCTGGCGTGGAGGACAGCCTTTCCCACACTCGCTGCTGATTGTCTCAGGGCCAGGGGAGCAGAGGGGAGCCTAAAGGAGAAAGAAACCATGCCCCTTGCAGCCATCTCCCTGGTGGGCTGGGGACACTGCTGCCCAGGGCCAGACCCACAGCCCAGAGCCATGCCAAGAAACCCAGTGTGATGGGGAGTCTTTCCCTCAGCACTGCACAGACACCACAATATCAGCCATGGACAGTGGCCTTTAGGGCACCCACAGATAATTGTCCCAGAGCTGGGAAGGCAGAGCTGTGTGAAAAGGGGGAAATTAACACATCCTATTCAGCCATCTTTTCAGCAGGCTGGGAATGCCTCTGCACGGACCAGTGGCCCACGGCTTCCCTGGTGGGCCAGCATGCACTTGTGATGTGGCACAACTTCCCCTCAGCAGAGGAAATGGAAGAGCACAGCTGAGAAGGGGGACCTGCTCAGAAATCCCAGGGACCCTACACCAATACCAAGGACTTGTGGGTCAGCAGGAGAGACAGTCTGTGGCAAGACTGAAATGAAGGCCTAGGCTCTTGCAACAGCCTTAAATCTACAGGAACACCTAGGAGGTTTGATTATTAAAGCTTCCCTTCCTCCCTAAGTGCTCAGAAACATGCCCCAAATTCAGGGCAGACAGCACCAACAACACACCCAAACTTGGTGCACCAATTGAACCCCACAAGAATCAGACCCCCACACACCACAAAGACAAAGTTGAGGAGAACTGACTTGAGGGGAATAGGTGACTCAAGGACGCCATCTGCTGGTAAGTTAGAGAAAGTGTACACCACCAAGCTGTAGTTCTGACAAATTAGAGATCAAGTAAAGCAAATGCCAAGAGGCCAAAAACAACAGAGAATCTTAAAGCATATGATAAAACCAGACGATATGGAGAATTCAATCCCAAACACCCAAATCAAAATACCAGAAGAGACACAGTACTTGGCGCAATTAATCAGACTACAATCAAAGAATGAGAGCATGGCACAGGATATAAAGGACATAAAAAAGACCCTAGAAGAGCATAAAGAAGAAAATGCAAGAGTAACTAAAAAAATAGAAGATCTTATGGAAATAAAATAAATTGTTGGCCAAATTAAAAAGACTCTGGATACTCATAATACAAGATTAGAGGAAGTTGAACAATGACTCAGCCTCCTCTAGGACCACAGAAAAGAAAATGAAAGAACAAAAGAAAGAATGGGGAAAAATTGAAAAAATCAAAATGGATATCAGGGATATGATAGATAAAATAAAACATCCAAATTTAAGAATCATTGGTGTCCCAGAAGTGGAAGAGAAGGGAAAGGATCTAGAAAGTGTATTCAAAGAAATTGTTTGGGAAAACTTCCCAAACCTTCTACACAATATAAATACACAAAGCATTGATGCCCATCAAACTTCAAATAGAATAAATTCAAATAAACCCACTCCAAGACATATTCTGATCAGACTGTCAAATACTGAAGAGAAGGAGCAAGTTCTGAAAGCAGCAAGAGAAAACCAATTCACCACATACAAAGGAAACAACATAAGACTAAGTAGTGACTACTCAGTGGCCACCATGGAGGCAAGAAGGCAGTAGCATGACATATTTAAAATTCTGACAGAGAAAAATTTCCATCCAAGAATACTTTATCCAGCAAAACTCTCCTTCAAATTTGAAGGAGAGCTTAAATTTTTCACAGGCAAACAAATTCTGACAGATTTTGCTAATAAAAGATCTGCTATACTTCAGATACTAAAGGGAGCCCTACCAACAGAGAAACAAGGAAAAGAGAGAGGGATAAAGAGAATTTTACACGACATATATAGAACCTTACATCCCAGGTCACCCTGACACATATTCTTCTCTAGTGATCATGGATCTTTCTCCAGAATGGACCATATGCTGGGACATAAAACAAGCCTCAATAAATTAAAAAAAAATTGAATATATTCAAAGCACATTCTGTGACCACAATGGAATACAAATAGAAGTCAATAACCATCAGACACTTGGAGAATTCACAAACACCTTGAGGGTAAAAATAAGGGGGAGATGAAAACATTCCCAGATAATCAAAAGCTGAGGGACTTCATCACCAGTAGATCAGTCCTATAAGAAATGCTAAAGGGAGTTGAGCAGGCTGAAAGGAAGGGACACTAAACAATTGACTGAAACCACATGAAGAAATAAAGATTTCCAGTAAAGATCACATGGTAAATATAAATACCAATGCTACTGTATCTTTGATTTGTACCTACACTATTTACTTCCTACAGGATCTAAAATACATAAACTGTAATGATAAATCAGTGGTTTTGGACTCTATGTAAAATATGTAATTTTTGACAAGAACTACATAAAGGTGGGGGAAGAGTGGGGAATAGGAACAGAGTTTATGTGTCCAATTGAAGTTAAGTTGGTATCAAAGAAAAACAAGATTGTCATAGATTTAAGAGGTCTTCTAGTTTGCTAATGCTGCCAGAATGCAAAACACAAGAGATGGATTGGCTTTTACAAAAGGGGTTTTATTTGGTTGCACAGTTACAGTCTTAAGGCAATAAAGTGTCTGAGGTAACATATTCGCAACTGGGTACCTTCACTGGAGGGTGGCCAATGGTGTCCGGGAAACCTCTGATCACTGGGAAGGCATGTGGCTGGCATCTGCTCCAAAGTTCTGGTTTCAAAATGCCTTTCTCCCAGGATGTTCCTCTCTAGGCTGCAGTTCCTCAAAAATGTCACTCTTAGTTGCACTTGGGGTATTTGTCCTCTCTTAGCTTCTCTGGAGCAACAGTCTGCTTTCAATGGCTGTCTTCAAAATGTCACTCATCTGCAGCTCCTGTGCTTTCTTCAAAGTGTCTCTCTTGGCTGTAGCTCCTCTTCAACATGTCACTCTCAGCTGCACTGAGTTTGTTCTGTTTTTCAGGCCATTTATATGGCTCCACTGATCAAGGCTCACCCTCCATGCCTCCATGTAAATATCTCATCAGAGTTATCACCTACAGTTGGGAGGGGCACATTTCCATGCAATCTAATCCAAATGTTCCAACTTAATCCCCACTAATATGTCTGCCCCACAAGATCGCATCAAAGAATATGGCTTTTTCTGGGGGACATAATACATTCAAACTAGCACATTCCACCCCCTGGACCACAGGAAAACATATTCTTTCCATATACAAAATACATTCATCCCATCACAATATCAAAAAACTTAAATCATTTCAGTAACAATAGTCAAGTACAAGATCCCATTAAATCAGCTACAGGTGTGGTCTGTCCAAAAGCAAAATTCCCCTCTGACTGTGGACCTGTAAACTTAGAACAAGTTATGAGCTTCCAATATACAAAGGGGGGCCATTCATAGGATAAACATTCCCATTGCCATAAGGAAACCCTGAAAGGAAAACAGGATTCACAAGACCAAAACAGTTCCTAAAACCTGTAGGACAAACTCCATTAGATTTCAAATTCTTAGAGTCATTTCCAGAATGACATTGCATCCTTGGGGCTTGAGAGAGCAGGAGTCTAACCCTTACCAAGGGCCCCTGCAGCAGCCCTTTCCTCTCCAATTGCTTAGGTGAGTGCTCCAACATATCCACACATTGGGGAGACCACCTTCTCAGCCCCACCCTCCTAAAACATCGGGGCAGCTCCTGGAATCTCTTCCATCTCTGGGGCACATGCTCAACCTCTTCAGAACAGTGGGGTGGTGGCCAGGCTCTCCCCAATTCCCCAGGAATGTGCTCCACCCTCTTTGAGGCTAGGGATGGCAGAACATTTCCTAAGCATCAAGGCAGAAGGCCCACCCTCGACCTCCAGAGCAAACTCACCCTTTCCATGCATGTGGGCTGCTCTACTCTCCCAGCCTGAGACCTCTTGACTCCATACCTCAACCTCCATGGCTCTGTCTTTGAAGAAACCTTTCCTTCAATTTGTTCCTTGTCTGTCTCCTCCAGTCCAGACCGGCAATGACTCTGTCTATAAAGATCTCAAAAAAATTCTGTTGGCTTTGCACGAAGCACACAGGGGTCAAAGCCATCAGACAATAGGACTTTCCAGAAATCCTTTCTGGATAACTCCGTCTCCAATCTTGGCTTGTACTGAAATGGCAGTCAGGTTCCCTGTTTGGTTAAATCCTCATGTTGGGCTGTGGCTTCTGGGGTTCCATCCTCTGGAAGCTCAGAGTTTTCCAGGCCATCAATTTCTGCTTTCTTTGAAACCAAGAGTTCAGTTCTCAGTTTATCTCTCTCTGCTCACATTTTACTATAAATGCAAGGAGAAGCCAGGGTACATCCTCCACATGTAGTCTGGAGAACTCCTCAGCTAAGAATTCCAGGTTGTTGCTTTCAAATTCTTTCCTCCATCTGACACCAGGACCCAATTTTGACAAATTCTCTGCCACTTTAAAACAAGGATTTCCTTCCTTCCAGTTTTCAACAAAACATTCATCATGTCTGCTCAAGACCTCATCAGAAGTATCTTTAGAGTCCATATTTCCATAAATAGTCTCTTCAAAGCAGTTTAGGCCTTTTATATCAAGCTCTTCACAATTCTTCCAGAATCTTCCCCTTATACATTTAAAAAGCCATTCCAACATGTTTGGTATTTGCAAACTCAGCAGCACCAGCAGCCCACTCTTGGTACCAAAATCTGTTCTAGTTTGCTAATGCTGCCAGAATGCAAAACACCAGAGATGAATTGGCTTTTATAAAAGGGGTTTATTTGGTTACACAGTTCTAGTCTTAAGGCCATAAAGTGTCCAAGGTAACACATCAGCAATTGGGCACCTTCACTGGATGATGGTCAATGGTGTCCGGAAAACCTCTGTTAGCTGGGAAGGCACGTGGCTGGCATCTGCTCCAAAGTTCTGGTTTCAAAATGCCTTTCTCCCAGGATGTTCCTCTCTAGGCTGCAGTTCCTCAAAAATGTCACTCTTAGTTGCATCTGGGATATTTGTCTTCTCTTAGCTTCTCTGGAGCAAGAGTCTGCTTTCAATGGCTGTCTTCAAAATGTCACTCACCTGCAGCTCCTATGCTTTCTTCAAAGTGTCCCTCTTGGCTGTAGCTCCTCTTCAACATGTCACTCTCAGCTGCACTGAGTTTGTTCTGTTTGTCAGCCCATTTATATGTCTCCACTAATCACGGCCCACCCTGAATGGGTGGGGCCATGCCTCCATGTAAATATCTCATCAGAGTTATCACTTACACTTGGGTGAGGCACATTTCCATGCAAACAAACTAATCCAAACATTCCAACTTAATACCCACTAATATGTCTGCCCCACAAGATCGCATCAAAGAATATGGCTTTTTCTGGGGGACATAGTACATTCAAACCAGCACAAGGGGTTAAATTTAAGCCCTATGATAAGCACAAAGAAAGTATCAGACAATATGACCATAGAGATGAAAAGTAGAGTATGGGTTATGAGAAGTGGGGGAAGGGGCAATGGGGAGTTAAGAAATGAGTGTAGAGTTGCTGTTTGGGGTGGAGGTAAATTTCTAGTAATGGATGGTGGGAAGGTGACAGCATTGCAACATTCTAAATGTGATTAATCCCACTAATGGACTGCTAGGGAGGGGGTGGAATGGGAAGATTTAGGCTGTATATGTTTTCACAATTGTAAAAAAAAGACAGTCTAAATAGATGACAATTAAATGCCAAGGATGATCCTGGATGGGATCTGAGGATGGAGGAGAGGAGGCTCAAAGTGACACAGATGGGACATAAGAAAAAAGAAAGGAAATATAGAATGTAAGCTTTGTATCAATGTTGAATATCTTGAACTTCCTAGCTGTGCTTAATAGGATTGGATAAAAGAATGTTCTTGTTCATGGGAAATGTATTTGTGAATTATATTATTTGTTCAAAAATGTGTGCAGCCTACTCTCATATGTTCAGAGGATAGAGCAATAGATGATGGATGATAGATAGGGAGGGAGGGAGGGAGGGAGGGAGGGAGATAGGGAGGGAAAGAAAGAAATGGTGGTGTGGCAGTATGTTAAAGTTGGTGGATCAGGGTATCAGGGGAGGTGGGTTGGGGTATGCTGGAGTTCTGTGTATGGGGTTTGTATTGTTTTTGCAACTGTTCCTGTCAGTTTGAATTTATTTCAAAATAAAATTTTAAAAAAAATGTCAATTCTACCTAAACTGATTTATAGATTCAATGCAATACCAATTAAAATCCCAACAATTGACTTTGCAGAAATACAGAAAACAATAACCCAAATTTATTTTGAAGGGCAAGGGGCCCTGAATATCCAAAAAATATCTTGAGAAAGAGGAACAAAGTGGGAGTTTTCACACTATCTGACCATGAAGGATATTAAAAAGCTAGAATGTTCAAAAGAGCATGGTACTGGCATAAGGATATATTTACTGACCAATGGAATTGAATTGAGTGTTCAGAAATAGACTTTAAAATCTAAGAACAATTGATCTTTGATAAGGCAGTCAGGCCAAAGCAACTGGAACAGAGCAGCCTCTTCAATAAATGGTGCTAAGACCATAAAACTCTTAGAAGAAAATGTAGGGCAATTTCTTAAAGATCTTGTGTTAGCAGGTGGTTTCCTAGAACTTATGCACAAAGCATGCGCAACCAAAGAACAAATAGACAAATGGTATCTCCTCAAAATTAAACACTTTGTACATCAGAGGACTTTGTCAGAAAGGTAAAAATTCAGCCTACACAATGGGAGTTGATATTTGGAAACCACATATCAGATAAGTGATTAATATCAGAAATATATAAAGTGATCCTACAACTCACCAACAGAAAGAGAAACAGCCCAGTTTAAAAAAAGGCAAAAGAGATTGACAGACACTTTTCTGAAGAGGAAATGCAAATTGCTCAAAAGCATAAAAAAATGCACAACTACACTGGTTATTAGGGAAATGCAAATCAAAACCACAATGAGATATCATCTCACACCTATCTGAATGGTGATTATCCAAAAAACAGAAAATCATAAGTGTTGGATAGCATGTGGAGAAAGAGTCACACTTATTCAATGTTGGTGGGAATGTAGAATGGTAGACAGTGTGGTAGTTCCTCAGGGAGTTAAGTATAGATTTGCCATATGACCCTGCTATTACATTACTAGGTATATACTCAGAGGAATGAATGTTAAGACTTGAACAGACATTTGTAAACAAATGTTTATTGTGGCAGTAACAATATCCAAGAGATGGAAACAGCCCAAATGTCCATCAACAGATGAGTGGATAAACAAACTGTGGTACATACACAAGATGGAATATTATGCAGCTGTAAGACAGAACGAAGACATGAAACATTAATGAGCAAACTTTGAGAATTAAAAGTTGATAACACAGTATACCAGGAGATAGAAGAGGGTAGAGGTTGGGTATTTGATGCTGAAGGACTACAGAATGCTCAGCATGACTGATTGTATAGATCCCAAAATATGTAGCATAATACTGTGTGATGAAAGCACAATATTGTAACTACCCTGTCCATGAGTAAAGCTGAAAGAGCTGAGCTGGGGGCATTAATGACACCTGAGGTAAAGATAGACGGTAAAGACTGGGACTGTTTAACTTAGCAAAAACTGGACGGTCAAGATTGTGAATAAACATACAAATATAAAACTGTTCTTGCATGTGGGAGAACAAATGAATGTCAACCATGCAGAGCATTGGAAAGTGGATGGTATTGTGAATAAAATATAATCAAAGAAAACTGGAGTCTATAGTCAACAGTACCATTGTAGTATGCTTCCATTAAATGTAAAAAGGCAATACACCAAAGCTAAATGTGTATGAGAGGGGGATATAAGGGAGGGATATGGGATTCTTGGTAGTACTCTTGTTGTCTGACCCTACTATTATATTGTATGATATTTCATTTTTCTTTTTATTACCTTTTTATTATTTGTTAAATAAACATTTTTGTAGTAATCAATATGT
Organism: Choloepus didactylus; assembly: GCF_015220235.1. NCBI lineage: Eukaryota > Metazoa > Chordata > Mammalia > Pilosa > Megalonychidae > Choloepus > Choloepus didactylus. The sequence continues at coordinate 97,058,923 of NC_051334.1, read as the reverse complement.
TTGAGTGCTCACTGTGGTGATAAATGCACAACTCTATGATGATACCATGAACAACTGATTGTACATTGTGGATAATTATATGGTATGTGAATATAGCTCAATAAAATTGTATGGAAAAATATAAACAGGGATAAAATTCCTGGAGAAATCATTGAGAGAGTGATGCATGTATTTACTGTTGGCTTTGAGGCAGAATGGTATAGCCTTTCTGGAGGACAGTGGGGTGTTTCCACACTAAGCTAAGAATGTGGGTGCCATAAGGTCCTGCAATTTAATTAATGGCCATTTATCTGGAGGATCTCAGAGCAGGAACATGAATGGGCATTTTCACACTGGTGTTTATGGTGGAGTAGGCATGATTTGCAATGCATGGAGGTGGCCTAAGGGTACATCAACTGAGGAACAGAATGGTGAACTGTTGTGTGTGTATGCAATGGAATATTGAGCAACTGCGAGGAGTGAAGCTGTGAGACATGCAATGAGGTGAATGGAACCTGTAGACAGCATTTTGAGTGAATTACACCAGAAACAATAGCAAAAACTAATACTTCACCAATGTAGACTAACTACGATATGGAAACTCAGAATTGAATGTTATAGTGCAGCTTATCAGGGGAATGCTTATTGTAAGCATCCCTAGATTGTAAGATCTTATAGCAGTCACATCTATTTCTGAATTGTAATTGCTATCTACAGATGTTGAGATGCTGATCCCTTTGTGTATTATATCCTGATTGATCCCTGGAACTTTGGTATCAGGGTGGCACCTGAAACTCAGAGCTAGAGCTCTACAGATATGAATGTCAGTATTAGCACATATAACAATTGTTAAAAAAGCTGAAAATTAGTTCAGACTTCAACTAGAGATATGAATGAAGCAGATGTGGTTAGCACTAGGGCAAATCAGGCCAAAGGGTAAAGGACAATACTGACTGCCTTTTCAAACTTCAAATACCATGTGAAACCAAGGGAAGAGATGTTTAGTTGGTGCAAGATCTGTATTTCCTAAAACGATTTAACTCATATAGTTTGTTCAAATAACAAAATTATGTGGAACTTTTAATAGGAAGTGAGACCCAGTAGGTTTGCATAGGTTAGTGTGAAATAGCAACATATCCCAAAGCAATTTGGGCAAAGAATAAAAATATATATGTCAAGCTCCCCTGAGGAGTTGGAGAAAATGCAGAGGTGTTGGGCTTCCTCTCCTGGATTATTGTTGATGTTCTCACAAACATTGAGGGCTGTCAGTTTGATGTGCTGAGCCATCTATCACATGACTCACCCGTATGAAGCTTGTTACTGCAAAGGAGAGGCTAAACCTGCTTAAAATTGTGCCTAAGTGTGCCTGAGTACCACTTTGTTGCTTTGTATCTGTTTTTTCAAGAAGGAGTGCTGAATTTTCTCAAATACCTTTTCTGAATCTATTGAGAAGTTCATATGTTTTCATCCTTTATTCTGTTCATTACATTTCAATTGATTTTTCTGTGTTGATTCAGCCTTGCATACCTGCAATGAATCCAACTTGGTTATGGTGTATAATTCCTTTAATGAGCTGTTGGATACTGTTTGGTAGCATTTTGCTGAGGACTTCTATAGGTATATTCAGAAGATATATTTGTCTATAATTTTCTTTTCTTGTGGTGTCTTTATTTGGCTTTGGTATGAGGTGACATCTTCATTGACTGAATTAGGGAGTGTCCCCTTTTCTTTAATTTATTGAAATTGTTTAAGCAGGATTGGTGTTATCTCTTTTTGGAAAGTTTGGTAAAATTACCCTGGGAAGCCATCTGGTCCTTCACTTTTCTATATTATTATTTTTATTGGAGAAATTGTTAGTTTACAAAACAATCATGTGTAAAATGGAGGATTTCCATATGTCACCCCACTACCAACAACTTGAATTGGTATGGAACATTTGAAACTATTTATGATAGCACTGTTTAGTTACCTTTGTTACAATCAATGAAAAATTATTAAAATAGTTTTATTGTCCATTACTTATATTAGGGTTTTCCCCATATACAAACCTATCATTATCACCTTGTATTACTATTGTATTTTTGTAATACTTAACAAAGAACACTCTTATCGTTATACTATTAGCTATAGTCCATTACATACACTAGGGTTCATTCTGTCTTACAGTCATATGTTTGTTTATAAATTTTTATTCTAGCAATATATACACCCTAAAGTTTTCTCTTCAACCACATTTCACCTAGAATTCAGTGCTATTGATACACTCATCATAATGTACTACCATCACCACCATCCATTTCCCAAAATTTAATATCATTCCTAACTAGAAATTCTGTACAAGCTAAGCTTCAATTCCCATTAGCTAACCCCAATCTATTTCATGGCAACCTATATTATATATTCTAATCCTTTGATTTTGTATATCATAGTTAGTTCATAGCAGTGAAATCATAAAATATTTGTACTTTTGTACCTGGCTTATTTCACTAAACATAATGTCCTCAAGGTTCATGAATGTTGTTGAATGCATCAGAACTTCATTCCTTTTTACAGCTGAATAATATTCCATCCTATGTATATATCACATTGTTTTTATCCATTCATCAGATAATGGACACTGGCTACTTCCACCTTTTGACAATTGTGAATAATGTTGTTATGAACATCAGTGTGCAAATAATTATTGGAATCCCTGCTGTTAATTCTCCTGGGGAAATACCTAGTAGTGGGATTGTCAGGTAATGTGTTAATTCTGTATTTACATCCTGAGGAACTCTGAAACTGTCTGCCACAGTGGATGCACCATTATTAATTCCCATCAGCAATGAGTGTGTTCCTATTTCTCCATGTCCTCATGAGCACTTGTAGTTTTCTGTTTATTTTTTAATAGTAGCCATTCTAATCAGTGTGAAAAGATATCTCATTGTAGTTTTGGTTTGCTTTCCCCAATAGCTAGTGATGTCAAGCATATTTTCATGTGCTTTTTGGCCATTTGTATTTCCTCTTTGGAAAAAAGTTTATTAAGTCTTTTGCCCATTTTTAAATTGGGTTGTTTGTCTTTTTATTGTTGAATTGTAGGATTTCCTTCTGGGTGTTAAACCATTACTTGGTATTTGGTTTCCAAATAATCTTTCACATTGGGTAGGTTGTCTTTTCAATTTTGTGACTAAGTCCTTTGATGCACCAAATGTTTAATTTTCTTGAGGTCCCATTTATATGTTTTCTTTAATTGTTTGCATTTTGGGTGTAAAGTCTAAGAAACCATTACCTACCACAGAAATTAGAAGTTGTTTCCCTGTATTTTCTTCTAGGTATTTTACAATCCTTGGCTTCTATTTAGGTCTTTGATCCATTTTTAGTTAATTTTCATATATGACATGAGAGAAGAGTACTTTTTAATTTTTGCATATAGATATCCAGTTCTCCCAGCACTATTTGTTGAAGAGACTGTTCTGTCCTAGTTCAAAGAACTTGGCAGACTTGTCAAAAATCAAATAAGTGTAGATGTGAGAATCTTTTTCTGAATTCTCAATTTGATTCCCTTTGTCAACATATCTATGCTTTTACCAATACCATGCTTCTTCAACCACTGTATCCTTGTAATATGCTTTTTTTGTTTTTCTCATTCATTTTATTGAGATTGTTCAGATACCATACAAGTATCCAAAGATCCAAAGTGTACAATCAATTGCCCATGGCACCACCATAGAGCTGTGCATCCATCAACACAACTTTTTTTCAACTTTTAGAACATTTTCACTACTCCAAAAAAGAAATAAAGACAAAAATAAAGGAAACTCAGATCTTCCCATACCCCTAACCATGCCCCCCTCCATTATTGATTCATAGTTTTGGTATAGGACATTTGTTACTGATGATGAAAGAATGTTAAAATGCTAACTGCGGTATATAGTTTGCAATAGGTATATATATTTTTCCCTACATGCCTCTCTATTATTAACTTCTAGTTATAATGGCATACATTTTTTTCTAGTTTCTGAGAGAGATTTCTAATATTTGTATAGCTAATCATGGACATTGTCCACCACAAGATTCACTGTTTTATACATTCCCATCTTTTAACCTCCAACTTTCCTTCTGGTGACATGCGTGACTCTGAGTTTACCCTTTCCACCACCTTCACACACCTTTCAGCACTGTTAGTTATTCTCACAACATGCTACCATCACCGCTGTCCATTTCCAAACATTTAAGTTCACCCTAGTTAAACATTCTGCTCATAATAAGCAACCACTCCCCATACTTCAGCTTCATTTCTATATCCTGGTAACATATTTCATGTCTATGAGTTTACAGATTATAATTAGCTCATATCAATAAGACCCTGCAATATTTGCCTTTATGTGCCTTATTTCACTCAATATAGTGCCATCAAGGATTCTTCATCACCCATTTCTTTTAAGATGGTTTTGTTCACACACCATATATTCCATCCTAAGTAAACAATTGTTGGTTCCCCATATAGTCATATATTTATGTATTGAGCACCATTGCCACTCTCTATATAAGGACATCTCCATTTCTTCCACAAAGAAGGAGGAAGAGTCAAACAAGGCAGAGAGGCAAAAGAAAAAGAGAAAGAAAAACAAATAAACAGAAAAACAAAACTTGATAGCTTGAAAGTGACAAAAGGAAAGATAGCATTAACCTAAATTAGAATAAAGAGACAACATCACCAATGCCAGGAGTCCCATACTCTTCTCCTATTCCCCACCCCCCATATGCATTTAGCTTTGGTATATTGCCTTTGTTACATTAGAGGAAGCATAATACAATGTTTCTGTTAATTATAGCCTCTAGTTTACATTGATTGTATTTTCCCCCAATCCCATCTTATTTTTAACACATTGCAGTGTTGACATTCATTTGTTCTACCTCATGTAAAAATATATTTCTACATTTTATTACAATCATTGAGTGTCATAGGTTTTCCTGAGTTACACAGTCCCAGTCTTTATCATTTATCTTTTTTTCTGGTGTCCCACATGGTCCCAGTCTTCCTCTTTCAACCATCTTCAGAGTCATCTTTGTTCAGTGTACTTACATTGCTGTGCTACTATCTCCCAAAATTGTTTTCCAAACCTCTCACTCCTGTCTTTTCTTTTCTGTGTGCAGTGCTTCCTTTAGTGTTTCCTGTAGAGCAGGTATCTCTATTATTTTTTAAATCAGTTTTATTGAAATATATTCACATACCTTACAATCATCCATGGTATACAATCAACTGTTCACAGTATGATCATATAGTTATGCATTCATAACCACAATCTATTTCTGAACATTTTCCTTACATCAGAAAGAAACAGACTAAGAATAAAAAATAAAACTAAAAAAAAGAACACCAAAACCATCCCCTCATCCCACCCTATTTGTCATTTACTTTTTATCCCCATTTTTATACTCATCCCTCCATACACTAAAGAGAGTGTGATACACAAGGTTTTCACAGTCACACTGTCACCCCTTGTAATCTACATTATTATATAATCATCTTCAGGAGTCCAGACCACTGGGTTGGAGTTTGGTAGTTTCAGGTATTTACTTCTAGCTATCCCAATACATTAAAACCTAAGAGGTGTTATCTATATAGTGCATAAGAATGTCCACCAGAGTGACCTCTCAACTTCATTTGAAATCTCTCAGCCACTGAAACTACTTCATCTCATTTTGCATCCCCCTTTTGGTCAAGAAGATATCCTCAATCCCATGATGCTGGGTCCAGATTCATCCCTGGGAGTCATATTCTGCATTGCCAGGGATATTTACACCCCTGGGATTCTGGTCCCACGTAGGGGGGAGGTCAGTGAGTTCACCTGCTGAGGTGGCTCAGTTAGAGAGAGAGAGTGCCACATCTGAGCAACAAAGAGTTACTAAGGGGGAGACTCTTAGGCACAATTATGTGCAAGTTTAGCCTCTCCTTTGCAGTAACAAGCTTCATAAGGGCAAGTCCCATGATCAAGGGCTCGGCACATCAAACCGCCAGTCCCAATGTTTGTGACAACATCAACACCAGTCCAGGTGAGGAAGTCCAACACTTCTGCACCTTCCTCCAGCTCCTCAGGGTGGGGTGGGGGGGGGGCTGCAAATATATTTTTTATTCTCCACCTAAATTATTTTGGGATGTGTCACTATTTCACTCTAACCTATACTAACCTACCATATCTCACTTCCTATTCAAAGTTCCATGTAATTGTAGTGTTTGAACAAACTGACTGTAGTGTTATACTGTTAGAAAATATAGATCCTGCACCAGATAGACATCTCTTCCCTTGGTCTTGTATGGAAGTTGAATTTTTAAAACACAGTCAGTTTTGACCTTTACCCTTTGGCCTGGTTTGCCATAGTCTTAACCAGATCTGCTTCATTCATATCACTAATTGAAGTCTGGGCTGTTTTTCAGCTTTTTTTTAACAGATGCTGTATGCACTAATACTGGTATTCATATCTGCTGAGCTCTAGCTCTGAGTTTCAGGTGTCTCAGAGATGTGCATTGTTCCAGAGACCAATCAGGTTATACACTAAGGGATCAGCATCTCAAAGTTTAGAGATAGGCATTGCAATTCAGGAATAGAGTTGACTGCTGTAAGAGCTTACAATCTAGGGATTATTACAATAATCATGTCCACATTAGACTATGTTCTAAGATTCAACTCTGAGTTTACACATTGTAGTTATACCATATTGGTGAGGCATTATACTGTTTGCCTTTATATATGGTGTACTTCACTCAAATACTGTGTACAGGATCCATTCACCTCATTGTGTGTCTCACAGCTTCAGTCCTTCTCATAGTTGCTCAATATTCCACTGTATGCATACACCACAGTTCACCACTCTGTTCCTCAGTCTATGTACCCTTAGGTCACCTCCACCCATTGCAAATCATGCTTACTGTTTCCATGAACAGCAGTTTGCAAATGTCCATTCATTTCTCTGCTCTCAGATCTTCAAATGACATGCCCCATAATGAGGTTGCAGGACCTTATGGTCCCCACATACTTAACTTTTTGTGGAACCACCACACTGACCTTCAGAAAGGCTACACCATTCTACTTGCTCACCAACAGTAGATAGGTACATCCCTCTCACCATGTTTTCTCCAACACTTTTACTCCTATATATATATTTTCCTACAATTTGATAGAGTTATATTCACACACCATACATTTATCCACTGTGTACAATCAGTTGTTCATGGTATCATCAAGCTGTACATTTATCACCACAATCAGCACTTGAACATATTGATTACTAGAAGAAAAATTGTTTTTTAGCAATAATAAAAAAGATGATAAAAAGAAAAATAACATGTCATACAATACAATATAATAGTAAGGACAGAAAATAACACCACTACCAAGAATCCCATATTCCTCCCCTATATCCCCCCTCATATACACTTAGCATTGCCATATTGCCTTTGTTACATTTAATGGAGGTATATTACAATGTTACTTTTGACCATAGACTCCAGTTTGCTTTGATTATGTTTTTCCTGAATACCATCCCTTTTTCAACTCTCTACATGGTTGACATTCATTTGCTCTCCAACATGCAAAAACATTTTTATATTTATATACTTAGTAACAGTCATTGGCCACTCCAGTTTTGCCAAGTTATACAGTCCCAGTATTTATCATCTTTCTTTACCTCTGGTATCATACATTCTGCTATTCCACCTCTTTCAGTTTTACTCACAGATATCTTTGTTCAGTGTACTTACAATACTGTGCTACCACCACACAGTATTATGCTATTAATTTCTGGATCTTTACAATCAATCCTAAACATTCTGTAGTCCTTCAGCATCGAATGCCTGTTCTGCCCTCTTTCTAGCTCCTGGTCACCTGTGTTGTCAGCTTTTAACTCCCAAAGTTTGTTCATTAATGTCTGTTCATATTAGTGAGACCATGCAGAATCTGTCTTTTTGTTTCTGGCTAACTTCACTCAACATAATGTCCCCAAGTTTCATCCACATTGTTATATGATCCATGTCTTTGTTCTGTCTTACAGGTGCATAATATTCCATCATGTGTATATACCACAGATTGTTTATCCACTTGTCCATTGATGGACATTTGGGCTGTTTCCATCTCTTGGCAATTGTGAATAATGCTGCAATAAACATTGGTTTACAAATGTCTGTTTGTGTCTTAAGTTTCAGTTCCTCTGAGTATATACCTAGCAATGGAATAGCTGGGTCATACATAGAGCAGGTATCTTGTTCACAAATGCTGTTGTTGTCTGTCAGAGAATATTTTAAGATCTCCCTCATATCTGAAGGATAGTTTTGCCAGATATAGGATTCTTGGTTGGTGGTTTTTATCTTTTAATATCTTAAATATATTACCCCACTTCCTTCTTGCCTCTATGGTTTCTATTGAGAAACCCACATATAGTCTTATCAAGCTTCCTTTGTATGTGATAGATCACTTTTCTCTTGCTGCTTTCAGGATTCTCTCTTTATCTTTGACATTTGATAATCTGGTTATTAAGTGTCTTGGCATAGGCCTATACAGAGCTATTCTGTCTGGGGTACACTGCACTTCTTGGATCCATAATTTTATGTCTTTCATAAGAGATGGGAAATTTTCCTTGATTATTTCCTCTATTATTGTTTCTGCCCCTTTTTCCTTCTCTTCTCCTTCTGGGAAACCAATGACATGTCAATTCTTGCTTTTCAGTTTGTCCTTAAGTTCCCAGAAACATTGCTCATGTTTTTCCATTCTTTTCTCTAGCTCTTCTTTTTTGGGTAGGCTTTCAGCTGCCTTGTTCTCCAGTTCCTGAGTGTTTTCTTCTGCTTCTTGAGATCTGCTGCTGTTTGTTTCCAGTGTGTCTTTAATCTCTTGTGTTGTGTCTTTGATTTCTGTAGATTCTGCCAATTGTTTTTTTTGAACTTTCAATTTCTTCCTTATGTATGCCCAGTGTTTTCTTTATAGCCTTTATCTCTTTTGCCATATCTTCTCTAAACTTTCTGAATTGATTTAGCATTAGTTGTTTGAATTCCTTTATCTCAGTTGAAGTGTAAGTTTGTTCCTTTGTATTTTTCTGTGTGCAAGTCCTTTTATATCTTTGGCTGAATTCATTGTAATATATTTCATTTTTTTAGCTAGCATTGTAAGTGGAATTTTTTTCTTGGTTTCCTGCACAGATTACTCATTACAACTGAATAGAATCACTACTGATTTTTTTTATTATAGGTCATTTTATTTAATTTTTACTAATTTTATTCTTTTATATGTCTAAAATTCATTACTTCATTTTTCTTTTTTTAATATTCATTTTATTCATATATATTCACATACCACGCAGTCATACAAAACAAATCATACATTTGATTGTTCACAGTACCATTACATAGTTGTACATTCATCACCAAAATCAATCCCCAGCACCCTCATTACCACACACACAAAAATAACCAGAATAATAATTAAAGTGAAAAAGAGCAACTAAAGTAAAAAAGAACACTGGGCTCCCTTGTCTGTTTGTTTGTTTCCTTCCCCCACCTTTCCACTCATCTATCCACAAACTAGACAAAGGGGAGTGTGATCCCCATGGCCCAACCCAATCCCACTGTCCCCCCTCATAAGCCACATTTTTATACAATTGTCTTCAAGATTCATGGGTTCTGGGTTGTAGTTTGATAGTTTCAGGTATCTACCACCAGCTACCCCAATTCATTAGAACCTAAAAAGGGTTGTCTATATTGTGCATAAGAGTGCCCACCAGAGTGACCTCTCAGCTCCTTTTGGAATCTCTCTGCCACTGAAGCTTATTTCATTTCCTTTCACATCCCCCTTTTGGTCAAGAAGATGTTCTCCATCCCACGATGCTGGGTCTACATTCCTCCCCGGGAGTCATATTCCACATTGCCAGGGAGATTCACTACCCTGGGAGTCTGATCCCATGTAGAAGGGAGGGCAGTGATTTCACCTTTCAAGTTGGCTTAGCTAGAGAGAGAGGGCCACATCTGAGCAACAAAGAGGCATTTGGGAGGAGGCTCTTAGGCACAATTATAGGGAGGCCTAGCCTCTCCTTTGCAGCAACAGTCTTCCCAATGGCAAATCCCATGGCAGAGGGCGCAATCCATCAAACCACCAGTCCCCTATGTCTGTGGGCATGTTAGCAACCATCGAGGTAGGGCAGACCAATACCCCTGCATTTTCCACCAGCTCCTCAAGGGGGCTCTGCATATTTTTTTTTCCTTGTTTAGTTTTTTATTTTTTTTTTAATTTTTTCCTAAATCAACTGTATGAAAACTAAAAAAATTTAAAAAAAATTTAAAAAAAACATACAATAGAAGAACATTTCAAAGAGACCATAACAAGGGAGTAAGAAAAAGACAACTAACCTAGTATAACTACTTTACTTCCAACATGTTCCTACTCTACCCCAAGAAAGTAACCTAATATAGCAACATTTCTGTGAACTTGGTCCTACTATACCCATCAGAAATTAACAGACCATAGTCATTCCTGGGCATTCCCAGAACATTAAATTTACCCACGATAGCTAATCTGTTATCCTTGGATTAATGTTCCCCCTTCCTTAATTGCTCTCTATCTCTAGTTTCCCTACATTCTACATTACAAATCATTTGTTTTACATTTTTCAAAGTTCACATTAGTGGTAGCATATAATATTTCTTTTTTTGTGCCTGGTTTATTTCACTCAGCATTATGTCTTCAAGGTTCATCCATGTTGTCATATGTTTCACGAGATCGTTCCTTCTTACTGCCACATAGTATTCCATCATGTGTATATACCACAGTTTCTTTATCCACTCATCTGTTGAAGGACATTTGGGTTCTTTGCATCTCTTGGCAATTGTGAATAATGCTGCTATGAACATTGGCATGCAGATATCTGTTCGTGTCACTGCTTTCCAATCTTCTGGGTATATACCGAGAAGTGCAATTGCTGGATCGAAGGGTATCTCTGTATCCAGTTTTCTAAGGAACTGCCAGACTGACTTCCAGAGTGGCTGAACCATTATACAGTCCCACCAACAATGAATAAGAGCTCCAATTTCTCCACATCCCCTCCTGCATTCGTAGTTTCCTGTTTGTTTAATGGCAGCCATTCTAATTGGTGTGAGATGGTATCTCATTGTAGTCTTAATTTGCATCTCTCTAATAGCTAGTGAAGCTGAACATTTTTTCATGTTTTTCTTGGCCATTTGTATTTCCTCTTCAGAGAACTGTCTTTTCATATCTTTTGACCATTTTATAATTGGGATGTCTGTGCTATCATCATTGAGTTGTAGGATTTCTTTATATATGCAAGATATCAGTCTTTTGTCATATACGTGGTTTCCAAAAATTTTTTCCCATTGAGTTGGCTGCCTCTTTAACTTTTTGAGAAATTCCTTCGAGGTACAGAAACTTCTAAGCTTGAGGAGTTCCCATTTATCTATTTTATCTTTTGTTGCTTGTGCTTTGGATGTAAAGTCTAGGAAGTGGCCACCTAATGCAAGGTCTTGAAGATGTTTTCCTACATTATCTTCTAGGAGTTTTATGGTACTTTCTTTTATGTTGAGATCTTTGGTACATCTTGAGTTAATTTTTGTGTAGGGTGTGAGGTAGGGGTTCTCTTTTATTCTTTTGGATATGGATATCCTACTCTCCCAGCCCCCTTTGATGAAAAGACCATTATGACCCAGTTCGGTGACTTTGGGGACCTTATCAAAGATCAGTTGGCCATAGATCTGGGTGTCTATCTCTGAATTCTCAATTCGATTCCACTGATCTAAATGTATATCTTTGTGCCAGTACCATGCTGTTTTGACAACTTGGCTTTATAATAATCTTCAAAGTCAGGGAGTGTAAGTCCTCCCACTTCGTTTTTCTTTTTTAGAGTGTCTTTAGCAATTTGAAGCATCTTCCCTTTCCAAATAAATTTGATAACTAGCTTTACCAAGTCTGCAAAGTAGGTTGTTGGAATTTTGATTGGGATTGCATTGAATCTGTAGATGAGTTTGGGTAGGATTGACATCTTAATGACACTTAGCCTTCCTATCCATGAACATGGAATATTTTTCCATCTTTTAAGGTCCCCTTCTATTTCTTTTAATAGATTTATGTAGTTTTCTTTGTATAGGTCTTTTACATCTTCAGTTAAGTTTATTCCTAGGTACTTGATTTTTTTAGTTGCTATTGAAAACGGTGTCTTTTTCTTGAGTGTCTCTTCAGTTTGTTCATTTCTAGCAAATAGAAATGTTACTGACTTATGTGCATTGATCTTGTATCCTGTTACTTTGCTAAATTTGTTTATTAGCTCTAGTAGCTGTGTTGTCGATTTCTCGGGGTTTTCCAGATATAAGACCATATCATCTGCAAGCAATGACAGTTTTACTTCTTCCTTTCCAATTTGGATGCCTTTTATTTCTTTGTCTTGCTGGATTGCCCTGGCTAGCACTTTCAGCACAATATTGAATAACAGTGGTGATAGCGGGCATCCTTGTCTTGTTCCTGATCTTAGAGGGAAGTCTTTCAGTCTCTCACCATTGAGTACTATGCTGGCTGTGGGTTTTTCATATATTCTCTTTATCATATTGAGAAAGTTTCCTTCAATTCCTACCTTTTGAAGTGTTTTTATCAAAAAGGGATGTTGGATTTTGTCGAATGCTTTTTCAGCATCTATTGAGATGATCATTTGATTTTTCCCTTTTGATTTGTTAATGTGTTGTAATACATTGATTGATTTTCTTATGTTGAACCATCCTTGCATGCCTGGAATGAACCCCACTTGGTCATGGTGTATGGTTTTTTTAATGTGTCTTTGGATTCAATTTGCAAGTATTTTCTTGAGGATTTTTGCATCTATATTCATTAGGAAGATTGGCCGGTAGTTTTCCTTTTTTGTAACATCTTTGCCTAGTTTTGGTATCAGATTGATGTTAGCTTCATAAAATGAGTTAGGTAGTGTTCCGTTTTCTTCAACCTTTTGAAAGCCTTTAAGTAAGATTGGTGTCAATTCTTTTTGGAAAGTTTGGTAGAAATCCCCTGTGAAGCCATCTGGCCCTGGGCATTTATTTGTGGGAAGCTTTTTGATGACTGATTGGATCTCTTTGCTTGTGATTAGTTGGTTGAGGTCTTCTGTTTCTTCTCTGGTCAGTCTAGGTTGTTCATATGTTTCCAGGAAATTGTCCATTTCCTCTACATTATCCAGTTTGTTGCCATAGAGTTGTTCATAGTATCATCTTTTAATTTTTTTAATTTCCTCGGGATCTGCAGTAATGTCACCTTTCTCATTCTTTATTTTGTTTATATGGGTCTTCTCTCTTTTTGATTTTGTCAGTCTAGCTAGGGGCTTGTCAATCTTGTTGATCTTCTCAAAGAACCAACTTTTGGTGATATTTATCCTCTCTATTGTTTTTTTGTTCTCTATGTCATTTATTTCTGCTTTAATCCTTGTTATTTCTTTTCTTCTACTTGGTTTAGGATTGGTTTGCTGTTAATTTTCTAGCTTCTTCAGTTGATCCATTAGTTCTTTGATTTTGGCTCTTTCTTCCTTTTTAATATATGCATTTAATGCTATAAATTTCCCCCTCAGTACCACTTTTGCTGCATCCCATAAGTTTTGGTATGTTGTGTTCTCATTTTCATTCATCTCTATATATTTAGCAATTTCTCTTGCTATTTCCTCTTTAGCACACTGATTGTTTAGGAGTGTGTTTTTTCACCCCCAGGTATTTGTGAATTATCTAAGTCTCTGATGGTTATTGACTTCTAATTGTATTGCATTGTGGTCAGAGAATGTGCTTTGAATAATTTCAATCTTTTTAAATTTATTGAGGCTTGTTTTATGTCTCAGCATATGATCTATTCTGGAGAAAGTTCCGTGAGCACTAGAGAAGTATGGGTATCCTGGTGATTTGGGATGTAATGTTCTATATATGTCTGTTAAATCCAATTTATTTACCAGATTGTTTAGGTTTTCAATTTCCTTGTTAGTCTTCTGTCTGGTTGATCTATCCATAGGAGAGAGTGATGTGTTGAAGTCTCCCACAATTATTGTGGAAACATCAATTGCTTCCTTTAGTTTTGCCAGTGTTTCTCTCATGTATTTTGTGGCAGCTTGATTGGGTGCATACACATTTATGATTGTTATTCCTTCTTGTTGAATTGCCCCTTTTGTTAGTATGTAGTGACCTTCTTTGTCTCTCAAAACATCCCTGCATTTAAAGTCTATTTTATCTGAGATTAATATTGCTAACCTGCTTTCTTTTGGCTGTAGCTGGCATGAAATTTTTTTTCCATCCTTTCACTTTTAATTCCTTTGTGTCCCTGTGTCTAAGATGAGTCTCTTGTATGCAGCATATTGATGGTTCATTTTTTTGTACCATTCTGTGAATCTATGTCTTTTAATTGGTGAGTTTAATCCATTCACTTTCAACGTTATAACCGTGAAGGCATTTCTTGAATCAGCCATCTTATCCTTTGGTTTATGTTTGTCATATATATTTTTCTGTCTCTGTATTAATATCCTTTAATGAGCCTGTACCAAATCTCTTTACTACTGAACCTTTCTCCATGTCTCTCTCCCCTTTCTTTGTTTCTTTATCAGTAGTGCTCCCTTTAGTATCTCCAGTAGGGCAGGTCTGTTGTTAGCAAATTCTCTCAGCATTTGTTTGTCTGTGAAAAATGTAAGCTCTCCCTCAACTTTGAAGGAGATTTTTGCTGGATAAAGTATTCTTGGTTGGAAATTTTTCTCACTCAGAGTTTTAAATATGTCATGCCACTGCCTTCTCGCCTCCATGGTGGCTGCTGAGTAGTCACTACTTAGTCTTATGCTGTTTCCTTTGTATGTGGTGAATTGCTTTTCTCCTGCTGCTTTCAGAACTTGCTTCTTCTCTTCTGTATTTGACAGTGTGATCAGAATATGTCTCCGAGTGGGTTTATTTGGTTTTATTCTATTTGGAGTTCACTGGGCATTTATGATTTGTGTATTTATGGTGTTTAGAAGATTTGGGAAGTTTTCCCCAACAATTTCTTTGAATACTCTTCCTAGACCTTTGCCCTTTTCTTCTCATTCTGGAACACCAGTGAGTCTTATACTTGGATGTTTTATACTATCTATCATATCCCAGAGGTCCATTTTGATTTTTTTGATTTTTTCCCCAGTCTTTCTTTTGTGCTTTCATTTTCCATTCTGTCATCTTCCAGGTCACTGATTCGTTGTTCAACTTCCTCTAGTCTTGTACTATGAGTATCCAGAATCTTTTTATTTTGGTCAGCAGTTTCTTTAATTTCCATAAGATCATCTATTTTTTTATTTAGTCTTGCAATGTCTTCTTTATGCTCTTCTAGGGTCTTCTTAATGTCCTTTATATCCTGTTCCATGCGCTTCTTGATGTCCTTTATATCCCGTGCCATGGTCTCATTGTTCATCTCTATTTGTTTCTTTAGTTGCTCTAGGTACTGTATCTCTTCTGGTCTTTTGATTTGGGTGCTTGGGCTTGGGTTATCCATATCTTCTGGTTTTTTCATATGCTTGAAAATTTTCTGTTGTTTTTGGCCTCTTGGCTTTTGCTTAACTTGGTAGGGTTCTTTTAGGGTTTGTAGACCAATTGAAATACTTATCTCTAATTTGTCAGATCTACAGCTTCATGGAGTACACTTTCTCTGACTAACCAGCAGGTGGCATCCATGAGCCACCTGCTCCCCTCAAGCCATTTCTCCCCTGCTTTGCCTCTGTGGTGAGCGGGGGAGTAAGTCTTGTGGGGTCAATTGGTGTACCAAACTTGTGTGTGTAGTTGGTGTTGCCCACCCTGTGTAAGGGGCGTTTGTCTGGGTGGTCAGGAAGGGGGGCGGCTATAACAATCAATTCACCCTGGTGTTCCTGGAGTTTTAAATCTGCTGCAATAGTCTAATCCTTCAGTTCAGTCCTGCCACAGTTTGTCTCTGCCACTGACCCACAAGTCCTTGGTACTGGCATGTTGCCCCTGAGACTTGGGATTGGGTCCCTCTTCCAGGCCTTGCACCCCCTGGTCCTCTGTTGAGGGATGACTGTGCTATGTCACAGGTGAGTGCCATCCCCCCAGGGTGGTTCTGAGCTGCCGGTCTGTGTAGGGAGGCTCCCAGTCTGCTGAAATGATGTCTGAATGGGGCTTGTTAATTCATGCTGCTCCACCTTCCCAGCTCTGGGACAACCAGCTGAGGGTGCAGGGAAGGCTAATGTCCATGCCCAGTTTTGTGGTGTATGCGTGTTATTGGAAGCACTTCCGTCACACTCAGTTGTCTGGGGCAGCTCTGGGCTATGGGGCCAGCAATGGGCAGGAGTGTTTCCTGTCCATCAGGATGATGGCTGTCGTTGGACGCCCCCCTTTTCTTGGGAAGTTGTGGTGTTTAGTGAATTTTCTCAGCCACTGGATTATTGCCTTTTGTCTCAGAGGTCTCTTAGTTCTGCTCTTGTCTTGACCTGCCCAAATTGCAAGTCTTTGAGGCTTTCTGTATTGGGCTTCTTAGAGTAATTGTTTCAGAAAAAGAAAAAAAGATGAAAAAAAAGGGCCTCCTGGTAGATCTAATGGGTTATTGAAATGCTAAGAGACAAAGCAATTAGGGCTATTAAGGAAAGATCCAGGGGGCAGAGAGATCAGTTTTTCTTCGGGATTTGCAAATGGGCCTCAGGGCCTGAGCTCTACCCTTCCCCTTTCTATGTTCACCAGAATTCCAAAAAACCTCTGCTTTTATTTTTGAGTTTTTCTTGCTGTTTTTTGTTATGCCTATCTCCTCTCTGCTGGGCTGGCTGCTCTCAGATTCTCTGGTGTCTTGTCTCAGTCTATCCATGGTTGGAGTTTGGATCAATGGAATGAGCTTCTGATAAGAGCTGCCACTGCAGTTCTCCCTTCTCTTTCCCAGTGCTGATGGCCCCTCCTCCCATGGGACTGAGCCTGGCAGGGAGGGGCATGGGTCCCCAGCCACAAAAACTTACAGATTTCACTGATCTCAGCAGTTCCATGTTTTCATGAGTGTTGTATGATGTATGCCCAAAGTCAGATTGCTCTGCGGTGTCCAGTCCACGCATTTCCTGGCTTTCTACCTACTTCCCTGGAGGATTAACTGAAACATACACCTCACCAATCTGCCATCATGCCCCACCTCTACCACTACTGATTTTTGCATGCTGATCTTCTACCCCACCAATTTGCAGCACTCATTTATTAGCTCTAGTAGCTTTGATGTAGAGTTTTCAGGACTTTCTAAATATAGGACCATGTCTTCAGCAAATAGTGAAAATTTTACTTCTTTATTATTTGGATGATTTTTATTTCTGTTTCTTGCCAAACTGCCCTAAATAAAACTTCTTGTACAATATCGATTAACTGTGGTGACAGTAGGAATCCTTGTCTTGTTGCAGATATTAGAGGGAAAGTTTTCAGTTTGTCACCATCAATTGTGATGTTAGCTGTGGGTTTTTTGTATATGACTTTTCTCATGTTGAAGAAGTTTCCTTCTATCCTAACTTTTGAAGTCTTTTGTAAGGAATGGATGCTGTAGGTTATCAAGGGATAGAATGTGGAAAGAGATTGGGCAATCAGTGATGGAGTACAGAATGTTCAATATGTCTAATTTAAAGGATCATAGATTATAAGCTCTTACAGCAATCACATACATTCTGGGATTTTAACTGTTATTTAAGAAATATTTATTTGGTAAAAAATTTATATTCTCAGAAGCACAATAACTTATGCTGTATGGCTAGTTTATTTAAAAAAATGTAATTACATGGAACATAGAATAGGGAATGAGATCTTTTTATTATGTACAGTTAATGCACTATGCCAATATATTCCAGAGTATTTTGGCCACAAAATTAAAAAAAATATATATCTAAAGTCCCCTTGAAGGACTGGGAAAAATAAACTTCATCACCTTGGCAATTCTTAATATTATTGCAAGCATTAAGGAATCTCAATTTAATAAGTCAAGCCCTTGATTTTGGGGCTTGCCCTTATGAAACTTATGCCTGCAAAGGAGAAGATAAGCCTACTTATAATTATGCCTGTCACCCACAGATAACCTCTTTTGTTGCTCATGTGTGGCCTCTCTCTCTCAGCCAACACTTCAAATAAACTCACTGCCCTGCCCCCTATGCAGGACATGATTCCCAGGGGTGTGAGTCACCTGGACAATGTGGGGCTTAACTCCCAGGGATGAGCCTGGACCTGACATCATGGAATTGAGAATGTCTTCTTGAGCAAAATGTGGAAAAATAATGTTACAAAATAAAGTTTCAATGGCTAAGAGATTTCAAATTGAGTTGAGAGGTCATTCCGTAGGTATTCTTATATATAATATAAATATTGCTTTTTATCTTCTAGTGTATTAGAATAGCTAAAAGGAAACACCTGTATCTGTGGAACTGTAATCCTGTAGACTTGATTTTTGATGATGATTGTTTAGGTATATTGCTTTTATTGTGTGACATGTGATTGTGAAATCCTTGTGACTGACACTCCCTTTATCCAGTTTATGGGCAGATGAGTAATAAAATAAAGAAAAAATACGTAAATAATAGGGGGTATAAGGGTCAAGAGATACTTTAGGTGTTCTTTTTATTTTTATTTTTTCTTTATTTTGAAGTGATGAAAATGTTCTACAGTTTATTGTGGTGATGAATGCATAAACATATGATACTGTGATCCATTGATGGTATACTTTGGATGGATTATATGCTGTGTGAATATATCTCAATGAAATGACATTAAAAATAAAAAGGAATGGTGCTAGATTGTCAAATGCTTTTTCTTCATCAGTTAAGATGATCATGTGATTTCTGCCTTTTGTATTGTTAATGTTTCATATTACATTAATTGACTTTCTCATGTTGAACAACTATTGCATATCTGGGAAAAACCCTGCTGACCATGGTGTGTAATTCTTTTAATGTGCTGTTGGATTCAATTTGCAAGTGTTTTGTTGAGGATTTTTGCAGCTATATTCATAAGAGTAATTTATGTGTAATTTCCTTTTATGTAGTACCTTTATCCAGCTTTGGTATAAGGGTGATATTGTCCTCAGAATGAATTTTCCTCCTCTTGAATTTTTTGGAAATCCTTAGGCAAGATTGGTATTAAATCTTGGATTGATTGCTAGAATTCACCTGTGGAGCCACCTGGTCCTGTGCTTTTCTTTGTTGGGAGGTTTTTGATGCCTGATTCAATCATTTACTTGCAGTTTGTTTGTTGAGGTCTTCTATTTCTTCTAAAGACAGTGTAGGTTTTTCATGTGTTTATAGGAATTTGTCCATTTCATCTAAGTTTTCTAATTTGTTGCCTTACAGTTGTTCATACTATCCTCTTATGATTCATTTTATTTCTGTGGGATCAGTAGTAATGTCACCCTCTCATTTCTGATTGCATTTATTTTCATTTTTTTCTGTTTTTTTTCTTTGTCTATCTAGCTAAGTGTTTCTCAATTTTATTGATCTTGAAAGTCCAAGTTTTGGTTTTGTTAATTATCTTTTTAATCCTCAATTTCCTTTATTTTTGTTCCAAACTTTATTTCTTTCCTTCTGCTTGCTTTGGGATTACTTTGGTTTTCTTTTTCTAGTTCCTCCAGTGTGCAGTAAGTTCTTTAATTTTGGCTCTTTCTTCCTTTTTAACATAAGAATTTTGGGCTCTAAATTTCTCTCTCAGCATGCCTTCATGTATGTTTGCATGCTTCTTGTCATCCTTCAGGTACATAAGTCTCTGCCCAATTCTTCCCCTCTTTTCTCTATCTGTTCTGACTGTAAGATTTTGACTGCCCTCTCTTCTAGTTTGATGATTCTTTCAACTGCCTGTTCAAATCTTCTCTTGTATGCCTTGTGTATTTTAAAACTTTTCTGTTGTGCCTGTCATCCCATAATTTCTGTTTTGCTTCTTTTTGTACTTTAAAATTTTTCTTTATGCTCACATGGTGTCTTCTTAATATCTTTTATCTATTTAGCCATATTTTTCTTCATCTCCTTGAAGTGTTTAGGAGATTTGTTTGACCTTTTTTCATTATGTGTTCCAAATTCTGTGTCTACACACAAATTTTAACTTGTTTTCTTGACAGGGCCATATATTCCTGTTTGTTAGTATGGCTTTGATATTTTGCTGAGGATTAGGCATTTGATTATCTTGATGAATTTACTCTGTAGGTGAGTTGACAGTATCTCCAAGACAAAACAGGTCCAGGAACCTGTGAAGTGTCCTGGGGTTGGGATTCGGAAGGATGCCCAAAGTCTATTTGATGGCTCCCTGAAGCTGTGATTTCCTCACCTGCCCTGCAATAGGGCCCATAAGCAAACTGTTCCCTACAGCCCTAAGGAGGCAATGTGTCTTAATATCTCTACCATTAATGATTCTGTCAGGGGTGGGGATGAAATAGTTACTCCTGCTGCTTGTGTCAGGGGTATGTGGAAATGATGTTTCAAAGCTGGGTCCCGGTGATGCAAGTTTGGTAATCAAAAGCCATGATCAGTGCTTGGCCATGCCCACCACTATTCTTGTGGAAGAGAATTTTTACATCTTGTTTTGACAGCAGCAGCCAGCCAGGGACTGGATCCAAAGGCAACCTGCCACAAGAGTGGGGAAATGGCACTGGCAGCCATTGCTTGGAGAAAGCTACTCATTGTTCATTTAGCATGGTTCATTGGCATTTTCTTCTCACTCCTCCCTAGGTGCTGTACAGTGTTGTTCTCACCTCTGGAGTCCCAGAACAGTTGTTTCAGACAGTTCCTGCTGTTCAATAGGTGCTTTGGTGAAAGGATTAAGTCCTGGATCTCACTATTCTGCCATATTCACCAGAAGTCAGCTGGAGTTTTTTGATTAATGATTCAATCTCTTTACTAGTTATTGATTTTTGAGATCTTCTATTTCATTTCTTCTTGATTCAGTGTAGGCACTTTGTGTGTTTCTAAGAAGTTGTCCATTTCATCTAGGTTTTCTAATTTGTTGGCATAAAGTCACTCATGGCATCTTGTTATAGTCCTTTTTATTTCAGCAGGGTCAGTAGTAATGACCACTTTTTCATTTCTGATTATCAGCTTTTGTATCCTCTCTATTTTTTCTCTGTCAGTGTAGCTTAAGGTTTGTTAATATTATTGATCTTTACAAATAATCAACTTTTGGTTGTATTGCTTCCCTCTAATACTTTTTGTTCTCTATTTCATTTCTCACCACTTTAATCTTTGTTCTTTCCTTCCTTCTGCTCACTTTGTGTTTAAATTTCTCATCTTTTTCTAATTCTTCCAGCTTTGTGTTTAGGTCTCTGATTTCAAATCTTTCTTCTCTATTAATTAAGCATTTAGAGCTATAAACTTCCCTCTCAGCACTGCTTTTTCTGCATCCCATAAATTTGGGTATGTTGTATTTTCATTTTCGCTCACCTCAGGATATTTCCTAATTTCCTTTGTGATTTCCTCTTTAACACATTCATTGCTTGAGTGTGTTGTTTAATTTCCACATATTTGTTATTTTTACATTTCTCCCACTTTGTTATATCTAGCTTCATTACATGTGGTTAGAGAAGATACATTATATCATTTCAATATATTTACATTTACTGAGACTTCTTTCATGACCTATGATATGGTCTATTCCCAAGATTGATCCACGTGCACTTGAGAAGAATGTGTATGCTGTTTTTGTTGGGTGACGTGTTTGACACATGTCCATTAGGTCTACTTTGCTTAGAGGATCATTCCTTTTTGATCTTCTGACTAGATTTTGTATCCATTATTGAAAGTGGTGTATTAAAGTCTCCTACTATTAATTTAGAAGTGTCAATGTCTCCCTTCAAATCTGTCAGTATTTTCTTCATATATTTTGGGGCTCTGTTGTTAGGTGCATATATAATTAAAATTGTTACATCTTCTTGTTGAGTGGACTCCCTTATTAGTCTATAATGATCATCTTTGTTCCTCATAACTGCATTTGAGATAATGTTTATTTTATCTGATATTAATATAGCTATCTCAGCTCTCTTTTGGTTACTACTTGCAAGGTATGTATAAATATTGTTCATCCTTTAACTTTTAATTTAAAGTGAGTCTCTTGCAGACAACATACAGTTGGGTAATACTTTTTAATCTATTCTGCCAATCTCTGCCTTTTGACTGGAGAGTTTAATCCATTTACCTTTAAAGTCTCTAATGATAATGTAGAATTTTATTCTGTTATTTTAGTATTTAGTCTTTGTAAGTCTTAAAACTTTTCTTTCTTTTCACATGCTACATTTAACTTAATTTTATTCATGCTTGCCTTGGGACACAGCATTCATTTTCTGTAAAAACATACAGTAAAAACAAAATATGTCTTATCCTGTACAACTTTTAAACTACAATAATCATGTACCTTAATTATTACATGCACACAAGTCTAACATTACAGATTATTTTAAAAATAAACACAATTAAGACTTCTAGGAGCATTTTACAATAAAGTAATTCCTAATTTCTCTTTGTAGATGATAAAGACCTCCAAAATACAAATTCTTATACACAGTGAGTGCTTTACTTAAAATGAACCCTTAAGTAAATTAAGTGCATGGAATACCATAGAATAAGCTGAAATTATATATTCAGCAAGGCAGACAATAAACCAAAGTGCCAAATGGAAAAAGTGTATTTGCAAATGAATTTCAAAAACTAAGTTAATTTTCCATAATTAAGTACAGTATATATATACTGATTTGCTAAAATAAATAAGATGTGATATATTAATGCTTTACTATAAAGAATGCATACCAAGACATTTATAAACAGTAAATGAATCTTGAGAATAGTTTACTATAATAAACGCTGACTAAATAGAAGTGCATATTGTGAAGCACTATGGGTGGTATATATTTTGCCACATATTATTGTTACTTTGAGGTAGATAACACGTACAAAATTCAGCACTCATTTTCAGTTGCTGCTGGTATAATGTATTTTAAGAAATGTTTACAGAACGCAAAACTTGAAAACACTTATTATTGAAAAAATTTTTAGGAAAAATGATATTTTCATGCAATTATGGACAGTCTCACTGTGTAAATTTCAAGGCAAGATTTTTGTTTCCTGTAAAAGATATCATTGTTTCATGAAAGAATGTTTTTACTTGTCTTTGTGCATTTCTTTTGTCTCTGCCTGCATTGTATTATTTTGCTCTATTTTAAAATTTCTTATGTGCAAGACATGCCCATTAAAATGAAAGCTATCTCACATGTAGAAAATTAGCCTGGATTTCCAAAACCAAAATCTAATGAAATCCTTAATAAAATAACACTATGTGATTCAAGTAAAAAATTACTTTAAGAAAACAGAGAGAAATATCTGCTGAGTGTTTTTAGTTCAGATGTTTCTGAATGCTGCTCTATCTTTTGTGAGAAATTTGAGTGGAATATTTCATATCAGAAGGTGTTAATGTGGCCTGCATTGGCTTAAGAGCTGACCCTTACTTTTGAATTGTTGAATTTGTGTAAAAAAGGAAGAAAACTGGCATCAAAAGGAAAGACCTTTCAAAAAGGGAGAAGAAAAATAATTTGGATTCCACAGCAAGGTGGTTTCTTGAAGTTCATTGCATATGCCAACCAGGCTGTTGAGTTCACCTTACATTTAAAGCTCAAAATGATCTACTTATACTGAGAATTAAAAAGAACGCAGTTCTCATAGTTCAAGAAATGGGCAGCAACTCTGAAGACATTTAAAGAAAACACTCAAGAAACTCAAACAGAATGAAATGACATACTATGCACTCAGATATACTTGTGCTAAATGATTTAAAATTTAACAAAGATGTGAATAAATATGCACACACAGGCTTCTCTAAACATTCTCCTCACCATGCAGATACATTCAATGTTGGACACATTCTGAGCAGCATGGTTCTAAGGTGCTAGTAAACACTATTTCTGCTTTGCTTCTTTTCTTCCTTTGTTGCTATACATTTAACAGGAAGCTCTGGTGGCTGTTGGTTAGCAGAAGATACCTTTTGTTAGTGATCAAGTGGCTCCAGCTCACCACAATCACAATCAAAGCTACCATCCATCTTACTCTGATACAACCTCATTTACAAAACTTGGAGAGAGGACTTCAGGGCTCTGAGATGACCTGGGTAAGTGGTGCACACTACAAAATTTGCCAAATCCACTGGAGACTTTGCCTGACAGGACTCTACTGAGGCCTAGTCATGGGGGGGGCAAGGGAGAGGAGACATGGGAGCATTTCAAAAGGTGGCATGCCAGGAAAGAGGCGAGACTCAGTACCACCTCACTCTCCCTGGGGCCGCCGGCCACTTTGATCCCACAAAACAAGGTGCTGGGGGGTGGTTCTGCAGCTGACTCTGAGGGGCCCCAGGGCTGGCCCAAACTTTTCTTCTATCAATTCCTCTGTTAATACCATCTTTTATACTTATTTGATGTTTTGTGTTTTCCTATACTTAGTACCTTCTCTTTTCTATCTGGATATATTTTTCATATATTTTCCTCATGGTTAAAATGAGGTTAAATTTAACATCCTAAATATATAACAATCATATTTTGTTTGATACCAACTTGACTTCAATAACCTACACATAAACTTTTCCTATACCTCTTCTTCCCCCCTACCTTTCTTTGTATATTTTATAGCTTATATATTTGTACATTTTATATCCACAATCATAAAGTCATCATTACTTTTTATGCATTTGCATTTTAGCACCTGCAGGAAGTCGGAA
The DNA here is from genome assembly GCF_015220235.1 of Choloepus didactylus. Taxonomy (NCBI): domain Eukaryota; kingdom Metazoa; phylum Chordata; class Mammalia; order Pilosa; family Megalonychidae; genus Choloepus; species Choloepus didactylus. Next base: position 97,034,250 of record NC_051334.1, on the reverse strand, counting down.
GTGGAGTTTACATACCAAACAATACAATAACCCTGGCACCTATAATTAAACCTTTATGAGAGGTCTTTATTTCTTTATTCTGCTCTGAACCACTGTCTAGTGTACTTTCCTTTCAGTCTGAAGAATTCCCCTTAACATTGCTTGTAGGGCAGATCTAGTGGTGATAAACTTCCTTAGCTTTTGTTTATCCAAGAATGTCACAATTTCTCTCCCATTTTTGAAAGTCTCACCTTATATAAAATTCTTGGTTGGCAGTTTTCTTTCAGCATCTTAAGAATTTCAAGCCACTGCCTTCTTGCTTCCATGGTTTCTGATGAGAAATTGACACACAATCTAATTGGGTCTCCCTTCTATGTAAGTCATCACTCTGCCACAACTTTGTCTTCAGTGCCAGGCTTAAAGTGATCTGAAGTTGCTATTCAAAAGCCATGATCCGTTGTTGGTCTTGCTCACTACTGGCCTTGAGACAGAGGATTTTTATGTCCCTTTCTGTCACCAGTGTGCTAGCCAAGGGCTTAATCCCATGGCACATTGCTATGAGAATGGGAGATGGGAGCCAATAACGTCATGCAGAGAAAGAAATTTGCTGGTGTCTGCCACAATTTACCAGCTTCTATCACCCACCCTTCCTTAGATGCTGTACAGTGTTCTATTGGCCTCCTTAGTTTTAAAATAGTTGTTTCAGACAGTCTCTGAATGTTTAACTTTTATTATGGTGGAAGGACTATATCCTGGAGATTCCTACTTCATCATCACTGCACTATTTTGATATGTGGACTCTGGAATTTAATTCCTGAAGTGTGAATTTCTTTATTTATTGTGAAGTGTAACATGTATACAGAAAAGTGATAACTTTCAAAGTATGATTTAACAAGTAGTTAGATAGCAAATTTCAGAGAATGTTATGTGTTACAGTTTCACAATTTCTGTTATTTCCTTAATGTGAAGTATAACATATATTCATAAAAATGATAACATTCAAAATACAGTATAAAAAGTGGCTATAGAGCAAATTTCAAAGAATGTTATGGACTAGAGTTACACCATGTCAGTTATTTCCTTCTATCTAGCCTAATACCTTAGAAACTAAAAAGAAAAATTTATATAAAGATTCAGTGTTCATAATCATTTGTTAAATCCTATCTTGTCTGTTGCTAACCCTCCTTCTCATTTGATCACTTTCTCAATCTTTAGGGATATCTAGGAAGGGACCACACTAAATTTTTCATATTTAAAAGAGGTGTTGACATTATTTGGAAGGGGTATGCATCTGGTTGATATTCCTGATGAGACAGTTGCCTCTGGGTTTGGGGATTTATCTGGCAGAGGAACACCCTGGAGGATTTAATTTTCTAAAAAATAAACTTAGGGAATAAAAATTTTATAGAGTCTCACATAGGAACCTAGGTATTCTTTAGCATTTTCAGGACTACTGTTGATTAGAGCTTGGCTTACTGTGGCCATTTGGGATACCTAGCTTGGATTGGCATAACAGTAACCTCCAGGATAGGCTCTTGACTCTATTGGAAATCTTTTGGCCACTGAAACTTATTTTTTTACCTTTCTTTCCCCCATTTTGGTCAAGAAGGCATTCTCAATCAGTTGATGCCAGAGCCAGACTCATTCCTGGGAGTTGAGTTCCATGTTGCCAGGGATACTTACTCCCCTGGGAGTTATGTCCCACATAGAAGGGAAGGTAATGAATTTATTTGCAGAATTGGGGCTAGAGAGAGAAAGGCCACATCTGAGCAATGAAAGAGGTTCCCTGGAGGTGACTCCTAGGCATAATTATAGGCAAACTTAGCCTCCCCTTTACAGCATATGTTTCACAAGAGCAAGCCTCAAGATTAAGGGCTTGACTTACTAAATAGAGGGCTCCTAATTTCACATAGCATCCATTCTGTCCAAGAAAACAAATGTCTCACATTATCATCACTTAGTTGTACAATCATCAATCCAGTTTTAAAAAATTATAACCCAAAAAAACTAAAGATCTTATCAGACCATAATTATTTATCCCTAGTTTTAGTGTGGTACTTGTAAGACATTCCTATTTAATATAGCCTATAATATACAATATGTAGTATTTTGCATACACCATTCTATTTTTAACTCTTTGTACCAGTGTCATACCTTAGAAGTTGATCATGCAAACACTTATTTGTATTTGTAGTGCTAAGCTGTGGGATATATGCCACTAAACAACCCTTTTTAATCATGCTCACCTTCAGTGTGGCACTGATAATTATAATCCCATTAACAAATGATCATCACTCCTGTCCATTTCCATATCTTGAAGTTCACCCTCATTAACACGTATTTTATATTAGGTAATCATTCCACCTTCACTAACTTCTGTCTATCTCTAGGTCTGCTATATTCTACATTATAAGACCATGATTTTACATTGCTCAGGGAGTTCTTATTAGTGATGACACACAACATATCTCCTTTTCTGTCTGAATTATTTCACTCAACATTATGTCTTCAAGGCTTTCCCATGTTATTGTGTGTTTCAGGACCCCATTCCTTCATACTTCTGCATAGTATTCCATCATATGTACATACTGCTTTTTGTTTATTCACTCACCTGTTGAAGGACACTTGGATTGTTTCCATCTCTTGGCAATTGTGAACAATACCACTATGAACATCAGTGTGCAAATGTCTGTTTGTGTCACTACTTTCAGATCTTCTGGACATACACTGAGAAGTGAAATAGCCAGATTATAGGGTAACTTGATATCTGGTTTCCTGAAGAAACTCCAAATTGTCTTCCACAGTGGCTGTACCATTATACATTCCCACCAGCAATAAATAAGTGTTGTGATTTCTCCACATCCTCTTCAACATTTGTAGTTTCCAGTTTGTTTAAAGGCAGCCATTCTTATTTGTGTTAGATAATATTGCATAGTGGTTTTGATTTGCATTTCCCTAAGAGCTAGTGAAGGTAAACTTTTTTTCATGTGTTTTTTTTTTCAGCCATTTGTATTTCCTCTTCAGAAAAATGTCTTTTCATATCTTTTGACCATTTAAAAATTGGGCTGTTTATACTATTGTTGTTGAATTGTAGGATATCTTTATATATGGTGGTTATCAGTCTCTTATCAGATATATGATTCCCACATATTTTCTCCCATTGATTTGACTGCCTCTTCGCCTTTCTGACAAAGTCCTTTGAAGCACAGAAGATTTTGATTTTAAGGAACTCCCTTTTACCTATTTATTCTTTCATTGCATGTGCTTTGTGTGTAAGGTCTAAGAAGCTACCTCCTATTCTATTGCTAAGTGTGCTGGTTTGTATATATTATGTCCCCCAGAAAAAGCCATATTCTTTAATGCGTTCTTGTGGGAGCAGACATATTAGTGGGGATTAGGTTGTAACCTATTGGTTCAGTGTCCATGGAGAGGCAACCCACCAAACTGTAGGTGATAACTCTGATTGGATAATTTCTATGGAGGCATGGCCCTGCCCATTCAGTGTAGTCTTTGTTTATTTAATGGGAGCACAATATAAGCTCAGACAGAAGAACCTCATAGCTAGCTGGGGCAGAGACAGACATTTTGAAGATGGCTTTTGGAAGCTAATGCAGAAACTTTGGAGAATGCCATATTGAAATGCAATCTGGGAGCAGGCAGAAAACAGCCACATGCCTTCCCAGCTAGCAGGTTTTCCAGATGCCAATGGCCTTTCTCAAGGGAAGGTACCCTTTGTTGATGGACACTTTATGGCCTTAAGACTGTAGCTGTGTATCCAAATAAACCCACTTTTATAAAAGCCAATCAATTTCTGGTGTTTTGCATTCCAGCAGCAGCATTAGCAAACTAGAACAGATTTTGGTACCAGGAGTGGGGTACTGCTGAGTTTGCAAATATCAAACATGTTGGAATGGCTTCTTAAATGGATAAGGGGAAGATTCTGGAAGAATTGTGAGGACCTTGATGGAAAATGCCTAGACTGCGTTGAAGAGACTATTGGTAGAAATATGGACCCTAAAGATACTTCTGATGAGGCCTTGAGCAGAAATGATGAATGTGTTGTTGTGAACTGGAAGAAAGGCAATCCTTGTTTTAAAGTGGCAAAGAATTTGACAAAATTGAGTTGTGGTGTCATAGGGAAGGAAGACTTTGATAGCAATGAGCTGGGATACTTGGCTGATGAGATTCTGAAACTAAAAGTTGTGGATATAGCATGGCTTCTCCTTGCAGCTTATAATAAAATGCAAGCAGAACAAGATAAACTTAGAACTGAACTCTTGGGTTCAAAGAAACCAGAAACTGATGGTTTGGAAAATTCTGGGCTTCCAGGGGTTGGAACCCCAGATGCTACAGCCACACATGAGGATTTCACCAAACATGGAAACCAGCTGCCATTTCAGTACAAGCCAGGATTGTAGATGGAGTTATCCAGAAAGGATTTGTGGAAAGTCCAGTTGTCTGATGGTTTTGACCCCTGTGTACTTCATGCGATGCCAATAGAATTTTTGCAAGATCTTCATAGATGGAGCCACTGCCAGTCTGGACTGGAGGAGACAGACAAGGAGCAAAGTGAAGGAAAAATTTCTTCAAAGACAGAACCATGGAGGTTGAGGTCTGGAGTCAAGAGGTCTTGGGCTGGGAAAGTGGAGTGGCCCACATGCATGGAAAGGGTGAGTTTACCCTGGAGATCAAGGGTTGGCCTTCCACCTCAATGTTCAGGAAGAGTGTTGCCACCTTAGTCCTCAGAGAGGGTGGAGCACATTCCAAGGGTATGGGGGAAATCCTGGCCACCGACCCACTGTTGTGAAGGGGATGAGCATGTGCCCTGGAGATGGAAGAGAATCTGGGTGCTGCCCCAATGTTTGAACTGGATGGAGTCAAGAAGCTGTTCTCCTCAATGTGTGGATATGTTGGAGCACTCACCCCAGCATTTGGAGAGGAAAGGTCTGCCACAAAGGCCCTTAAGAAGGGTTAGACTCCCACTCTCTCAAGCCCCAAGGATGCAATGTCATTCTGTAAATGACTCTCAGATTTTGAAATCTAATGGAGTTTGCCCTGTGGGTTTTAGGAACTGTTTTGGTACTGTTAACCCTGTTTTCCTTTCAGTTTCTCCTTATCCTACGACCGTCCCTCCTTTGTATATTGGAAGCAGATAACTTGTTCTAAGTTTCACAGGTCCACAGCCAGAGAGGAATTTTGCTTTTGGACAGACCATGCCTGTAACTGATTTTTGATGGGATCTTGTACTTATCTATAGTTACTGAAATGATTTAAGTTTTTGTGATATTGTGATGGGATGAACATATTTTGTATTTGGAAAGAATATGTTTTTCTGGTGTCCAGGGGGTGGAATGTGCTAGTTTGTATATAGTATGTCCCCCAGAAAAAGCCATATTCTTTAATGCATTCTTGTGGGTGCAGACATATTAGTGGGATTGGTTTGGAACCTATTGGTTCAGTGTCCATGGAGATGTGACCCACCCAACTACAGGTGATAACTCTGATTGGATAATTTCCATGGAGGCATGGCTCCACCCATTCAACATGGGCCTTGTTTAATTTACTGGAGCACTGTATAAGCTCAGATAGAAGGAGCTCATAGCTACCTGGAGCTGAGACAGACATTTTGATGGCCATTGGAAGCTAATGTAGACATTTTGGTGAATGCCATTTTGAAATGCATCCTGGGAGCAAAAGCAGATGCCAGCCACATGCCTTCCCAGCTAACAGAGGTTTACTAGATGCCATTGGCCTTTCTCCAGTGAAGGTATCCTTTGTTGATAGACACTTTATGGCCTTAAGACTGTAACTGTGTAACCAAATAAACCCCCTTTTATAAAAGCCAATCCATTTCTTGTGTTTTGCATTCTGGCAGCATTAGCAAACTAGAACACTAGGTCTTGAAGATATTCACCTATATTATCTCCAGGGAGATTTATGGTACTATTTCTTATATTGAGGTCTTTGATCCATTTTGAGTTAATTTTTTATAAGGTGTGAGGTAGGAGTCCTCTTTCATTCTTTTGGAGGTCCAAAAGTTATCCAGTTCCCCCAGACCTATTTGTTAAAGAGACTGTTCTATCCAAGTTCAGTGGATTTTGGAGCCTTATCAAAAATCAGTCAACCATTGATCTGGGGGTCTATTTCCTAACTCTCACTTTGACTCTATTAATCAATATGTCTATCTTTGTGCCAGTAGCATGCTGTTCTTTTTTATTGAATTCAGTTTTATTGAAATACATTCACACACCATACAATCATCCATGATATACAATCCACTGTCCACAGTATGATAATATAGTTATGCGTTCATCACCACAATTTATCTCTGAACATTTTCCTTACATCAGAAAGAACCAGAACAAGAATAAAAAATAAAAGTGAAAAAAGAACATCCAAATCATCCCCCCATCCCACCCCATTTGTCCTTTAGTTTTTATCCCCATTCCTCCACTCATACATACACTAGATAAAGGGGGTGTGATCCACAAGGTCTTCACAATCACACTGTCACCCCTTGTAATCTACATTATTATATAATTGTCTTCAGGAGTCCAGACTGCTGGGTTGGAGTTTGGTAGTTTCAGGTATTTACTTCTAGCTATTCCAATACATTAAAGCCTAAGAGGTGTTATCTATATAGTGCATAAGAATATCCACCAGAGTGACCTCTTGACTCCATTTGGAATCTCTCAGCCACTGAAACTATTTCATCTCATTTTGCATCCCCCTTTTGGTCAAGAAGATACTCTCAGTCCCACGATGCCGGGTCCACATTCATCCCCGGGAGTCATACTCTGCGCTGCCAGGGAGATTTACACCCCTGGGAGTCGGGTCCCACATAGAGGGGAGGGCAGCAAGTTCACCTGTCCAGATGGCTCAGTTAGAGAGAGAGAGGGCCACATCTGAGCAACAAAGAAGTACTCAGGGGGAGACTCTTAGGCACCATTACCTACAACTTTAGACTTTCCTTTGTGGTAATGAGCTTCATAAGGGCAAGTCCCATGCTCGAGGGCTCAGCACATCAAACCGCCAGTCCCAATGTTTGTAACAACATCAACACCAGTCCAGGTGAGGATGTCCAACACATCCGCACCTTCCCCCAGATCCTCAGGGCTGGGGAGGGGGAGGCTGTAAATATATTTTTTATTATCTGCCCAAATTACTCTAGGATGTGTCACTATTTCACTCCAGCCTATACTAACCTACCGTATCTCACTTCCTATTCAAAGTTCCATGCAATTGTGGTGTTTGAACAAATCGACTATAGAGTTGTACCATTTAGAAAATTTAGATCCTGTACCAAATAGATATCTATTCCCTTGGTCTCATATGAAAGTTGAAGTTTTAAAACACAATCAGTTTCAACCTTTACCCTTTGGCCTGGCTTGCCCTGGTCTTAACCAGACCTGCTTCATTCATATCACTAATTGAAGTCTGGGCTCTTTTTCAGCTTTTTTTTTTTTTGACAGTGGCTGTATGCACTAATACTGACATTCATATCTGCCGAGCTCTAGCTCTGAGTTTCAGGTGTCTCAGAGATATGCATTGTTCCAGAGACCAATCAGGTTATACGCTAGGGGATCAGCATCTCAAAGTTTAGAGATAGGCCTTACAATTCAGGGATAGAGTTAACTGCTGTAAGAGCTTACAATCTAGGGACTATTACAATTATTGTGTCCAAGTAAGTTGTTGGGATTTCAATTGGTATTGCATTGAATCTGTAAATCAGTTTCGGTAAAATTGCCATCTTAACTATATTTAGTCTTCCAATCCATGAACATGGTATGTTCTTCCATTTTTTCAGGTCTTGTTCAATTTCTTTTGGCAGTTTCTTATAGTTTTCTATGTAAAGGTCTTTTGTGTCCTTGGTTAAGTTTATTCCTAAATACTTGATTCTTTTGGTTGCTATTGTAAATGGGATTTTTTTCTTGATTTCCTCCTCTTGTTGCACATTACTTGTGTATAGGAACACTACAGATTTTTGCGTGTTGATCTTGTAGCCTGCTGCTTTGCTGTATTCATTGACTAGTTCTAGTAGCTTTGCTGTAGATTTTTCTGGATTTCCTACATATAGAATCATGTCATCTGCAAATAGTGAAAGTTTTATTTCTTCCTCTCCAATTTGGATGCCTTTTATTTCTTTTCTTGCCTAATTGCTCTAGCTAGAACTTCCAGCACAATGTTGAATAACAGTGGTGATAGTGGGCATCCCTGTCTTGTTCCTGATCTTAGAGGAAAAGCTTTCAGTCTCTCCCCATTGAGTGTGATGATAGCTGTGGGTTTTTCACATATTGCCTTTATCATATTGGAAAAGTTCCCTTCTATTCCTATCCTTTGAAGTGTTTTCATCAGGAAAGGATGTTGAATGTTGTCAAATGCCTTTTGTGCATCAATCGAGATGACCATGTGGTTCTTCTGCTTTGATTTATTGATGTGGTGTATTACATTAATTGATTTTCTTGTGTTGAACCATCCTTGCATACCTGGAATAAATCCCACCTGGTCGTGGTGTATAATTCTTTTAATGTGCTGCTGGATTCGATTTTCGAGTATTTTGTTGAGGATTTTTGCGTCTATATTCATTAAAGAAATTGGTCTATAATTTTCTTTTCTTGTAGCATCTTTGCCTGGTTTTGGTATTAGGGTGATGATGGCTTCATAGAAAGAGTTAGGTAGCTTTCCCTCTTCTTCAATTTTTTTGAAGAGATTGAGCAGGATTGGTACTAATTCGTTCTTGAATGCTTGGTAGAATTCACATGTGAAACCATCTGGTCCTGGGCTTTTCCTTTTTGGGAGCTTTTTGATGACTGACTCAATCTCTTTACTTGTGATTGGTTTGTTGAGGTCATCTATTTCTTCTTGAGTTAATGTTGGCTGTTTATGCTTTTCTAGGAAGTTGTCCATTTCATCTAAGTTGTCTAGTTTATTAGCATATAGTTGCTCATAGTATCTTCTCATTATCTCCTTAATTTCTGCAGGGTCGGTAGTTATATTTCATTTCCCATTTCTGATTGCATTTATTTGCATCTGCTCTCTCTTTTTTCTTTTGTTAGCCTAGCCAGTGGTCCATCGATTTTATTCATTTTCTCAAAGAACCAACTTCTGGTTTTGTTGATTCTCTCTATTGTTTTCCTGTTCTCAATTGCATTTATTTCTGCTCTAATCTTTGTTATTTCTTCCCTTCTGTTTGCTTTGGGGTTAGTTTGCTGTTCTTTCTCTAATTCCTCCAGGTGAGCAGTTAACTCTTCAATTTTTGCTCTCTCTTCTCTTTTAATATAGGCATTTAGGGCAATAAATTTCCCTCTCAGCACCGCCTTTGCTGCATCCCATAAGTTTTGATAAGTTGTGTTTTCATTGTCATTTGCCTAGAGGTATTTACTAATTTCTCTTGTAATTTCTTCCTTTACCCACTGGTTTTCTAAGAGGGTGTTGTTTAGCCTCCATATGTTTGTGAATTTTATGACCTTCTGCCTTTTATTTATTTCCAACTTCATTCCATTGTGGTCTGAGAAAGTGTTTTGTATAATACCAATATTTTTAAATTTGTTGAGACTTGCTTTGTGACCCAACATGTGGTCTATCCTTGAGAATGTTCCATGAGCACTTGAGAAAAAAGTGTATCCTGCTGTTGTTGGATGTAGTGTTCTATAAATGTCTGTCAAGTCTAGTTCATTTATCATACAATTCAACATCTCTGTTTCTTTAGTGATCCTCTGTCTAGATGTTCTATCCATTGATGAGAGTGGTGTATTCAAGTCTGCAACTATTATTGTAGAGGTATCTATTTCTCCTTTCAGTGATCACAGTGTTTGCCTCATGAATTTTGGGGCATTCTGGCTTGTTGCATAAATATTTATGGCTGTTATGTTTTCTTGATGAATTGACCCTTTTATTAATATATAGTGTCCTTCTTTGTCTCTTTTAATTGTTTTGCTTTTGAAGTCTAACTTGTCTGATATTAATATAGCTACTCCCGCTTTTTTCTGGTAGTTGTTTGCATGAAATATCTTTTTCCAACCTTTCACTTTCAGTCTATGTTTGTCCTTGTGTCTAAAATGAGTTTCTTGTAGATAGCATATAGATGGGTCCTGTTTTTTAATCCATTCTGACAGTCTGTGTCTTTTTATTGGGGAGTTTAATCCATTTACATTTAGTGTTATTACTGTAAGGGCAGTACTTTCTAGTACCATTTTGTTTTTTGGAATTTATATGTCATATCTTATTTTTTCCTCTCCTTTTACCTTTCCTGATAATCTTCATTTCTCCACTCTTCTCCAACTCTCTCTCTCCTGTCTTTTCCTATCAGCCTGTAGCACTCCCTTTAGTATTTCTTGTAGTGCCAGTCTCTTATTCACAAACTCTCTCAGTGTCTGTTTGTCTGAAAATGTTTTAATCTCTCCCTCATTTTTGAAGGAAAGTTTTGCTGGATATAGAATTCTTAGTTGGCAGTTTTTCTCTTTCAGTATCTTAAATATATCATGCCACTGTCTTCTTGCCTCCATGGTTTCTGCAGAGAAATCTGTTCATAGTCTTATTGACCTTCCCTTGTATGTGATGGATTGCTTTTCTCTTGCTGCTTTCAGAATCCTCTCTTTGTCTTTGACATTGGACAATCTGACCAGTAAGTGTCTTGGAGTAGGTCTATTGGGATCTATTGTATTTGGGGTACGTTGTACTTCTTGAATCTCTAATTTTCTGTCTTTTATAAGAGTTGGGAAATTTTCAGTGAATATGTCTTCTATTACTCTTTCTGCCCCTTTTCCCCTCTCTTCTCCTTCTGGGATACCCATAACACGTATATTTGTGCATTTCATGTTGTCACTCAGCTCCCTAAGACCCTGCTCATATTTCTCCATTTTTTTCACCATCTGTTCTTTTGTGTGTATGAATTCGAATGACCTGTCTTCCAGTTCACTGATCCTTTCTTCTGCCTGTTCAAATCTACTGTTGTGTCCCTCCATTGTGTTTTTCATCTCCTCCATTGTGGCCTTCATTCCCATGAGTTCTGCCATTTGTTTTTTTAAGTTTATGAATTCTTCTTTATGGTCATCCAGTGTCTTCTTTATATCCTTCAGCTCTTTTGCTATATCTTCCTTCATTTCATCAAATTTATTTAGCATTAGTTGCCTCCACTCCTGTGTCTCAGCTGAGGTATTAGTTTGTTCCTTTGGCTGGTCCATGTTTTTGTGTTTCCTGGTATGGCTTGTTATCTTAAGCTGTCTAGGCGTCTGATTTTCTTGATTAGTTTATTTTGGAGCTTGTTTTCTGTCTTTTACCTAGTGGTTTTCTTGTTGGTTGGCTTTGTTCTCTGGCCTCTGTTATTCAGTTCAACTTATTCTAGACCTCTAACTTAGGTTCTATTTAGTTGATCAGAATTTTTCCCCTCTTGTTTTTTCTGTTTCTTGCTCTGCCTCTATGTAACCTTTTTGTGAGTGGGTCTCCTCAGATATGGTCGACCCTAGTCAGATTTTCCCAGTCTAGTGAGGCCCAGGTCTCATTGGGAGGGTATGGAGTTTTCCTGAGAATGAGATCCTCCTATGAGGCCTTTAGAATTGGTGCTTTTCCGCTCCTGTCCAGCAGGTGGCACTGGCCAGCCCACAGCTCCCCCACCAGTGTAAGGAGGTGTGGAGACTTTAGTTCTCCTGGTGACTCTGATCCTGTTGGGGGTGTGGCTGACTGAAGCCGGAATCTGAATTCTAGCCCCTGGGGTCTGAATTCCCAGAAGGAGGACTGCCAGTTGAGCTGGACCTCCCTCCACTCTCCCAATCCTCAGAACTCCAGCTGTCTCTCAGGGGCACTATTCCCTTCTCCCCTCTCCTCTTTGGGGCCTCTCCAGGTAAATTCCTTGGTCAGCCTGAGTTGCCAATTAAAGACGGGGGTGGAAGCCTTCAGTAGTGAATACGGAATTCAAAGACACTGTGGGTGCTCTGTCTCCCCCAAGTCCAGCCTAGTCCCTCAACCTGGGCTTTCCAATAGAAAATAACCACATATATTACTTTTAGATTTAAAAAAAAAATTGAAAAGAAATCAAGAAAAAGAAAAAAGGAAAAAAAAAATTGTCTCTTTTAAAAGTCTTTCCCCAGCCTGGAAGTTTTGTCAGTGTCAGAATAGAGCATTTAACGATATGCTTTGGGCTATTGTCTGATTGTGGAAAGCCGCCTCCCGAATCGGGCCTAGCGTATGCGCTGCAGCCTGCTCTAGAGTTACCCCCGCCCATCGAGTGAGCCAAGATGGCGCCTGCATCCTGTTTCCGCATAGTGACGCATGTATCCGCCACCCGCTCCTACCAATCGAAATCCTGTATACGCGATACTAGCCTAGAAGCTTATTGGTTGTTAATTGTGTATAAAGGTCTTACCCGGACGGGGTAGGGTGAGACAGCCCACAAGGAGCCGTGCCTGACGGCCACATCGAGGCTGCTCTCCCACGAGGCGCCGTGCCCCGTGTGGGAACCAGTAACACAGAATGTTCATCTAGCTGTAGTAAAGGGCTTGCTTTCACAACTGCCGTGTGGTTCGAGTCGTGATTCATGACCAGGTTAGTTCGCGCAGTCTGCATCTCTCTCTCTCCTTCCCTGTTTCCCCTCGCCGGCCGGGAACCGGGGACCGAGCGGGGCAGCGCCGGACAAGTGGTGGCCCGTACGGGGAAGCTCCTCCTCCTGCCTCGCTCTCGACGGTCCCTCTGTGAGGAGAGCAGCGCTGCGCGTCGAGCTTACGGCGGACTTCCCGCGCCTGATCAACGCGAGAAGGTGAGTGCGTCTTATTACATGATAGTTAGGGCCCGTGGGTTTTCAGGTGACCCCGGGGGACTCGGAAGAGCTCTCCGAGTGACTGAAGTATAGTGCCGACTGCAATCATGGGGCAGTCCGGAAGTTCACCTCTCTTAGCTCCCTTAAAGAACCTTTTGAAACAACGGGGTATCTCGGTCAGGAAAAGCTCCCTTCAGCGTTTTCTTGATGATGTTGATACTTTTGCCCCTTGGTTTGCCTGCACCGGCAGCCTTAGCCTACCCTCTTGGATGAAGCTCGGTCGCGACATAGACCGAGCGCGCCAGACGGGCGTGTGTATGGACCCGATTCTAGTACCCATATGGGAGACCGTCCGTGCGGTCCTTGAACTAGAATCGGCTACCGGCCTAAGCCCGTCCTCTGTCTTGCAAGAAGCACGGTGCGCGCTCCAAGAAACCCAGTCAGTTTCGTCAGCGGACGGCTCCTGTAAGGGCAAACCGCCGGAGTCCAGTGACTCTGACTCAGAGTCAGATAGCGATACTGACGAGAAGGCGGAAGCATCCCCGCTAATTGAGTGGGAGGAGCCTCCCGCCACACCCGTGCGGCCTTCTGCCCCGCCAATGTCTACCGCTGCACCCCCAGGGACACCCCAGCTCCCAACTGACGCCTTGGGCGGTCCCACCAAAGGACCTTGCCGAGAGCTCCCTCTAGTGGCCATGCCCAGTAAATGTAATTATCCTTTGCTGCCAGACCCGGAAACCCCGATGGGTCGGTCAGGGGAGGGGCAACCTTTGCCATACCCCCCGCCCGAGTATACAGGCCCTCAGGACCCTTTGCCATTAGGTAGTGGTGGGAGACATTTCTGGAGATGGAACCCTTTCACAACATTTAGACCTTTTGGCATGCTGGGTGGCTACCAGCCACTTGAGCCGCAGCCAGTCTCAGAAATGTACCCGGTTATTATCAATCCCCAAGGTGGCAATCGGCACGAATCATATGATTACAAACTATTGAGGGAATTGAGGCAGGCCGTCCATCAGTATGGCCCCAATGCCCCTTATACCTTGAACATGATCGAGAACCTCTCTGCTCTAAATCATACACCCGCAGATATTTTTCAGCTAGCCCGTGCTTGCTTGCCGTCAGGCCGATTCATAGATTGGAAAGCATGGTTTGAGGAGTTAGCTGAAGAGCAGGCCGCAAGGAATGCGGCGGGGAGACGTGGCGGGTGGAATGCTGACATGCTGTTGGGGAGAGGCGCCCATGCCCAGAACCAAACGGGTTTCCCACAAGAGGTCTATGCCCAGATCTTCCGCTGTTTTGTGGGTGCCTGGAAAAAGCTAAGAGGTGAGGGAGAGGCTCAGGCCTCACTCAGCAATATACACCAAGGCCCCACAGAACCATTTGCGGATTTTGTAGCCAGGATGCAAACCGCAGCTGAGAGAATCTTCTCAGATCCAGGAGTAGCAGAGACTGTGGTTAAGCAAATGATTTTTGAGCAGTGCAACAAGGAGTGCAAAGTTATCCTGGCACAAAACAGAGCAAAAAATTTGACAGAGTGGGTCAGGCTCTGTAGAGATGCTGGCAGCCCTTTAACTAATGCAGGTCTAGCTGCCATGCTAGCCAGCTCCCTACAGGTGGCTACAAAAAGCCCGAGAACCTTAGGGGCAAAGTCTAACGGGTGCTATGGCTGTGGCCAATCAGGGCACTTTAAGAGAGATTGTCCCAATAGACGTCAACCCCCTGCCACTCAACGGTTTGGCGAACCAGGTGCAGCAACCAGGCCGTGTGGCCGTTGCCACAAAGGCCCCCACCGCGCAGAAGACTGTAAATCGGTTTTCAATGCGCAGGGTAGACGCCTCTCTGGCCGCCCCGAGCAGATTCCAAAAAACGGGAAGAGGGGGTCCGCCCTTTCGACGGACCCCCTTGCATGCCATTCGACAACACAGGATCCGATCAAATTCGTGCGTCCCCCGGCTCAGCAGGACTGGACCTCTGTGCCACCTCCAGACTCGTACTAACCCCCTCCATGGGTGTCCAGTTAGTAGGGACCTCCTTCAAGGGGCCCTTACCGGCTGGTACTGTAGGGCTCATATTGGGAAGAGCATCCACGGCCCTGAAAGGATTAACAGTTATACCAGGACTTGTAGATTCAGATTTCACAGGCCGTGCCCAAGTTATGGTTCAATCTCAGCGGGGCACCTTAGTCATTGCAGAAGGTGATAAGCTGGCGCAGCTCCTGCTCTTACCCAGCTTACATGCAGTCTTTCCAAGCAGAATCAGACAGAGAGGGGAAAAAGGGTTCGGATCCAGTGGAGCGATTTTTGAGGGACTCCATATGTCCCTGGAGTCTCGACCTATGCTAACCATTAAGGTGCAAGGCAGATCTTTCTTGGGCCTGCTCGATACAGGGGCCGATCGGTCTATCATAAGACAACAAGAATGGCCCCCCACCTGGCCAACGAGCAGGGCGGAAGAGCCCATTAGAGGAATAGGCCAAATTTCAGCGCCCATGCTCAGTGCAGCTGCCCTTCATTGGGCCGATGAAGAAGGACACCAAGGCAGTTTCCAGCCTTATGTATTAGCCCTGCCTGTGTCTTTGTGGGGAAGAGACATTCTGACCCAAATGGACGTTACTTTAATTAGCGGCTACTCCCCAACCTCTAAGCGACTGCTAAAAGAAATGGGGTATACCCCCGGCAAGGGTTTAGGAGCTTCACTGCACGGACGTGCGGAGCCTATACAAGCTGCCCCCAAGTCTGACAGACGAGGCTTGGGTTTTTCATAGGGGCCACTGAGGAGAGATTCCCACCCACACCTATAAAACTAAAATGGAAAACCGAGGCTCCGGTGTGGGTGCCTCAGTGGCCCTTGCCACAGGAAAAACTTGCAGCGTTGCACGCCCTAGTATCAGAACAACTAGAAAAGGGCCATATCGCCCCTTCCACGTCACCGTGGAACACCCCTATATTCGTAATAAAAAAGAAATCTGGTAAATGGAGACTGCTACATGATCTAAGAGCTATTAACGATTGCATGGAGCCTTTAGGGCCCGTTCAGATGGGACTGCCCCTCCTCTCGGCATTACCGGAGCACTGGTCGATTTTCATCATAGATCTGAAAGATTGCTTCTTTTCTATTCCGCTCCACCCTGAAGACACCCCTAAGTTTGCCTTTACTGTGCCCTCTAGTAATCAAGAGGAGCCCTGTCAACGCTTTGAATGGACAGTCCTGCCCCAAGGCATGGCTAATAGTCCTACCATGTGCCAGCTGTATGTCGCTGCGAAGCTAGCTAGCACTCGGCAGCAGTTCCCTCAAGTGAAAATCATCCATTATATGGATGACATTCTCTTAGCCCATAGAGACACAGATCTTCTTAAAACAGTTTTGTCACATTTAGTCCTTAGTCTTAGAGAAGCTAACCTAGAGATTGCCCCTGAAAAAATCCAAATGACTGACATTACCACTTTCCTGGGGGCGAAAGTCGCACCCACTCATGTTTCCCCCCAAAAGGTGTCTCTCAGGCTAGACAATATACACACTCTCAATGATCTACAAAAACTCATGGGGGATATCAATTGGATCCGTCCATACCTAAAAATACCCAATGTCAAACTAACACCTTTGTTCGACCTGTTGAAGGGGGATTCTAATATAAACTCACCTCGAAGCTTCACTCCAGAGGCAAGGCGAGCACTATGCCAGGTGGAACAGGCGCTCAGTGGCGCTGCATTGAAGAGAATAGACCCTGATGAGCCTTTTGAAGCCTGCGTGCTGCCGACAGAATTACAGCCCACTGCGGTACTGTGGCAGCGGGGGCCGCTGCTCTGGGTCCACCCTGGAGTTTCCCCCAAAAAAGTCCTAGAGCACTATCCTACAGCGGTTGCAGACTTGGCCCTAGAATGCATTAAAAGGGCTGTGCAGCATTTCGGTCAACAGCCCAAAAATCTCAGGGTGCCTTATTCTTCCCAGCAGCTTGAGATACTCACCGGATGCATAGATCAATGGGCCATTCTCCGGTGTACATTTCTTGGTCCCATTAACAATCAGTTCCCTAAGGCTCCTCTCTTGCAGTTTGTCACCCGGCACCCAGTGATTTTTCCCAAAGTAACCTCTCCTAGGCCACTAGCAGGCGCCCCCACCGTATACACGGACGGCTCCAGCTCCGGAACAGGGGCGTATTGTGTGGAGGGGGACACTCCTAAAACAGTGCTCTTCCAACCACAAAAGCCTCAATGGGTAGAACTGCAGGTTATCATTGCAGTCCTGGAAAGCCTTTCCGAGCCCTTAAATGTCGTCTCGGATTCTGCTTATGTTGTGAACTCTGTACAAATTTTAGAAACGGTGGGCATTGTTAAACATTCCTCTACAGTAAGGACGTTCTTTGCCAAACTACAGGAGGTTATATGGACCAGGCAACACCCTTTTTACATAACCCATATTAGAGCCCACACAGGTTTGCCTGGCCCTATGGCCCAGGGGAACCATAGCGCAGATGTAGCCACTCGACAGCTGCACATCTTTCCGACGCTGGTACCGTATCAACAAGCCCGAGAATTCCATGCCAAGTTTCACATCAATGCAGGTACCCTAGCTAAGCGGTTCAGCATACCACGTGCAGCTGCTCGAGATATTGTCCGAGCCTGCAACAATTGTGCAGAGCAGAGAGCAGTCCCCTCGGTTGGGGTCAACCCTAGGGGTCTCATCCCAGGGGATACTTGGCAGATGGATGTCACTCATCATTCAGAGTATGGTAAGATCAAGTACTTACATGTGTCGGTGGACACATGCTCCCAAGTTTTATTTGCCTCTGCTGAACCAGGAGAAAGAGTCTCCCACGTCATTGCACACTGCCTTGCTGCATGGGCAGCTTGGGGTAAGCCAAAGACGTTAAAGACGGATAACGGGCCTGCCTACACTAGTAAACCCTTCCAAAAATTTTGTGACAACATGGATGTCCAATTAAAACATGGCATCCCCTATAACCCTCAGGGGCAAGGAATCATTGAAAGAGCGCACAGATCTCTCAAAGACTTGCTTAAAAAACAGAAAGAGGGTATAGGCCACGGCCTGTCCCCAAAAGCTCAACTGTCTGTAGCCTTGCTCACATATAATTTTTTAAACGAAAATTCACAAGGAATGACACCTGCCCTGCAACACACCACCCCGAGTCCTCCGCATAGAGGTCTAGTCCGTTGGAAGGATGTCCTGTCGGGGCAGTGGAAAGGCCCTGACCCGGTGCTCAGCTGGGCCAGAGGCTCTGTTTGTGTTTTTCCCCAGGAACCAGGACGTCAACCAGTGTGGGTTCCGGAAAGACTGGTGAGAACCGTGACATCACCTGAAGAAGCCAAGGAACAGCTGTCAGAAACGCCAACGAATATACAACCTGAACCATTAGACCAAGCCTCCGACCCTGCTGATGATGGCGACGACCGACAAGACGATAATAGTAGGACTGACCACCCCGCGGTTGCCCAAAAAGAGGATCGGTAACTCTGTTCTTTGCTCTCCTATAGCAATCCTTCTAATCTGCCTTTTTAACTATATTTCCTCCACAAGCTTCAACGAGTCCTTCCCCCTCACCAATGACACACTGATCCTCTCTTTTGCTAACCTCTCTGTCAAGGTTGTCAACACCACAGTTGCGGCGAATGCTACTTGTGAAACTGGTAATGGCGAGTTAAGTAAGGGAGTCTTGCTTGAATTTCTTAACGTTACAGGGAAGAGCCGCCAGTCTTGTGAAGGGATCTTGAGTAAAAAGGAGACTCAAAGGTGCCTTTTCCTTCCAGGGCTTGCTCCTACAGTCTGCAACCGTTCCAAAGACCCGGATGCCTCGCCGCCCCGCTATCCTAGTGTATCGCCCAAGTTATGTCTGGCTCCCCGTCAAGGCAACCGACTGGGTTGGCCCTGTTTCTCAAGTTGTTTCACTTAACAATATCCCCTTCTCTAAGTCTAGGCGTCCAAGAGGCATAAAAGAATGGCTATCGAATGCTGCCAGTGTAGCTTCCTCTTTGTTTGTCCCAACGATCGGGCAGGCTGTGCTACAAGCATGGACAGATCGGCAGCTCGCCATAACGATGGAAACGGTAAATGGCTTGGTCAACCTTACCCGAGACGTGCTACGCCGCCACAATCAGATGCTGAACTTAAATTTCCAGGCCATTCAGAAACTCCAAGCGGAGATAGATGAACTTGGACTGGAAATAGATGGACTCTGGAGAGTGCTTCAGCAAACATGTGACACCCGGTGGCTTACGGTTAAACTCTGTGTCACTCCTGTCAGGGCCAACGTGACCGGAAGCATTTCCAGAGTCTCTGATTGGCTGAAAAGGTCATATTTTCCTGAATTTGTTAATCTCTCCCAACAGGTGGAATCTAGTTTAGACACAATTGGGGGGATCAAGTTAAAACCCGTTAAAGTCGATCTCTCCGGGTTAGGCGAGGTTCTACAGAAACTATTGCACAGTGGTTCTTCCTGGTTCTCTTGGCCCAATTTAACTAATTGGATCCTCATTGCAGTGGGATTATTGGTGGGATTAGTCGTTGTTAAATGTTTGCTAGAACGCCTGTTTCAAGCGCAGCAGCAATTGCGTGTTACCACTATGATGGCTATGACTCCCACCTCTGTTACCCCCGATAGTGACCGATTTATTAACCATACCCCTTCCTGGTCGCCTCAGGTGGGGCGCTTTGGAGCAAAATTTGTAGCGAATCGCATGGCTGTTTCTCGGGTGTAAAAGGCGACACCAGTAGTCATAATTTTGTCTCAGGTGGGTCTCTAGGGCAGAGTCCTAGTTGTGGCCAGACTGGACCCTAGCCATTGCACAGAGCCACCTAGTGACACCCCCGACTCTGGTTACTGCTGTTCCTGCCCCCGTCGTTGTTCCCCAGTTGCCAGGCAAAGCACTGCAGGGAGAGTCACGTTGCTTCCAGCTTACGGACTCTCCGGTCTCCATATGACGTGAGCATTCTGGTTGGTGCTAGAGGCTCCGCCGCTGGATGGCTGAGGCCTAGTCCAGACTCCCCAAAGCACCAAAGAGGTTGTGAACCATTTGGGTTCACGGGAGCACGCTCATCACTGGAGACACTGGGTCAAAAATAAATAAGAAAGGGGGAGATGTGGAAAGCCGCCTCCCGAATCGGGCCTAGCGTATGCGCTGCAGCCTGCTCTAGAGTTACCCCCGCCCATCGAGTGAGCCAAGATGGCGCCTGCATCCTGTTTCCGCATAGTGACGCATGTATCCGCCACCCGCTCCTACCAATCGAAATCCTGTATACGCGATACTAGCCTAGAAGCTTATTGGTTGTTAATTGTGTATAAAAGGTCTTACCCGGACGGGGTAGGGTGAGACAGCCCACAAGGAGCCGTGCCTGACGGCCACATCGAGGCTGCTCTCCCACGAGGCGCCGTGCCCCGTGTGGGAACCAGTAACACAGAATGTTCATCTAGCTGTAGTAAAGGGCTTGCTTTCACAACTGCCGTGTGGTTCGAGTCGTGATTCATGACCAGGTTAGTTCGCGCAGTCTGCATCTCTCTCTCTCCTTCCCTGTTTCCCCTCGCCGGCCGGGAACCGGGGACCGAGCGGGGCAGCGCCGGACAAGTATCCTCTTATGTTTCTTTAACCTTCTTTGGGATCTGCAGTAATGTACCCTCTCCCATTTATTATTTTGTTTATTTGGGTCATCTCTCATTTTGATTTTGTCAGCTTTGCTAAGGGCTTGTCTATCTTCTTGATCTTCTCAGAGAACAAATTTTGGATTTCTTTACTCTCTGTTATTTTTTATTCTCTATATCATTTATTTCTGCATTAATCATTGTGATTTCTTTTCTTCTACTTGGTTTGTGGTTAGTTTGCAGTTCATTTTCTAGCTTCTTCAGTTGTTCCATTAGTTTTTTTTTAATTTTATCTTTCTTCCTTTTTAATGTATGCATTTAGAGCTATAAATTTCCTCCCTCAATACTGCCTTTGCTGCATCCCATAAGTTTGATATGTCATATTCTCATTTCCATTCATCTCTAGATATTTAGCAATTTCTCTTGCAATTTCTTCTTTAACTCACTGATTGTTTAGGAGTGTGTTGTTAACCTCCAGATAATTGTGAATGTTCTAGATCTCTGATGGTTATTGACTTCTCATTACATTCCATTGTGGTCAGAGAATGTGCTTTGAATAATTTCAATCTTTTTAAATTTACTGAGGCTTGTTTTATGCCCCAGCATATGATCAAACCTGGAGAATATTCCACAGGCACTAGAGAAGAATGTGAATCCTGGTGATTTGGGGTGTAATGCTCTATATATGCCTGTTAGGTCATATTCATTTATCACATTGTTTAGGTTTTCAGTTTCCTTATTTGTCCTCTGACTGGTTGATCTATCTATAGGAGATAGTGATGTAGTTAATACTCCCACAGTTATTGTGGAAACATCTATTGCTTCCTTCAGTTTTGCCAGTGTTTGCCTCGTGTACTTTGGGCATCTTGATTGGGTGCATAGACATTTATGATTGTTATTTCTTCTTGTTGAATTGGCCATTTATTAGTATATAGTGTCTTTGCCTCTTATATCATCCTCACATTTAAAGTCTATTTTATCTGAGATTAATCTCACTACCCCTACTTTCTTTTGGCTGTAGCTTGTGGAGAATATTTTTTCCACCCTTTCACTTTCAATTTCTTTGTGTCTCTGGGTCTAAGGTGAGTCTCTTGTAAGTAACATATTGATGGTTCATATTTTTTAATCCATTCTGCCAATCTGTTTATCTTTTAATTGGGGAATTTAATCCATTCACATTCAGTGTTATTACTGTGAGTGCAGTTCTTGAATCGGCCACTGTATCTTTCAGTTTTTGTTTGTCAGATGTATTTTTCCATCCTTTTATTTCCTTTAATGTGCCCTTACTAAAACTCTTTAGTTATGTGCCTTTCTACAGATCTCTTGCTTCTTTCTTTTTTTCTCAGCCAGTAGGACTACCTTCAGTATTTCTTGTAGGGCAGGTCTCTTGTTAGCAAATTCTCTCAGCATTTGTTTGCCTGAAAATTTTAAGCTCTTTCTCAAATTTGAAAGAGAGATTTGCTGGATAAAGAATACATGGTAATTTTTATCTTTCAGAATTTTAAATATGTCACACCACTGCCTTCTCACCTCCATGGTGGCTGCTGAGTAGTCACTACTTAGTCTTATATTGTTTCCCTTGTATTTGGTGAATAGCTCCTTTCTTGCTTCTTTCAGTACCTTCTCCTTCTCTTCAGCATTTGACAATCTGATCAGAATATTTCTCAGATGGCTTTATTTGGATTTATTGTATTTGGATTTCGTTGGGTATCTATGATTTGCATATTTAGGTCATTTAGAAGGGTTGGGAAGTTTTACCCCAAAATGTCTTTGAATACTCTTCCTAGTCCTTTACCCTTCTCTTCCCCTTCTGGAGCACCAATGATTCTTACATTTGCATGCTCCATTTTGTTCATTTCCTTGAGCTCTGTTCCAAAATTTTTGAATTTTTTCACAACTCATTCTTTTGTGCTTTCACTTTCCAACACACTATCTTAGAGTTCACTTATTTGTTCCTCTATTTCTTCAAATCTGGTCTTATGTGTCTCAAGAATTTTTCAATTTGATCAGGTTTCTGTTGTTTCCATAAGATCTGCTATTTTTTTATTTACCCTTGCAAATTTTTCTTTATGCTCTTCTAGGGTCTTCTTGATGTCCTTTATATCCCGAGCCATGACATTTGTGTTTGTGGTTACTTCTTTGATTAATTGCTCCAAGTTCTGTATCTCCTTTGGTTTTTTAATTTGGATGTTTGGGTTATCCACATCTTCTGGTTTCTTCATGTGCTTTATAATTTTCTGTTGTTTTTTGGCCTCTTGGCATTTGCTTATCTTGATATGGATCTTTCATGATGTGCAGGCTTATTTAAACACCTATCTGTAACTTGACAGAGCTGCAGCTTGGTTGAGGGTACTTTCCCTGACCTACAAGTAGATGGCACTCCTGAGCCACCTCTTAGATACATTCTGCAGCCCCAGGGTACTCAAGCCACAGCCCAGGAAATGGCTCAAGTCAGTTTTCCCCAACTTCTCTTCAGTGAGTGGGGTCCAAACCTTGTTGAGGTCCAATCAGTGCACCAAATTCCATGTGCAGTGGTGACCACCAGCTCTGTGGGTAGGGGTCATGCCTTGTGCATATTGCCAGGAAAGATGGCTTTAAGACCCAGTACTCCCAGCCATTTCCTGGGCTGTGGCTGGAGTATCCTGGGGCTGCAGAATGTGTCTTCAGATTTCCCACAGTCAGCTCAGATTTCTCAAGTCCCTCCCTTCTTTGGGCCCTCAAGTCCCTGGGATTGGTGTAGGGCTCCTGGCACTTCCATGGGCTTCTGCAGAGGAGGACTGTTTGCCATCACAAGCCAGTTGAATCCCAAATTCCCTTAAGGAAGCTCTCAGGCATGGCCCTGTGTAGGGGTGTCTTCCAGCCCACTGCAAAAATGACTGCATGGGGCATGGAAACTACCCTCTTCTGCAATTGTCTGCCTGCCACATTGGCCTGTTCCTGGCTCAAGAGTTCTTAGCTGTGGGTGTGAAAAGGGCTATCACCTATGCCAGATCCTGAGGTGGGTGCCCAGGACACTCCCCACTGTGCTCAACTGTGGCTCCCACTGCTGGCTACCCAGCAGCTTTCTGAGTCTTACAGTAACCCACCTCCAAACACAGTCTCTCAGTTTTTCCCCACCACGGCACAACTCTATCTGCCATTTCCCTGGTGTTTCTCTGGACCAAACACTTACACAACTCCAAGCACAGTCTGTCAGTTTCTCCAAGTACACAGTCTCTATGGATGTAGAAGTCGCTGCCCATCCAGTAGAACACTAGAGCCACTATTCTGGAGGACTTTCTGTCTTTTATCTAGTGTTTTTCATGGAGCTGAAGTTTTCTCTGTCTCTCCTAGCCTGCCATCTTGGATCTCTTCTGGTTGCCAACTTTATATGTTGCTAATGAAGGACATTGAAATTATGCAGCATTTTCATCATTTAACACACAAAAAGGGCACAATTTTTATAATAAAAGTAAGCCCATTTAAAAATGTAATACCTTTAATGTTATGAAAAACTCAATATATTGTTTTTATTTTTCTCATCTTGCTGAGCTGGCACTGTTCAAATAATAAACCCTGTTGGGGATGACTAATTTTCTTTCACAATATTTTTCTCTGTCACTTAGCAAGTAAGTAAGAAAATGAGATCTAAAGATAAATAAAGAAAATAAATGGCTTTGAAAGTTCCATTAGCTACCAGAAATATTTTTACCAAAGTTGAATATATTGATAAAATGATTCATTGATAAAATATTATGAAAGACTTAGCACCAATTAAAAATATATTCAATTATGCCAAAAATATTCTGAAATAAGTTCTTTGCTTTTTATTGACACAACTAAAATTTCTCTCAAAGGAAATGAGCTTTGTATGTAGTTTAATTGTGACCCCTAACTAGATTTGCACTGAATATTTTGGCTCACAAATACATTTTAATCCTATTCTATTGTGATATTATCTTATACTGTAAATTAAATGTGTGTTTCTTTTTAATGTTCTAGAAGAATTTGAAAATATTCAGAGAAAGTATAATAAATTAAAGAATAGTACATATCTTAGAGCATAATAGCTATGAAGAAGAGGACATAGAATGAAAATGCTTGTTCCAAAGTCTAATTACCTAAATGATCTTTAACAAATATTTACTAGTGAAGTAACTTACTTCCTATGAGATACCAACATGAGTTACCAGAGTAAGTAGTCTGAGTTTTGGGTTTTGAACAATTAAATTATTTCTTTCCCTTCAGAGATTAATAATCAGTACCTGCCCAAAGTTGCAAATTTCTATATTTCATGGTCAAAATGGCAAAATATAGTAAATTACATGAAAAAACTTGATGAAAACAAAGAGAACCAATGGTTTGGGGAAAATAGTACAATTTCAATTGAATAACTTGTTCTTAATTAGCATTAGAAGAAAATCTTGAGACAATGTTGATAATTATAAAAAAGCTTTGATATGGAGCAGTGGTAGCCAGGAAAATCACGGAACTGAACATATACTCATTGTATATTAACTCTCCTGCAACACTTATTAAATTCTCATAGCAAAGGGATACTGGTAAAGGGAATATCTACCCCATAAATACTCATGATTTATGAAATGCTACTTCATTTTGGAAGAACACTTCAGAACAGGGCATCAAAAATGAATAATTTTGAGATTAAGAATCCCACAAACACACCATTATTTTTATGTAAAAATGAGTTTTCTGGGCTCAGTGAGCCATGCACAATGCTTAAGCATATAAAGTGATCACTGATGAGACAATAACATTTTGAGAATTATTTCTATCACAAGAATAACCAATAGAAAATACATCTTCTTGTGTGTGTGCCACATTGGACTGTTTGTTATAACTCAGCTTAGTAATGAAGCCACCATTATGTCCTCAGTCAGGGAAGTAAATGTTGAATTCAAAGACTTCTTAATGAGTATTAACTTGGAGCAGTATCTCTTACATTTCTGAGAGTTTTGTTTTAATACTGTGAGGGACTCCACAGCAATAAATGACAGCATACTACACAATATTGGAAGATCACCCACAGGTCACAATAGGAGGATACTTACCAAAAATGCTACAGATAATCTTACCAAAAATGCAAAATATCCCAAAATTTTGCAGATATTCACAAAACAAAGAAGAATGATGAAACTTCAAAGGATGACCATACTCTGCTGTCTTCTGATCAGAAAACCAGCTTAGAACTTCCAGATTCTGTTAGTGTTCAGATGCCCAGCCTCGTAAAGTTGGAGACTGTTATAGAAAATTGTGATCAAAATGATGTTAGTGTAAAAAATAGCCAATCTCTTAAATTGGATGATAAATTATCTCTTCCTATATGCCACTTTCTCATATCAGGGGAAGAATCACACCTGAATTTGAGTTCTTTTCAAAATTCTTTTCTTGGTAGTGAAAATATTAAAACAGAATCTCTAATTTCAAAGAAAACTGTGGTTTGCACACTTGAAGATGAACAAACAGAAAAAGAGGATTTGATCTCAGAAAATTTAGCAAGTTTCCTACTGCAGATCCTAAATATATTTCTTCCCTTGGCTATTCAATATCAGAAGAAAATTCTGGAAATGGAACTAACAGTTTATTAGAAAAGTCACAACCATCCCCTTTCTTTCAATTTCAAGGAGAAATTGTTGTAAATGATTTGCATGTTCCCTCATCACCAAACCCAGCACCTATGAGAAGTCATAGCAAATTGATTTCAAGTACATCCTGCTCTTTCCTGCTAAGGCACTGGCCTGTACCAGAGATTCCAGGGTCAACAAGAGGGACTTCAGGGGGCTATTTCTGTGAAAGAAGAAAGATTGTTGCACCAACTGGAAAACCTTTGGCGCAGCAAGATTCAAATGAGGAGAATTCGTCTTCCACTATTGCTTATGGAGAAACCTTTCTGTTTCAGAGACTAGAAAATTCCAAGAGGTCTATAAAAAGTGAATTCTGGATGCATAAGTAAATTTTCTAAAGGTGAAGCAACTAAAGTGAGGACCCCACTTTTAGTCAAATCAAGCATATAACAGAAAGGAGAAAATAAATGAAGACAAAGTGGAAGATATTTGGATACCTCAAGAGGACAAAAATAATTGACCAACCGATACTGAATCAAAACACTCAACAGTAGAAGAAAGATTTCAGAGCTTAAGAAAAAAAAATTCAAAGGCTTCTAAATCTAAGTCTCAAAAACAGTGAATTTGTACCACATTAATAGGCACAGGTATCCATTAACTTCAGCAAGTGGAAATACTGGTGCATCAACCATTCCTTCAAATGCAATGTGTCCCTAGGCCTGTTTTTATGGATTATCTGTGAGGAAAGTTAAATCTGGGTGGCTGGACAAACTCTTTTTTCAAGGACATGTATATATTTGATTTTTTTTTATTTTTTGACTTATTTTTATTGAGATTGTTCACATACCATATAATTATCCAGAGATCCAAAGTGTACAATTAATTGCACATGGTACCATCTTACAGCTGTGCATCCATCACCACAGTTATTGTTTTTTTTTCAATTTTTAGGACATTTTCATTATTCCAGAAGAGAAATAAAAACACACAAAAAGGAAACTCAAATCCCCCCATACCCTTAACAATGCTCCCTCCATTATTGATTCACAGTATTGGTATAGTACATTTGTTACTGTTGATGAAAGAAGGTTAAAATACTACTAACTGTAGTATTTTATAGTTTGCAGTAGGTATATATTTTTCCTATATGCCCCTCTATTATTAACTTCTACTTATATTGTCATACATTTGTTCTAGTTAATGAGAGTGATTTCTAATATTTGTACCACCACAAGATTCACTATTTTATACATTCCCATCTTTTAACCTCCAACTTTCCTTCTGGTGACATATATGACTCTGAGCTTCCCCTTTCCACCACCTCCATACACCACTGAGCAGTGTTAGTTATTCTCACATTGTGCTACCATCACTGCTGTTCATTTGCAAATGTTTAAGTTCACCCTAGTTGAACATTCTGCTCATAATAAGCAACCACTCCTCATTCTTTATCCTCATTCTATATCCTGATAACTTACATTTCATAACTATAAGTTTACATATTATAATTAGTTCATATCAGTGAGACCTTGCAATATTTGTCCTTATGTGTCTGTCTTATTTCACTCAATATAGTGCCCTCAAGGTTTCTTCATCAACCCATTTTTAAAGGTGGTTGTGTTCACACACCATACATTTCATCCTAAGTAAACGATCAATGGCTCCCTGCATAGACATGTATTTATGCATTCACCACCATCACCACTATCTGTATAAGGACATCTCCATTTCTTCCACAAACGAGGAGGAGCAGTCAAAGGAGGTAGAGAGACAGAAGAAAGAGAAAAAAAATGAAAGAGAGAAAAAAATGACAGGAAGCAACAAAAGGAAAGATAGCATTAAACTAAAGTAGACTAAAGAGTCATACAGCATCACCATTGCCTAGAGTCCCATACCATTCCCATATGTCCCCCCATATGCCTTTAGATTTGGTATATTTCCTCTGTTATATTAAAGGAAGCATAATACAATGTTTCTGTTAGCTGTGGTCTCTAGTTTGCATTGATTATTTTTTCCCCCAATCCCAACCCATTTTTAACACCTTGCAATGTTGACATTCATTTTTTCTACCTCATGTAAAAACATATTTGCACCTTTTATCACAATTGTTGAGCACTCTAGGGTTCACTGAGTTATATAGTCCCAGTTTTTATCTTACCTCTTTCCTTCTGGTGTCCCACATGCTCCTAACCTTCCTCTTTCAACCATACTCACAGTCATCTTTGTTCAGTGTACTTAATTTCCTGTGCTGCTATCTCCCAAAATTGTGTCCCAAACCCCTCACTCCTGTCTTTTGCTTTGTGTCTGTAGTGCTCCCTTTAGTGTTTCCCATAGAGCAGGTGTCTTGTTCACAATCTCTATCATTGTCTGTTTGTCAGAGAATATTTTAAGTTCTCCTTCATATTTGAAGGACAGTTTTGCTGGATATAGGAGTCTTGGTTGATGGTTTTTCTCTTTAAGTACCTTGAATATATCACCCCACTTCCTTCTTGCCTCCATGGATTCTATTGAGAAGTCTACACACAGTCTTATCAAGCTTCCTTTGTATGTGATGGATCACTTTTCTCTTGCTGCTTTCAAGTCCCTCTTTCTATATTTAATGTTTGATAATCTGATTATTAGGTGCTGTGGTGTAGGCCTATTCAGATCTATTCTGTTTGTGGTATGCTGCACTTCTTCGATCTGCAATTTTATGTCTTTCATAAAAGGTGGGAAATTTTCCTTGATTATTTCCTCTATTATTGCTTCTGCCCCTTTTCCCTTCTCTTCTCCTTCTGGGACACCAATGACACATACATTCTTCCATTTCATTTTGTCCTTAAGTTCCTAGAGATGTTGCCCATATTTTTCCATTCTTTTCTCTATCTGTTCTTTGGTGTGAAGGCTTTCAGGTTCCTTGTTCTCCAGTTCCTGAGGGTTTTCCTCTGTCTCTTGAGATCTGCATTGTGTCCTTCATCTCATGTGTTGTGCCTTTAATTTCCTTAGATTCTGTCAGGTGCTTTTTCAAACTTTCAATTTCTACCTTTTGTATGCCCAGTGTTTTCATTATATACTTCATCTCTTTTGCCATATCTCCCCTAAACTTTCTGAATTGATCCAGCACTAGTTGTTTAAATTCCTGTATCTCAGTTGAAGTGTAAGTTTCTCCTTTGGGCCATAACTTTGCCCCTCCTAGTGTAGGTTGTAGTTTTCTGTTGTCTAGGCATCTGGCCTCCTTGTTTACCCCAATCAGGTTTTCCTAGACCAGAATGGGCTCAGGTCTTGGAAGGAGGCAATAGTTTCAGATCTTCCTGTGGGTGTGTCTTAGAAGATTGGTACACACTGTGAGGTCTTAAGTCACTGTGCTTTTCTGCCAAGCAGGTGGCACCTGTCAGCCTGTCATTCACAAATGGTGTAAGGAGGTGTGTCCCATGGTTGTTTTCCCCTAAGCTCTGGGGTCTGGTTCTGAATGGAAGGTGGATAGTAGAGCTTGGTACCACCTCTTTCCTCTTAGGGAAGATATAGCCCCTGGGGACAGGTCATTTGCATTTGAATAGTCTCTGACTCTTCTATTGCCACCCTTGTCTGGGTCTGAGATCTAGGAATTGAAAAAGGCTGGGGTTTTTTCCACTGAGCTGAAAAAGGGATAGAAAGGTCCCCATCAGGGTCAATCTCTGGCCCCCCTCAGTTTCACCCATTGGCCAGGGACAGCACCCAGTCCTCTGGGCTCCCTCTCCCTCCCAGAGAGTTCCTTTGGCTCTCCAAGGTCAGTCATCACCAATAGCCTCTGTCTGTTTGGTGATTCATAACTTGTATTCAGTTCACATTTGCTAATTAAAACCTCAGTTGGATTTTAGCTGAGCAATATTCACTTGCTCAGAGAGTGCTGCTCTCTAGCACTATGAGGCTTTGCAGTTTAGGAGAGTACTGCTCTCTAGCACTATGAGGCTTTGCAGTTTGGACCATGGTGGGAGGTTGCTCCCAGCTCAGATCTGCAGTTTTTACTTACAGATTTTATGCTGCAATCTCAGGCATTCCTCCCAGTTCAGGTTGGTGTATGATGAGTGGATGGTCACATTTGTCCCCCTACAGTTATTCCAGATTATTTACTATAAGTTCTTGGTTGTTTATTAATTGTTCTCAGGGGGACTGATTAGCTTCCACTCCTCTCTATACTGCCATCATCTTCTGTCTCCCCTGTAATCATTTTTAAAATTGAATAAGTAGCATATTTTTAAGAATTCTTGTTTATTCATTTCTAAGCCTACTGGGTTGCTGTTCCTCTGGCTTTCTACCCCCCTCCAGCCACACATACGTGTAGATACAGTTTTTAAGGACTTTCATACACTTTTACAAATGTTACACTTTAGACATAATGAAGGACTTGCACAGTGTGTTATATAGAATTCTGGGTTATTAAGGTTCTAAATAGGAATTAGAATTGAAAGTTATGACCCAACATCTAAATCCTTAATCTTACTTTTGAATTTTGTACCAAAATGCATGATCCCATGTTCCAATTTGTGGCAAAGAAAACACAGCCTGTTAGTATTACTCTGCCCATGCTGTTTGGCTTTTGTTCATATTGTAACTGTTCTGTTTGGGAATACAAGGTTTTTTTTTTTTTCTAATTAAATGAATCATGTTTAAGTAGTTAACCTGGTGATTCCCTACAATGTGCTGATTTTCTCTATTATGCCTCTGAAAATGTACATTATTTTAGAAAGCCTTGGTTTGTTCTAAAATAAATTTTATTAGCAAAATTGAAAATAATAAATAGGAGAGGATATAAAACATGTTTCTTTTTCCACTGTGAATCAAGCAACATGTGAGCAAAGGAGCTCCCAGTTTCTTTTTTGCTGATCAATACTTCTAAGAAACAAAATGTCTAATAATTTGATTAGGGAATTGCCCATTTTAAATGAGTGTGTATCAAGCTAAGTTGTGATTTATGAAAATGACAGTAGGGCCATCTTTATGGTCAAGCTGCTTGGTACATGGTGTGATTTGAAGAGTATTAAAAGGTTTCTCTTCTGTTAGCTTTCTACCTTCCTGGTGTAGGTAGAAATTCAACCAATCATTAGTGAGTAATTTTTTTTCCTTAAAGTGTCCAGAGAGTCCTCTTTTCAAATAACAGTTTTATAAAATGCCCCTAGGTAGGTGGTAACAGTCATAACATGAATTAATTTTGCCAGTTGTGAAAAGACATGGCCTTCTAAATAATAGGTATTAATGGAGTGGTTTCATTGGGGGACTCCAAAAGTAGAAAACACCCCAGGAAAGGAGGGAAGGATGAAATAAAATTACATCACTGACTTCTTCACTGCGTTGCTTAAGAATGACACTTGATAATAGGCAAACTTCTTAATAGATTATTTAAGTTAAACAAAATGCACAAAGCAATAATTTAAAAATAATTAATTTTGTCTTCATATTGTTCAATCTTTTGTCAGGTCTTTGTCAATTTACTAGATGTGAGATTTGTCAATTTGAGTTAGAAGCCTTTCTAGTTGATGTAAATCAGCAGTAATATGAAAAGGAGGACATTTAATATCATTGAAAATTCTTTGGAATTGACAGAGAAATCATAGTTCTGGATTTCAGTGTTTTTGTAGACAATTTTTGGATCCAAGACCTACAATACCTTTTCAGGGAATGTTTCTGGTCAAAAAAGGAACTATATAGTTGAAAATAGAAAATCATCTTCAATGGAAAATCCAAAGTGGCCTCTGGAAGTCCTGACCTTCTTGATCTGCAGCTTCTAGACACCAGACATCAACTTTCATTCTGGGTGAGATAGTTTCTTCACCAGCAGTTTTTAGAACACCAAGTGTCTCTAAGACAACAGGCATTCAGTTGAGCTTTTGGTGGCTGTTCTAGTTTGCTAATGCTGCTGGAATGCAAAACACCAGAGATCGATTGGCTTTTATAAAAGGGGGTTTATTTGGTTACAGTTACAATCTTTTTTTTTTTTTAATCATTTTATTGAGATATATTCACATACCACGCAGTCATACAAAACAAATCGTACTTTCGATTGTTTACAGTACCATTACATAGTTGTACATTCATCACCTAAATCAATCCCTGACACCTTCATTAGCACACACACAAAAATAACAAGAATAATAATTAGAGTGAAAAAGAGCAATTGAAGTAAAAAAGAACACTGGGTACCTTTGTCTGTTTGTTTCCTTCCCCTATTTTTCTACTCATCCATCCATAAACTAGACAAAGTGGAGTGTGGTCCTTATGGCTTTCCCAATCCCATTGTCACCCCTCATAAGCTACATATTTATACATCTGTCTTCGAGATTCATGGGTTCTGGGTTGTAGTTTGATAGTTTCAGGTATCCACCACCAGTTACCCCAATTCTTTAGAACCTAAAAAGGGTTGTCTAAAGTGTGCGTAAGAGTGCCCAACAGAGTGACCTCTCGGCTCGTTTTGGAATCTCTCTGCCACTGAAGCTTATTTCATTTCCTTTCACATCCCCCTTTTGGTCAAGAAGATGTTCTCCGTCCCATGATGCCGCGTCTACATTCCTCCCCGGGAGTCATATTCCACGTTGCCAGGGAGATTCACTCCCCTGGGTGTCTGATCCCATGTAGGGGGGAGGGCAGTGATTTCACCTTTCAAGTTGGCTTAGCCAGAGAGAGAGGGCCACATCTGAGCAACAAAGAGGCATTCAGGAGGAGACTCTTAAGCACAAATATAGGGAGGCCTAGCCTCTCCTTTGCAGCAACCGTCTTCCCAAGGGTAAAACTTATGGTAGAGGGCTCAACCCATCAAACCACCAGTCCCCTATGTCTGTGGTCATGTTAGCAACCATGGAGGTGGGGTAGGCGAATACCCCTGCATTCTCCACAGGCTCCTCAAGGGGGCACTACATCATTTTTTTTTCCCTTGTTTTTCTTTCTTTCTTTTTTTTTTTTTTTTAACTTTCCCTTCTTTTTTAAATCAACTGTATGAAAAAAAAAAGTTAAAAAGAAAACAAACATACAATAAAAGAACATTTCAAAGAGACCATAACAAGGGAGTAAGAAAAAGACAACTAACCTAAGATAGCTGCTTAACTTCCAACATGTTCCTACTTTACCCCAAGAAAGTTACATAATATAGCAACCTTTCTGTGAACTTGTTCCTACTATATCCATCAGAAATTAACAGACCATAGTCATTTCTGGGCATCCCCAGAAAGTTAAAAAGCTTATCTGTTCTTCTTGGATTATTGTTCCCCCTTCCTTAATTACTCTCTACTGCTAGTTCCCCTACATTCTACATTATAAACCATTTGTTTTACATTTTTGAAAGTTCACATTAGTGGTAGCATATAATATTTCTCTTTTTGTGCCTGGCTTATTTCACTCAGCATTATGTCTTCAAGGTTCATCCATGTTGTCATATGTTTCACGAGATCGTTCCTTCTTACTGACACGTAGTATTCCATCGTGTGTATATACCACATTTTATTTATCCACTCATCTGTTGAAGGACATTTGGGTTGTTTCCATCTCTTGGCAATTGTGAATAATGCTGCTATGAACATTGGCGTGCAGATATCTGTTCGTGTCACTGCTTTCCGATCTTCCGGGTATATACCGAGAAGTGCAATCGCCGGATCGAATGGTAGCTCTATATCTAGTTTTCTAAGGAACTGCCAGACTGACTTCCAGAGTGGCTGAACCATTATACAGTCCCACCAACAGTGAATAAGAGTTCCAATTTCTCCAAATCCCCTCCAGCATTTGTAGTTTCCTGTTTGTTTAATGGCAGCCATTCTAACCGGTGTTAGATGGTATCTCATTGTGGTCTTAATTTGCATCTCTCTAATAGCTAGGGAAGCTGAACATTTTTTCATGTGTTTCTTGGCCATTTGTATTTCCTCTTCAGAGAACTGTCTTTTCATATCTTTTGCCCATTTTATAATTGGTCTGTCTGTACAATTGTCATTGAGTTGTAGGATTTCTTTATATATGCAAGATATCAGTCTTTTGTCAGATACATGGTTTCCAAAAATTTTTTCCCATTGAGTTGGCTGCCTCTTTACCTTTTTGAGAAATTCCTTTGAGGTACAGAAACTTCTAAGCTTGAGGAGTTCCCATTTATCTATTTTCTCTTTTGTTGCTTGTGCTTTGGGTGTAAAGTCTAGGAAGTGGCCGCTTAATACAAGGTCTTGAAGATGTTTTCCTACATTATCTTCTAGGAGTTTTATGGTACTTTCTTTTATATTGAGATCTTTGGTCCATTTTGAGTTAATTTTTGTGTAGGGGGTGAGGTAGGGGTCCTCTTTCATTCTTTTGGATATGGATATCCAACTCTCCCAGCCCCATTTGTTGAAAAGACCATTATGGCTCAGTTCAGTGACTTTGGGGGCCTTATCAAAGATCAGTCGGCCATAGATCTGAGGGTCTATCTCTGAATTCTCAATTCGATTCCATTGATCTATATGTCTATCTTTGTGCCAGTACCATGCTGTTTTGGCAACTGTGGCTTTATAATAAGCTTCAAAGTCAGGGAGTGTAAGTCCTCCCACTTCGTTTTTCTTTTTTAGAGTGTCTTTAGCAATTCGAGGCATCTTCCCTTTCCAAATAAATTTGATAACTAGCTTTCCAAGTCTGCAAAGTAGGTTGTTGGAATTTTGATTGGGATTGCATTGAATCTGTAGATGAGTTTGGGTAGAATTGACATCTTAATGACATTTAGCCTTCCTATCCATGAACATGGAATATTTTTCCATCTTTTAAGGTCCCCTTCTATTTCTTTTAGTAGAGTTATGTAGTTTTCTTTGTATAGGTCTTTTACATCTTTGGTTAAGTTTATTCCTAGGTACTTGATTTTTTTAGTTGCTATTGAAAATGGTATCTTTTTCTTGAGTGTCTCTTCAGTTTGTTCATTTCTAGCATATAGAAACATTACTGACTTATGTGCATTAATCTTGTATCCCGCTACATTGCTAAATTTGTTTATTAGCTCTAGTAGGTGTATCGTTGATTTCTCAGGGTTTTCTAGATATAAGATCATATCGTCTGCAAACAATGACAGTTTTACTTTTTCTTTTCCAATTTGGATGCCTTTTATTTCTTTGTCTTGCCGGATTGCCCTGGCTAGCACTTCCAGCACAATGTTGAATAACAGTGGTGACAGCGGGCATCCTTGTCTTGTTCCTGATCTTAGAGGGAAGTCTTTCAGTCTCTCACCATTGAGTACTATGCTGGCTGTGGGTTTTTCATATATGCTCTTTATCATGTTGAGGAAGTTTCCTTCAATTCCTACCTTTTCAAGTGTTTTTATCAAAAAGGGATGTTGGATTTTGTCAAATGCTTTTTCAGCATCTATTGAGATGATCAATTGATTTTTTCCCTTTCGAGTTTTTAATGTGTTGTAATACATTGATTGTTTTTCTTATGTTGAACCATCCTTGCATGCCTGGAATGAACCCCACTTGGTCATGGTGTATGATTTTTTAATGTGTCTTTGGATTCGAATTGCAAGTATTTTGTTGAGGATTTTTGCATCTATATTCATTAGGGAGATTGGCCGGTAGTTTTCCTTTTTTGTAGCATCTTTGCCTGGTTTTGGTATTAGATTGATGTTAGCTTCATAAAATGAGTTAGGTAGTGTTCCATTTTCTTCAATGTTTTGAAAGAGTTTGAGTAAGATTGGTGTCAGTTCTTTCTGGAAAGTTTGGTAGAATTCCCCTGTGAAGCCATCTGGCCCTGGGCATTTATTTGTGGGAAGATTTTTGATGACTGATTGGATCTCTTTGGTTGTGATGGGTTGGTTGAGGTCTTCTATTTCTTCTCTGGTCAGTCTAGGTTGTTCATATGTTTCCAGGAAATTGTCCATTTCTTGTACATTGTCCAGTTTATTGCCATACAGTTGTTCATAATATCCTCTTATAATTTTTTTAATTTCTTCAGGATCTGCAGTTATGTCACCTTTTTCATTCATTATTTTGTTTATATGGGTCTTCTGTCTTTTTGATTTTGTCAGTCTAGCTAGGGGCTTGTCAATCTTGTTGATCTTCTCAAAGAACCAACTTTTGGTGATATTTATCCTCTCTATTGTTTTTTTGTTCTCTATGTCATTTATTTCTGCTTTAATCCTTGTTATTTCTTTTCTTGTACTTGGTTTAGGATTGGTTTGCTGTTCATTTTCTAGCTTCTTCAGTTGATCCATTAGTTCTTTGATTTTGGCTCTTTCTTCCTTTTTAATATATGCGTTTAGTGCTATAAATTTCCCCCTTAGCACTGCTTTTGCTGCATCCCATAGGTTTTGGTATGTTGTGTTCTCATTTTCATTCGTCTCTATATATTTAGCAATTTCTCTTGCTATTTCTTCTTTAACCCACTGATTGTTTAGGAGTGTGTTGTTTAACCTCCAGGTATTTGTGAATTTTCTAAGTCTCTGATGGTTATTGACTTCTAATTGTATTCCATTGTGGTCAGAGAATGTGCTTTGAATAATTTCAATCTTTTTAAATTTACTGAGGCTTGTTTTATGTCCCAGCATATGATCTATTCTGGAGAAAGTTCCGTGAGCACTAGAAAAGTATGTGTATCCTGGTGATTTGGGATGTAATGTCCTGTATATGTCTGTTAAATCTAATTCATTTATCAGATTGTTTAGGTTTTCAATTTCCTTATTGGTCTTCTGTCTGGTTGATCTATCTATAGGAGAGAGTGATGTGTTGAAGTCTCCCACAATTATTGTGGAAACATCAATTGCTTCCTTTAGTTTTGCCAGTGTTTCTCTCATGTATTTTGTGGCACCTTGATTGGGTGCATAGACATTTATGATTGTTATTTCTTCTTGCTGAATTGCCCCTTTTATTAGTATGTAGTGGCCTTCTTTGTCTCTCAAAACATCCCTGCATTTGAAGTCTATTTTATCTGAGATTAATATTGCTACACCTGCTTTCTTTTGGCTGTAGCTTGCATGAAATATTTTTTTCCATCCTTTCACTTTCAGTTTCTTTGTGTCCCTGTGTCTAAGATGAGTCTCTTGTATGCAACATATTGATGGTTCATTTTTTTTGATCCATTCTGCGAATCTATATCTTTTAATTGGGGAGTTTAATCCATTTACATTCAACGTTAAAACCGTGAAGGCATTTCTTGAATCGGCCATCTTATCCTTTGGTTTATGTTTGCCATATTTTTCCCTCTCTCTATTAATATCCTTTATTTTACCCATACCGAATCTCTTTAGTACTGAACCTTTCTCCAAGTCTCTCTGTCCTGTCTTTGTTTCTCTGTCTGTAGGGCTCCCTTTAGTATCTCCAGTAGGGCAGGTCTCTTGTTAGCAAATTCTCTCAGCATTTGTTTGTCTGTGAAAAATTTAAGCTCTCCCTCAAATTTGAAGGAGAGCTTTGCTAGATAAAGTATTCTTGGCTTGAAATTTTTCTCACTCAGAATTCTAAATATATCGTGCCACTGCCTTCTCGCCTCCATGGTGGCTGCTGAGTAGTCACTACTTAGTCTTATGCTGTTTCCTTTGTATGTGGTGAATTGCTTTTCTCTTGCTGCTTTCAGAACTTGCTCCTTCTCTTCTATGTTTGACAGTGTGATCAGTATATGTCTTGGAGTGGGTTTATTTGGATTTATTCTATTTGGAGTTCGCTGAGCATTTATGATTTGTGTATTTATGTTGTTTAGAAGATTTGGGAAGTTTTCCCCAACAATTTCTTTGAATACTCTTCCTAGACCTTTACCCTTTTCTTCCCCTTCTGGGACACCAATGAGTCTTATATTTGGACGTTTCATATTATCTATCATATCCCTGAGGTCCATTTCGATTTTTTCAATTTTTTTCCCCATTCTTTCTTTTATGCTTTCATTTTCCATTCTGTCATCTTCCAGGTCACTGATTCGTTGTTCAACTTCCTCTAGTCTTGTACTATGAGTGTCCAGAATCTTTTTAATTTGGTCAACAGTTTCTTTAATTTCCATAAGATCATCCATTTTTTTATTAGTCTTGCAATGTCTTCTTTATGCTCTTCTAGAGTCTTCTTGATTTCCTTTATATCCCGTACTATGGTCTCATTGTTCATCTTTAGTTCTTTGAGTAGCTGCTCTAGGTGCTGTGTCTCTTCTGGTCTTTTGATTTGGGTGCTTGGGCTTGGGTTATCCATATCGTCTGGTTTTTTCATATGCTTTATAATTTTCTGTTGTTTTTGGCCTCGTGGCATTTGCTGAACTTGATAGGGTTCTTTTAGGGTTTGTAGACCTATTAAAGTCCTTATCTCTAATTTATCAGATCTACAGCTTTGTGGAGTACACTTTCTCTAACTAACCAGCAGGTGGCGTCCACGAGCCACCTGTTCTCCACAAGCCAGTTCTCCCCTGCTTAGCCTTTTTGGTGAGTGGGGGAGTGAGTCTTGTGGGGCCCAATTGGTGTACCAAGCTTGCGTGTGTAGTTGGTGTTGCCTGCCCTGTATGTGGGGCGTGTTTCTGAGCAGTCGGGGAGGGGGGGGGTGGCCCTAACAATCAAATCTCCCTGGTGATCCTAGAGTTTTAAAGCTGGTGCAATAGTCTAATCCTTCAGTTCAGTCCTGCCAAAGTTTGTCTCTGCCACTGACCCACAAGTCCTTGGTATTGGCGTATGGCTCCTGAGACTTGCAAGTGGGCCCCTCTTCCAGGCTGTGCACCCCGGGTCCTCTGTTGAGGGGTGACTGTGCTATGTCACAGGTCCCCTCAGGGCAGTTCTGGGCTGCTGCGCTGTGTAGGGAGGCTCCCAGTCTGCTGAAATGATGGCTGAATGGGGCTTTGTTAATTCACACTGCTCCACCTTCCCAACTCTGGGACAATCAGCTGAGGTTGCAGGGAAGGCTAATGTCCACGCCCAGTTTTGTGGTGTGTGCGTGTTATTTGAAGCCCTTCCGTCACACTGGGTTGTCTGGGGCAGCTCTGGGCTATGGGGCTGGCGATGGGCAGGAGTGTTTCCTGTCCGCCAGGATGGTGGCTGTGAGCAGACACCCCTGTTTTCTTGGGAAGTTGTGGTGTTTAGTGAATTTTCTCAGCCACTGAATTATTGCCTTTTGTCTCAGAGCTCTCTTAGTTCTGCTCTTGACTTGACGTGCCCAAATTGAAAGTCTTTGAAGCTTTCTGTATTGGGCTTCTTAGAGTAATTGTTTTAGAAAAAGAAAAAAGGATTAAAAAAAAAAAAAAGGGTCCTCCTCAGAGATCTAATGGGTTATTGAAATGCTAAGAGACAAAGCAACCAGGGCCATTAAGGAAAGGTCCACAGGGCAGAGAGATCGGCTTTTCTTCGGTATTTGCATATGTGCCTTAGGGCCTGAGCTCCGCCCTTCCCCTTTCTGTGTTCACCAGAACTCTAAAAATCCTCTGCTTTTATTTTGGAGTTTTTCATGTTGTTTTTTTTTTTCTATGCCTGTCTCCTCTCTGCTGGGCTGGCTGCTCACAGATTCTCTGGTGTCTGGTCTCTGTCTATCTATGGTTGGATTCTGGATCAGTAGAATGAGTTTCCGATAAGAGCAGCCACTGCAGTTCTCCCTTCTCCTTCCTGGAGCTGACAGCCCCTCCTCCCACGGGACTGAGCCTGGCAGGGAGGGGCGCGGGTCCCCTGGCCGCAAAAACTTACAGATTTCACTGATCTCAGCAGTTCGACATTTTCATGAGTGTTGTATGAAGTATGCCCAAAGACAGATTGCTCTGCGGTGTCCAGTCCACACAGTTCCTGGCTTTCTACCTACTTTCCTGGAGGAGTAACTAAAACATACAGCTCACCAGTCTTCCATCTTGCCCCGCCTTACAGTTACAATCTTAAGGCCATAAAGTGTCCAAGGTAACAAAGCAATCGGGTACCTTCACTGAAGGATGGCCAATGGTGTCCAGAAAACCTCTGTTAGCTGGGAAGGCACGTGGTTGGTGTCTGCTCCAAACTGGTTTCAAAATGTCTTTCTCCCAGGACGTTCCTCTCTAGTCTGCAGTTCCTCAAAACTGTCACTCTTAGTTGCACTTGGGGTATTTGTTCTCTCTTGGCTTCTCCAGAGCAAGTGTGATTTCAATGGCTGTCTTCAGACTCTCTCTCATCTGCAGCTCCTGTGCTTTCTTCAAAGTGCTCCTCTTGGCTGCAGCTCCTCTTCAAAAGTTCACTTTCAGCTGCACTGAGTTCCCTTTGTCTATCAGCCCATTTATATGGCTCCAGTGACTCA
This sequence comes from Choloepus didactylus, assembly GCF_015220235.1. NCBI lineage: Eukaryota > Metazoa > Chordata > Mammalia > Pilosa > Megalonychidae > Choloepus > Choloepus didactylus. Next base: position 96,994,206 of record NC_051334.1, on the reverse strand, counting down.
ACTTAGACCCACCTCGAATGGGCGGGGTGACACCTCCATGGAAATTATCCAGTCAGAGTCATCACCCACAGCTGGGTGGGGTGCATTCCAAAGAAACACTCAAAGATATCTAATCAACACTGATAACCTCTGCCCACACAAGATTATATCAAAGAATATGGCTTTTTCTGGGGGACACAATACATTCAAACTGGCACAGTGGCAAAAGAGGACCTCTCTTTCACATACTCATACCATCCTCCCATCCTTGTCATTCCACAGGATTTCCCATCATTCTAAGAGATTTAAGATTACATATAGTTCCAAAAAATCATGTACTAGAGCTAGGAGTGGCAATACAGAGAGATAAACAGTTTAAGTCACTGGATGATGGCAAAGTCATGATCTAGACTAACAGGACTCATGAGGGAGACTGATGGGGCTGGTCTGTCAGAGCCAGAAGCAGATGAGATTCCATACATACAAAGCCTGAAGTCAAAAGAGGCTGATGCCATGGGTAGAGCTCGTACCAATAATGGGATAGTTAATTCAAAGCCTAGGGAACAAAGCAAGCTAGCCAGCAGAGTCAAATTTGACAACTAATCATGACTAACTGATCAAGACTAACATTCCTGCTCATTTAGGGAGGTTCCATCCAAACCTACTTTCATGATCTTCTTTTGCAGGGAGACTCTACAGTCCTTGGAAGAAGGGACTCAGAGCAGTAACTCCTAAATCTGAGAATTTCAAAATCATCTAAGGAAATTTCTATCAAAATGCACATTCTGATTCAATAGGGCTATAGTGGGACCTGGAAATATGCATTTTTCAGAATTTACAGAGTGTCATCACCAAGATTGGGAGTCATGTCACCAAGATGATGGAGTGAGCCATTCCAGGGTTCTGTTCCCTGACAGAATCTTTAAATAAATATCAAAAACTAACAGAAGTATCATTCAAAGAACTCCAGAAAGCAGTTAAAGTGTTACATTAGTTATGTGAACATGAAATCAAGAAAAAGACAGCTGAAAAATGGTAAGACAACTTCATGGCACCATTGTGCACACTTCCTCCAATCCCCTTGCTAGCTTATTGTGGAGCCAGGCTGTGATCTCAGTGCAGAGCCCTTGTCCCAGCTTCTGAGTGAGCAGAGTAACCCTTTTGCATGTACTAAGAGCATGTATGTCTGTACCAATCTATCTCGTGGCAACCTGAATTACTAAACCAGGACGCTCATCTCGGGATCAATGCCCCTGAACTTGAACTGCATGCAGAAGCAGCTTGTGGGCAGATAAAACAGCAAAAGAAAGAATCCAATCAAAGCAGTCTGAGGAAAAGGACTATCAGCATTAAGACATACAATAGATCAATCAGGACCCAGAGGAAGACTATTTCAAGGGAAGAAGAGAGGGCAATCAGATCTGTGTAAATGGGGAAAATCCTAAGGCTAAAAGCACATGATCAAAAAAGACTGGAAATGACCCTGTGCTTTTGCCTCAAGGTGTTCTTTAAGGTCATTTTTAGGAGAATAAAGCTCTGAAGGGGAGCACCAGACAATACAAAGCAAATCTGCAAAACTGTGAAAAGTTGTTTGTTTGCTATTATTAACTCTCAGCATTCAAAGAAATCTCTGTCACATCACTAGCCAGATACAAATTTATGAAATACACACCTGACTTCTAAAAAAAGGCAGAAGAGGAGAGGCAGAGCAACATTTTCTTCCATGAAAAAAGAACTAGAGAAAGGTGGAAAATGACTGGGACAGTGGTTCCAGGATACAAGTGGCCAGAGAAGTTCCTCCACAGTACATAGTGGGGACTTGGATGAAAAATCAGAGAAATTACATCAGAAAGGATGGGATGAGTTTATTCAAATGGGACTGCTGCCTGAGGTGGTAGCTAAAAGCCAGCCACTGAGCAAGGGAGGCACCAGCTCCCCACACCTACACACCCATCTCAGCAATTAGCTGGGGAGATAATCCTCCTCAACCCTGTGGCTGGAAGCTCCATTGAGAGTACTTGGGAAACAGCAGACCAGTGCTGACCCAATTTGCTCTTCTTCCATGGATGTCCACATTGTGCATGGGTGAGAGGCAGGTATAAGTGAAGGTGACACATGGAAGCATGAGGAGCTCCTTCCCCATCCCAGAGATTTGCAGGCACAGTTGGGCAGGGAGTAGGGCACATTTGAGCTGGAGGGTGTGACACTAGCCCCACAGCCAAAAAGTGATCCCTTGGAGGCCTGGGGATCATTAGAGCCACTGTGCCCTTAAGTGGACACCTGGATGAACTGCACAGGTCCCCTCACCCAACCCCAGGACAGGCATTCCCTAGTGCACAAGGAGAACTGGTATGTTGATTGGATTTCCACCTGGTTTGTACACTGCCCAGTGCTCAGGTACAGTTAGGGAGAAGCTGGCTTGAGAGTGAGAGGTGGTTCAAGAGAACCATCTGCTGGGAAAACAGGGAAAGTGCACTCCAGCAACCTGTGGTTCTGCCAAATTTAAATAAATATCCAGGTAGTCCTGCATTTCCCTAAATAACCTTATTAAGATAAGCAAATGCCCTAAAGTTAACAGAAAATCACAAAGCACATGAAGAAACAAGAAGATATGGCAAGACAAATCACCAAATTAAAAACCCAGAGGGGACACAGAACTTGGAGCAATTAGCCAAAGAAGTACATACAAATCTCCAAAACAACTTCATTGGGTTGGCTAAAGACATAAAGGACATTAAGAAGATTCTAGAAGAGCATAAAGAAGAATTTGAAAGAGTAAATAAAAAATAGCAGATCTTATGGAAATGAAAGATACTGTATAGCAAATTAAAAATATGCTAGACACACACAGATGATTTAAAGAGACAGAAGAAAAGATAAATGAACTAGAGGGTAGCACAATTGAATGTGAACATAAAGAAAGAACAAATGGAGAAAAAAATTAAAAAAAAATTTAAATGCATCTCAGGGAAATGATGGACAACATGAAGTGCACAAATATAAGAATGAATGGTGTCACAGAAGGAGAAGAGAAGAGTGAAGGGTTAGGAAGAGTGAGGACATAGTTGGGGAAAATTTATCAACCCTTATAAATGACATGAATATGCAAATCAAAGCAGCACAACAAACTACAAATAGAATAATCCAAATAGACCCACTCTGAGACATATACTAATCAGACTGTAAAATGTTGAAGAGAAGAAGGTCCTGAAAGCAAGAAAATAGTGATTCACCATATGCAAAGAAAACCACATAAAACCAAGTACTGAATACTCAGTGGGCACCATGGAGATGAGAAGACAGTGGCATAGCATATTTAAGATTCTGAAAGAGAAAAATTCCAGCCATGAATACTTTATCCAGCAAACTCTACCTCAAAGTTGAGAGAGAGTTTAAAATTTTAACAGGTGAAAAAGGCTGAGAGACTGTTAACAAGAGAACTGCCTTGCAAGAAATATTAAAGGGAGTTCCACTGGCCAAGAAATAAACAAAGGAGAGAGAGATCTAGAGAAAGGCACAGAACTGAACAGTATTAGTAAGGGGAATATAAAAGATAAAAAGAGAGAGGTGGGGGAAATAGATATGACAAATAAAAACCAAAGGATAAGATGGTTGGTTCAAGAACAGTCTTCACAGTAATGACTTTGAATATGAATGGAATAAAGTTCCCAATTAAAAGATACAGACTGAATGAATGAATTAAAAAGTATGATCCATCAATATGCTGTTTACAAGAGTCTCATCTTATAACCAATGACACAAAGAGATTGAAAGTGAAAGATGGAAAAAATATTCGGCACAAGCTTCAGCCACAGGAGAGCAGGGATGGCTTTAATAGTATCAGACAAAATAGACTTTAAATGCAAAGATGTCATAAGAGACAAGGAAGGACACTATATATCAATAAAAGGGACAATTCGCCAAGAAGAAATAACCATAAAAATGTTTATGCACCCAATCAAGGAGTTCCAAAGTACATGAGAAAAACATAAGCAAACTGAAGAGAGAAATAAACATTTCTACAATAATAGTGGAAGACTTCAATACACCACTCTCTTCTATAGATAGAACTAGACAGAGGACCAATAAAGATACTGAGAACCTAAACAATGTGATAAATTAATTAGAATTAACAGACATATATAGATCATTACATCCCAAATTACCAGGAAATATTCTTCTCTAACACCCATGGAATGTTCTCCAGGATATGCTATATGCTGGCAAGAAAAAAAAAAAAAAAAAAAAAAAAAAACAGACTCAATATATTTTAAAATATCGAAATTATTCAATGCACATCCTATGGCCGTAACAGAATGCACCTAGAAATCAATAACAGGCAAAGAAACAGAACCTTTCAAATATAATAAGGTTAAACAACACACTTTTAAACAAACAATGGGTCAAAGCAGAAATTGCAAGATAAATCAGTAAATATCAAGAAATGAATGAAAATGAGAACACAACATATCAAAGCCTATGGAATTCAGTGAAGGCAGTGCTGAGAGGGAAATTTATAGCTCTAAATGCATGCATTAAAAATGAAGAAAGAATAAAATCAAAGACCTAACTGAACAAGTGAATAAGCTAGAGAATTGTTCTAGTTTGCTAATGCTGCAGGAGTGCAAAACACCAGAAATGGATTGGCTTTTATAAAGGGGATTTATTTGCTCACAAAATTACAGTCTTAAGGCCACAAAGTGTCCAAGGTAAGTCATCAACAATCGGGTATCTTCACTGGAGAATGGCCAAAGGTGTCCGGAAAACCTTTGTTAGCTGGGAAGGCACGTGGCTGGTTCTGGTTTCAAAATGGCTTTCTCCTAGGATGTTCCTCTCTAAGTTGCAGTTCCTCAAAAATGTCACTCTTAGTTGCACTGGGGATATTTGTCCTCTCTCAGCTTCTCCAGAGCAAGTGTCTGCTTTCAATGGCCGTCTTCAAACTGTCTCTCATCTTGCAGCTCCTGTGCTTTCTTCAAAGTGTCCCTTTGGGCTGTAGCAGCTTTCTCCTTCTGTCTGATCTTATATAGTGCTCCAGAAATTTAATTAAGACCCATCCTGAATGGGCAGGCCATCACCTCCATGGAAATTATCCAATCAAAGTCATCACCCACAGTTGGGTGGGGCTCATTTCCATGCAAACAACCTAATCCAAACATGCTAACTTAATCCCCACTAATATGTCTGCCCCACAAGATTGCATCAAAGAGTATGGTTTTTCTGGGGGGACATAATACATTCAAACTGGCACAAGAATGAACAGCAAACTAACCCTAAAACAAGTAAAGGAAAGAAATAACAAAGATTAAACAGAAGTAAATGAACTGGGGAGAAAAAACAACAGAGAGAATAAATAAAACCAAAACTTGTTTCTTTGAGATGATCAAAAAAATTTACAGACACTTAGCTAGACTAAGAAAGTCAAAAAGCAAGAAGACCAAAATAAACAAAATAAAAAATGAGAGTTTTTTTATTTATCCATTACTGTGGATGCCAAGGAAATTTAAAAAATCAAAAGAGGATAGTATGAACACCTGTATCCCAACAAAGTAGGCAACTTAGAGGAAATGGACAATTTCTTGCAAACACATGAACAGGCTAGACTGACTGACAAGCAATACAAAACTTCAATAAATCAACCCTCCATAAAGAGATACAATCAGTCATCAAAAATCTGACTACAGATGGAAGCCTAGGGCCAGATGGCTTCAAAGGGGATGTTTACCAACCTTTCCAAAAAGTACTGACACCATTCCTATTCAAACTCTTTCAAATGATTGAACAAGAAGGAACACTACTTAAAACATTTTATGAAGCTAGCATCACTCTAATACCAAAAACAGATAAAGATTCTACAAGAATGGGAAAACCACATGCCAATGTCCCTAATGAACATAGATACAAAAATTCTCTAGAAAATATTTGCAAATTGAATCCAAAGACAGATTAAAAGAATCATACAATATGACCAAGTAGGGTTCATTCCAGGCATGTAACAGTGGTTCAATATATGAAAATAAATTAATGTAATACAACATATTAACAAATTGAATGGGAAAAATAAAGTGGTCATCTCAATAGACATTGAAAAAGCATTCAACAAAATTCAGCATCCTTTATTGATAAAATCACTTCAAAACACAGGAATTGAAGGAAACTTCATCAATATGATAAAAGGCATTTATGAAAAACCAACAGCCAGCATAGTACTCAATGGTGAGAGACTGAAAGCCTCCCGTCTAATATTGAGAACAAGACGAGGATGCCAACTGTTACCACTACCATTCAACATTGTGCTAGAAGTCCTAGCCAGAGCAATCCAGTAAGACAATGAAATAAAAAGAATCCAAATCAGAAAGGAAGTAAAACTGTCATTATTTTCAGATGATATGACAACAAAGTTAAATGAGCTAATGAAATAAATTATGCAATGTGAAGGGAAACAAGGTTAATGTGCAAAACTCAGTAATGTCACTATAAACTAAATTTAATGACCTAAATGAAGAGGCACTCAACAAAAATTTTCCATTCACAATAGCAAACAAAACAATCAAGTACCTAGGAATAAACCTTACCAAGGACCTAAAAGACATCTGCACAGAAAATTATAAGACTTTTCTAAAAAAAAAATCCAAAAGAACCTAAATAGGTGTAATATATTCTGTGCTCATAGATAGGAAGGCTAAACATTGTTAAGATGTAAATTATTCTATGCCCAAATTCTACAGATCCAATGCAATTCCAATCAAAATTCCAACAACCTACTTTACAGACTTGAAAAGCTAGTTATCAAATTTATTTGGCAGGGAAAGGGGCCTCAAATTGCCAAAAATGTTCTAAAATGATGAACAAAGTAGGAGGATTTACACTTAAAGCCTACTATAATGCCACAGTGGTCAAAACAGCATGCTAGGGTGGGGCAAGATGGCGGAGTGGTGAGGAGCAGAATTTCGTCTCTCCCCTAGAGCAGCTGGCAATTACCCAAGAACTATATGAAACAGTGTTTTCGGGGTCTCCAGTAACCAGTCACACATTGGACACAAGTTTGGAATTGGAGGAAAAGCTGAGATCGCAGCGAACATTGTAAGTTCCCCGGACCAGGGGTCTGGCGCCCCTCCCCACCCAGACCTCACAGACTGTCTTGCTGCAGGCTCCCTGAAAGGGGGGAAAAAAAACACAAAAAACAGCAATCTGCTGAGGGCAAGAAGGGCGGCTCAACCCAGCCTCAACTGCAGAATTAATTAACAAATTAATTAACTAACTTTGGGAGCTGGGTTGCTAAAGAAGGGCTGGGCTCCGAGAAGTGGGGGCACGTAAAAGCGGGCACCCATTCCCAGACTCCAAAAGAGCCAGTTTTTTCCCCCTACATTTTGTCCCTTCTGGCTTCTCACTGATCCCTTATCTTTTTGCATTTCAATAGCCCCCGGCAGGGGTGGAACTGAAGCCCTTGGAGAGTAATTATCAGATGTCCGGCGCTGCCCCGCTCGGTCCCCGGTTCCCGGCCGGCGAGGGGAAACAGGGAAGGAGAGAGAGAGATGCAGACTGCGCGAACTAACCTGGTCATGAATCACGACTCGAACCACACGGCAGTTGTGAAAGCAAGCCCTTTACTACAGCTAGATGAACATTCTGTGTTACTGGTTCCCACACGGGGCACGGCGCCTCGTGGGAGAGCAGCCTCGATGTGGCCGTCAGGCACGGCTCCTTGTGGGCTGTCTCACCCTACCCCGTCCGGGTAAGACCTTTTATACACAATTAACAACCAATAAGCTTCTAGGCTAGTATCGCGTATACAGGATTTCGATTGGTAGGAGCGGGTGGCGGATACATGCGTCACTATGCGGAAACAGGATGCAGGCGCCATCTTGGCTCACTCGATGGGCGGGGGTAACTCTAGAGCAGGCTGCAGCGCATACGCTAGGCCCGATTCGGGAGGCGGCTTTCCACATCTCCCCCTTTCTTATTTATTTTTGACCCAGTGTCTCCAGTGATGAGCGTGCTCCCGTGAACCCAAATGGTTCACAACCTCTTTGGTGCTTTGGGGAGTCTGGACTAGGCCTCAGCCATCCAGCGGCGGAGCCTCTAGCACCAACCAGAATGCTCACGTCATATGGAGACCGGAGAGTCCGTAAGCTGGAAGCAACGTGACTCTCCCTGCAGTGCTTTGCCTGGCAACTGGGGAACAACGACGGGGGCAGGAACAGCAGTAACCAGAGTCGGGGGTGTCACTAGGTGGCTCTGTGCAATGGCTAGGGTCCAGTCTGGCCACAACTAGGACTCTGCCCTAGAGACCCACCTGAGACAAAATTATGACTACTGGTGTCGCCTTTTACACCCGAGAAACAGCCATGCGATTCGCTACAAATTTTGCTCCAAAGCGCCCCACCTGAGGCGACCAGGAAGGGGTATGGTTAATAAATCGGTCACTATCGGGGGTAACAGAGGTGGGAGTCATAGCCATCATAGTGGTAACACGCAATTGCTGCTGCGCTTGAAACAGGCGTTCTAGCAAACATTTAACAACGACTAATCCCACCAATAATCCCACTGCAATGAGGATCCAATTAGTTAAATTGGGCCAAGAGAACCAGGAAGAAACACTGTGCAATAGTTTCTGTAGAACCTCGCCTAACCCGGAGAGATCGACTTTAACGGGTTTTAACTTGATCCCCCCAATTGTGTCTAAACTAGATTCCACCTGTTGGGAGAGATTAACAAATTCAGGAAAATATGACCTTTTCAGCCAATCAGAGACTCTGGAAATGCTTCCGGTCACGTTGGCCCTGACAGGAGTGACACAGAGTTTAACCGTAAGCCACCGGGTGTCACATGTTTGCTGAAGCACTCTCCAGAGTCCATCTATTTCCAGTCCAAGTTCATCTATCTCCGCTTGGAGTTTCTGAATGGCCTGGAAATTTAAGTTCAGCATCTGATTGTGGCGGCGTAGCACGTCTCGGGTAAGGTTGACCAAGCCATTTACCGTTTCCATCGTTATGGCGAGCTGCCGATCTGTCCATGCTTGTAGCACAGCCTGCCCGATCGTTGGGACAAACAAAGAGGAAGCTACACTGGCAGCATTCGATAGCCATTCTTTTATGCCTCTTGGACGCCTAGACTTAGAGAAGGGGATATTGTTAAGTGAAACAACTTGAGAAACAGGGCCAACCCAGTCGGTTGCCTTGACGGGGAGCCAGACATAACTTGGGCGATACACTAGGATAGCGGGGCGGCGAGGCATCCGGGTCTTTGGAACGGTTGCAGACTGTAGGAGCAAGCCCTGGAAGGAAAAGGCACCTTTGAGTCTCCTTTTTACTCAAGATCCCTTCACAAGACTGGCGGCTCTTCCCTGTAACGTTAAGAAATTCAAGCAAGACTCCCTTACTTAACTCGCCATTACCAGTTTCACAAGTAGCATTCGCCGCAACTGTGGTGTTGACAACCTTGACAGAGAGGTTAGCAAAAGAGAGGATCAGTGTGTCATTGGTGAGGGGGAAGGACTCGTTGAAGCTTGTGGAGGAAATATAGTTAAAAAGGCAGATTAGAAGGATTGCTATAGGAGAGCAAAGAACAGAGTTACCGATCCTCTTTTTGGGCAACCGCGGGGTGGTCAGTCCTACTATTATCGTCTTGTCGGTCGTCGCCATCATCAGCAGGGTCGGAGGCTTGGTCTAATGGTTCAGGTTGTATATTCGTTGGCGTTTCTGACAGCTGTTCCTTGGCTTCTTCAGGTGATGTCACGGTTCTCACCAGTCTTTCCGGAACCCACACTGGTTGACGTCCTGGTTCCTGGGGAAAAACACAAACAGAGCCTCTGGCCCAGCTGAGCACCGGGTCAGGGCCTTTCCACTGCCCCGACAGGACATCCTTCCAACGGACTAGACCTCTATGCGGAGGACTCGGGGTGGTGTGTTGCAGGGCAGGTGTCATTCCTTGTGAATTTTCGTTTAAAAAATTATATGTGAGCAAGGCTACAGACAGTTGAGCTTTTGGGGACAGGCCGTGGCCTATACCCTCTTTCTGTTTTTTAAGCAAGTCTTTGAGAGATCTGTGCGCTCTTTCAATGATTCCTTGCCCCTGAGGGTTATAGGGGATGCCATGTTTTAATTGGACATCCATGTTGTCACAAAATTTTTGGAAGGGTTTACTAGTGTAGGCAGGCCCGTTATCCGTCTTTAACGTCTTTGGCTTACCCCAAGCTGCCCATGCAGCAAGGCAGTGTGCAATGACGTGGGAGACTCTTTCTCCTGGTTCAGCAGAGGCAAATAAAACTTGGGAGCATGTGTCCACCGACACATGTAAGTACTTGATCTTACCATACTCTGAATGATGAGTGACATCCATCTGCCAAGTATCCCCTGGGGTGAGACCCCTAGGGTTGACCCCAACCGAGGGGACTGCTCTCTGCTCTGCACAATTGTTGCAGGCTCGGACAATATCTCGAGCAGCTGCACGTGGTATGCTGAACCGCTTAGCTAGGGTACCTGCATTGATGTGAAACTTGGCATGGAATTCTCGGGCTTGTTGATACGGTACCAGCGTCGGAAAGATGTGCAGCTGTCGAGTGGCTACATCTGCGCTATGGTTCCCCTGGGCCATAGGGCCAGGCAAACCTGTGTGGGCTCTAATATGGGTTATGTAAAAAGGGTGTTGCCTGGTCCATATAACCTCCTGTAGTTTGGCAAAGAACGTCCTTACTGTAGAGGAATGTTTAACAATGCCCACCGTTTCTAAAATTTGTACAGAGTTCACAACATAAGCAGAATCCGAGACGACATTTAAGGGCTCGGAAAGGCTTTCCAGGACTGCAATGATAACCTGCAGTTCTACCCATTGAGGCTTTTGTGGTTGGAAGAGCACTGTTTTAGGAGTGTCCCCCTCCACACAATACGCCCCTGTTCCGGAGCTGGAGCCGTCCGTGTATACGGTGGGGGCGCCTGCTAGTGGCCTAGGAGAGGTTACTTTGGGAAAAATCACTGGGTGCCGGGTGACAAACTGCAAGAGAGGAGCCTTAGGGAACTGATTGTTAATGGGACCAAGAAATGTACACCGGAGAATGGCCCATTGATCTATGCATCCGGTGAGTATCTCAAGCTGCTGGGAAGAATAAGGCACCCTGAGATTTTTGGGCTGCTGACCGAAATGCTGCACAGCCCTTTTAATGCATTCTAGGGCCAAGTCTGCAACCGCTGTAGGATAGTGCTCTAGGACTTTTTTGGGGGAAACTCCAGGGTGGACCCAGAGCAGCGGCCCCCGCTGCCACAGTACCGCAGTGGGCTGTAATTCTGTCGGCAGCACGCAGGCTTCAAAAGGCTCATCAGGGTCTATTCTCTTCAATGCAGCGCCACTGAGCGCCTGTTCCACCTGGCATAGTGCTCGCCTTGCCTCTGGAGTGAAGCTTCGAGGTGAGTTTATATTAGAATCCCCCTTCAACAGGTCGAACAAAGGTGTTAGTTTGACATTGGGTATTTTTAGGTATGGACGGATCCAATTGATATCCCCCATGAGTTTTTGTAGATCATTGAGAGTGTGTATATTGTCTAGCCTGAGAGACACCTTTTGGGGGGAAACATGAGTGGGTGCGACTTTCGCCCCCAGGAAAGTGGTAATGTCAGTCATTTGGATTTTTTCAGGGGCAATCTCTAGGTTAGCTTCTCTAAGACTAAGGACTAAATGTGACAAAACTGTTTTAAGAAGATCTGTGTCTCTATGGGCTAAGAGAATGTCATCCATATAATGGATGATTTTCACTTGAGGGAACTGCTGCCGAGTGCTAGCTAGCTTCGCAGCGACATACAGCTGGCACATGGTAGGACTATTAGCCATGCCTTGGGGCAGGACTGTCCATTCAAAGCGTTGACAGGGCTCCTCTTGATTACTAGAGGGCACAGTAAAGGCAAACTTAGGGGTGTCTTCAGGGTGGAGCGGAATAGAAAAGAAGCAATCTTTCAGATCTATGATGAAAATCGACCAGTGCTCCGGTAATGCCGAGAGGAGGGGCAGTCCCATCTGAACGGGCCCTAAAGGCTCCATGCAATCGTTAATAGCTCTTAGATCATGTAGCAGTCTCCATTTACCAGATTTCTTTTTTATTACGAATATAGGGGTGTTCCACGGTGACGTGGAAGGGGCGATATGGCCCTTTTCTAGTTGTTCTGATACTAGGGCGTGCAACGCTGCAAGTTTTTCCTGTGGCAAGGGCCACTGAGGCACCCACACCGGAGCCTCGGTTTTCCATTTTAGTTTTATAGGTGTGGGTGGGAATCTCTCCTCAGTGGCCCCTATGAAAAACCCAAGCCTCGTCTGTCAGACTTGGGGGCAGCTTGTATAGGCTCCGCACGTCCGTGCAGTGAAGCTCCTAAACCCTTGCCGGGGGTATACCCCATTTCTTTTAGCAGTCGCTTAGAGGTTGGGGAGTAGCCGCTAATTAAAGTAACGTCCATTTGGGTCAGAATGTCTCTTCCCCACAAAGACACAGGCAGGGCTAATACATAAGGCTGGAAACTGCCTTGGTGTCCTTCTTCATTGGCCCAATGAAGGGCAGCTGCACTGAGCATGGGCGCTGAAATTTGGCCTATTCCTCTAATGGGCTCTTCCGCCCTGCTCGTTGGCCAGGTGGGGGGCCATTCTTGTTGTCTTATGATAGACCGATCGGCCCCTGTATCGAGCAGGCCCAAGAAAGATCTGCCTTGCACCTTAATGGTTAGCATAGGTCGAGACTCCAGGGACATATGGAGTCCCTCAAAAATCGCTCCACTGGATCCGAACCCTTTCTCCCCTCTCTGTCTGATTCTGCTTGGAAAGACTGCATGTAAGCTGGGTAAGAGCAGGAGCTGCGCCAGCTTATCACCTTCTGCAATGACTAAGGTGCCCCGCTGAGATTGAACCATAACTTGGGCACGGCCTGTGAAATCTGAATCTACAAGTCCTGGTATAACTGTTAATCCTTTCAGGGCCGTGGATGCTCTTCCCAATATGAGCCCTACAGTACCAGCCGGTAAGGGCCCCTTGAAGGAGGTCCCTACTAACTGGACACCCATGGAGGGGGTTAGTACGAGTCTGGAGGTGGCACAGAGGTCCAGTCCTGCTGAGCCGGGGGACGCACGAATTTGATCGGATCCTGTGTTGTCGAATGGCATGCAAGGGGGTCCGTCGAAAGGGTGGACCCCCTCTTCCCGTTTTTTGGAATCTGCTCGGGGCGGCCAGAGAGGCGTCTACCCTGCGCATCGAAAACCGATTTACAGTCTTCTGCGCGGTGGGGGCCTTTGTGGCAACGGCCACACGGCCTGGTTGCTGCACCTGGTTCGCCAAACCGTTGAGTGGCAGGGGGTTGACGTCTATTGGGACAATCTCTCTTAAAGTGCCCTGATTGGCCACAGCCATAGCACCCGTTAGACTTTGCCCCTAAGGTTCTCGGGCTTTTTGTAGCCACCTGTAGGGAGCTGGCTAGCATGGCAGCTAGACCTGCATTAGTTAAAGGGCTGCCAGCATCTCTACAGAGCCTGACCCACTCTGTCAAATTTTTTGCTCTGTTTTGTGCCAGGATAACTTTGCATTCCTTGTTGCACTGCTCAAAAATCATTTGCTTAACCACAGTCTCTGCTACTCCTGGATCTGAGAAGATTCTCTCAGCTGCGGTTTGCATCCTGGCTACAAAATCCGCAAATGGTTCTGTGGGGCCTTGGTGTATATTGCTGAGTGAGGCCTGAGCCTCTCCCTCACCTGTTAGCTTTTTCCAGGCACCCACAAAACAGCGGAAGATCTGGGCATAGACCTCTTGTGGGAAACCCGTTTGGTTCTGGGCATGGGCGCCTCTCCCCAACAGCATGTCAGCATTCCACCCGCCACGTCTCCCCGCCGCATTCCTTGCGGCCTGCTCTTCAGCTAACTCCTCAAACCATGCTTTCCAATCTATGAATCGGCCTGACGGCAAGCAAGCACGGGCTAGCTGAAAAATATCTGCGGGTGTATGATTTAGAGCAGAGAGGTTCTCGATCATGTTCAAGGTATAAGGGGCATTGGGGCCATACTGATGGACGGCCTGCCTCAATTCCCTCAATAGTTTGTAATCATATGATTCGTGCCGATTGCCACCTTGGGGATTGATAATAACCGGGTACATTTCTGAGACTGGCTGCGGCTCAAGTGGCTGGTAGCCACCCAGCATGCCAAAAGGTCTAAATGTTGTGAAAGGGTTCCATCTCCAGAAATGTCTCCCACCACTACCTAATGGCAAAGGGTCCTGAGGGCCTGTATACTCGGGCGGGGGGTACGGCAAAGGTTGCCCCTCCCCTGACCGACCCATCGGGGTTTCCGGGTCTGGCAGCAAAGGATAATTACATTTACTGGGCATGGCCACTAGAGGGAGCTCTCGGCAAGGTCCTTTGGTGGGACCGCCCAAGGCGTCAGTTGGGAGCTGGGGTGTCCCTGGGGGTGCAGCGGTAGACATTGGCGGGGCGGAAGGCCGCACGGGTGTGGCGGGAGGCTCCTCCCACTCAATTAGCGGGGATGCTTCCGCCTTCTCGTCAGTATCGCTATCTGACTCTGAGTCAGAGTCACTGGACTCCGGCGGTTTGCCCTTACAGGAGCCGTCCGCTGACGAAACTGACTGGGTTTCTTGGAGCGCGCACCGTGCTTCTTGCAAGACAGAGGACGGGCTTAGGCCGGTAGCCGATTCTAGTTCAAGGACCGCACGGACGGTCTCCCATATGGGTACTAGAATCGGGTCCATACACACGCCCGTCTGGCGCGCTCGGTCTATGTCGCGACCGAGCTTCATCCAAGAGGGTAGGCTAAGGCTGCCGGTGCAGGCAAACCAAGGGGCAAAAGTATCAACATCATCAAGAAAACGCTGAAGGGAGCTTTTCCTGACCGAGATACCCCGTTGTTTCAAAAGGTTCTTTAAGGGAGCTAAGAGAGGTGAACTTCCGGACTGCCCCATGATTGCAGTCGGCACTATACTTCAGTCACTCGGAGAGCTCTTCCGAGTCCCCCGGGGTCACCTGAAAACCCACGGGCCCTAACTATCATGTAATAAGACGCACTCACCTTCTCGCGTTGATCAGGCGTGGGAAGTCCGCCGTAAGCTCGACGCGCAGCGCTGCTCTCCTCACAGAGGGACCGTCGAGAGCGAGGCAGGAGGAGGAGCTTCCCCGTACGGGCCACCACTTGTCCGGCGCTGCCCCGCTCGGTCCCCGGTTCCCGGCCGGCGAGGGGAAACAGGGAAGGAGAGAGAGAGATGCAGACTGCGCGAACTAACCTGGTCATGAATCACGACTCGAACCACACGGCAGTTGTGAAAGCAAGCCCTTTACTACAGCTAGATGAACATTCTGTGTTACTGGTTCCCACACGGGGCACGGCGCCTCGTGGGAGAGCAGCCTCGATGTGGCCGTCAGGCACGGCTCCTTGTGGGCTGTCTCACCCTACCCCGTCGGGGTAAGACCTTTTATACACAATTAACAACCAATAAGCTTCTAGGCTAGTATCGCGTATACAGGATTTCGATTGGTAGGAGCGGGTGGCGGATACATGCGTCACTATGCGGAAACAGGATGCAGGCGCCATCTTGGCTCACTCGATGGGCGGGGGTAACTCTAGAGCAGGCTGCAGCGCATACGCTAGGCCCGATTCGGGAGGCGGCTTTCCACAGATACTAGGAAAATTTGTATTCCAAGAAACTAGATAATTTAGAGGAAATGGACAATTTCCTGGAAACTCAAACAGCATAGAATGACCAGAGAAGAACAGAAAACCTCAACTAACCAAACACAAGCAAAGAGATCCAATTAGTCATCAAAAAGCTTCCAACAAGTAAAAGCCCAGGGCCAGGTGGCTTGAAAGGGAAATTCTACCAAGCTTTCCAAAAAGAACGGACATCAATATTACTTAAACTCGTTGAAAAAATTGAAAAAAATGGAAAACTACCTAACTAATTTCATGAAGCTAACATCACTCTAATACCAAAACCAGGTAAAGATGCTACAAGAAAGGAAAACTACAAGCCAATTTCCCCAATTTCAACAAAATACTTGCAAATTGAATCCAAGGACACATTACAAGAATCATGCACCATGACCAAGTGGGGTTCATTGCAGGGATGCAAGGATGGTTCAGCTTAAGAAAATCAATCAATGTAACACAGCATGTTAACAAATGAAAAGGGAAAACCAAGTGATCATCTCAATAGATGCTGCAAAATCATTTGACAAAATCCAGCATCTTTTTTTTTAATAAAGACACTTCAAAATGTATGAATTAAAGAAAATCCCTCAATATGATAAAGAGAATATATGAAAAACACACAGCCAGCATAGTACTCAGTGGTGATACTGAAAGCCATCCCTCTAAGATCAGGAAAGAAACAAGTATGCCTGCTGTCATCACCGTTATTCAACACTGTGCTAGAAATGCTAGCCAGAGCAGTCTGGCAAGAGAAAGAAATAAATGGTATCCAAATTGGAAAGGAAGACATAAAACTGTCATTATTTTCAGATTATATGATCTTATATTTGGAAAACCCTGAGAAATCCATGACACAGCTACTTGAGCTAATACATTTAGCAAAGTAGCAGGATACAAGATTAATGCACATAAGTCAGTAATGTTCCTATATACTAGAAATCACCTAACTGAAGAGACACTAAAGAAAAAGATTCCATTCTCAATAGCAACTAAAAAAATCAAGTACCTAGAAATAAACTGAACCAAGGATGTAAAAGATCTATACATAGAAAATTACATAACTTAACTAAAAAATAGAAGCAGACCTGATTAAGATGAAAAAATATCCCGTGTTCATGAATAGGAAGGCTAAACGTCATTAAGATGTTAATGCTACCCAAATTTATCTACAGATTCAATGCAATTCCAATCAAAATTCCAACAACCTACTTTGTAGACTTGAAAAGCTAGTTATCAAATTTATTTGGAAGGCAAAGATGCCTGAAATTGCTAAAAACATTCTAAAAAAGAAAAATGAAGTGGGGGAACTTGCACTTCCTAAACTTGAAGGTTACTATAAAGCCACAGTAGTCAAAAGAGCATGGTATTGGCAAAAAGATAGACATACTGATCAATGGAATCAAATTGAGAATTTGGAAATAAGCCTCCAGTTCTATAGTCGATTGATCTTTGATAAGGCCCCAAAACCCACTGAACTGGGACATAACAGTCTCTTCAACAAACAAGGAAGGGAGATGTGGATATCCATATCCAAAAGAACAAAAGAGGACACCTACCTGACACCCTACACAAAAATTAACTCAAAGTGGATCAAAGACATCAATATAAAAGACAGTACCATAAAACTCCTAGAAGATAATGTAGCAAAACATATTCAAGACCTTGAATTAGGAGGTCAATTCTTAGAACTTACATCCAAAGCACAAGCAACAAAAGAAAAAAAAAAAAAGATAAGTGGGAACTCCTTAAAATTAAAAGCTTCTCTACCTCAAAGGACTTTGTCAAAAAGATGAAGATGCAGCCAAATCAATTGGAAAAATATTTGGAAACCATATATCTGACAAAAGACTATCTTCATATATAAAGAAATCCTACAACTCAATGACAGTAGTACAAACAACCCAATTATAAAATGGGCAAAAGATATGAAAAGACTTTTCTTGGAAGAGGAAGTACAAATGCCAAAACAACACATGAAAAATTGTTCATCTACACTAGCTATTAGGGAGATGCAAATTAAGACCACAATGAAATATCATCTCACACCAATTAGAATGGCTGCCACTAAACAAACAGGAAACTACAAACGCTGGAGAGGATGTGGAAAAATTGGAACACTTATTCATTGCTGGTGGGACTGTATAATGGTACAGCCACTCTGGAGGACAGTCTGGTGGTTCCTCAGAAAAGTAGATATCAAATTACCCTCTGAGCCAGAAATTTCACTTCTCGGTATATACCCAGAAGATCAGAAAGCAGTGACACAAACAGATATTTGCACACCAGTGCTCATGGCAGCATTATTCAAAATTTCCAAGAGATGGAAGCAATCCATATGTCATTCAAAAGATGAGTGGATAAACAAAATTGGTTTATACACATGATGGTATTCTACATGGAAGTAATAAGGAACGAGGTCATGAAACATATGATAACATGGATGAATCATGAAGACATAATTCTGAGTGAAATAAACCAGACATAAAAAGAGAGATATTGTATGTTACTACTAATGTGAACTCTGTGAAAAATGTAAAATAAATGTTTCATATTGTAGAATGTAGGAGACCTAGAGATAGACAGCAACTAGTGAAGGCGGAATGATAATCTAAAAAAACAGGTAAGCTATTGAAGGTAATCTTAATGTTATGATAATGCTCAGGAACGATTATGGCTTTATACTTTCTTGGGTAAAGTATGAACATGTTTGAAAAAAAATGCAGTTATTTTAGGTTATTTGTTTTTCTTATTCCTTTATTTTCTTACAGCTAATTTTCTTCAGGTATGGTAGGGACATTTTGGAAGCAATGCATTTTAGGTTATTTGCTTTTCTTATTCCCTTGATTTGTTTTGTTTGAAGTGATTTTTTAAATTTTTTGATAAATAAAATTTTAAATATAAAAGAAAGTGTGGTTTCAGCCCAGGAAAACACCAAATAAATCAATGAAAATGGTGTTTCACTCAGTTTCCAAAACTAAGCAACATACTGTTTTCACAGATTTCTAGGTGAGTGTTTTAAAGAAAGTGATATTTCAACCCAGGAAAAAACCATAGAAGTCAATGACAGTGGTATTTAACCGAGTTTTCAAAACTTAGCATCACACAGTTTTTGCAGACTTCTTGGTGTTTTAAAGAGAGTGAGATTTCAACCCAGGAAAACACCATAGAAATTGTTCCAGTTTGCTAATGCTGCTGTCATGGAAAATACCAGAAATGAATTGGCTTTTATAAAGGGGCTTTATTTGGTTACAAAGTTATATTCCTACGGCCATAAGAGTATCTGAACAAAGGCATCAACAGTAGGATACCTTCACCAAAGGCAGGCCAGTGGCATCCAGAAACCCTCTTTTGGCTCAGAAGGCACATGGCTGGTGTCTGCTTGCTCTCAGGTTGCATTTCAAAATGGCTTTCTCCCAAGATGTTTCTCTCTAGGCATCTGGGGGTATTATCTTAGTTTCTCCCAGGCAAACTCTGGAGTAGAAAAGTCTACTTTCAATGGCCATCTTCAAAATATCACTCTTGGCTGCAGCTGCTCTCCAAAATGTCACTCTCAGTTGCTCTCCAACATGTCACTCTTAGCTGCTCTGAGATTCTTCTCTTTGTGACCTCATTTATATGACTCCAGTGATTTAATTAACACCCACCCTGAATGGGTGGGGTAACACCTCCATGGAAATTATCCAATCAAACATTTCATTCACAATTGATTGAATCACATCTCCATGGAATCACTCAAAGGATTCCAACCTAATCAACACTAATATGCCTGCCCACACAAGATTGCATCAAATAACATGGCATTTTGGGGGACATAATACATCCAAACTGGCACATTCCACCCACTGGACCACAAAATGACATGGTCTTTCCATATACAAAATACATTCATCCCACCACAATATCACAAAAACTTAAATCACTTCAGTAAAAATAGGTAAGTACAAGATCCTATCAAAATCAGTTACAGGCGTGGTCTGTCCTAAGGCAAAATTCCTCTCTAGCTGTGGACTTGTGAAACTTAGAACAAGTTATCTGCTTCCAATATACAAAGGAGGGACATCATAGGATAAACATTCCCATTGTCATAGGGAGAAACTGAGAAGAAAACAGGGTTCACAGGACCAATACAGTTCCTAAAACCTGCAGGGCATACTTCATCAGATTTCAAAGCCTGAGTGTCATTTATAGAATGGTGGTGTATCCTTAGGGCTTGAGAGAATGGCTGTGCCACCCATTCCAAAGGCTTACACATCAGCCTTTTTCTCTCTGAACACTGGGGTGAGTGCTCCAACATATCCATGCATTGGGGAGAATGCCGTCTCAGTGGTCCAATAGACTTCAAAGTCTGAGAGTGATTCATAGAATGGTGTTGCATCCTTGGGGTTTGAGAGGGAAGAGTCCAACACTTTCCAAGGTCATTCATGGCAGCCCTTTTCTCTCTAAATGTTGGGGTGAGTGCTCCAACATATCCCCACACTGGGGAGATCACCTTTTTTGCCCCACCCTCCTTAAACATCAGGGTGCCACCCAGACTCTGCCTCTCTGGGGCAAAGTCTCTCCCTTCTCCAAACAGTGGGTGGTGGCCAGGCTCTCCCCCATCCCTGAGGAATGTGCTCCACCCTCTCTGAGGCTGGGGTGGCAGCACTCTTCCTGAGCATTGGGGCAAAAGGCCTGCCTTCTGCCTTCAGGGCAAACTCACCCTTTCCACAGGAGTGTGCCACCCTGCTCTACCTGCCTGAGACCTCTTGACTCCAGACATCAATCTCCTGGCTCTATCTTTGAAGAAGTATTTCCTTCAATTTGTTCATTCAATTTTCCCTTAAGTCCAGACCAGCAATGGCTCTGTCTATACTGAACTCACAAAAATTGTGTTGGCTTGGCATGAAGCACACAGGGGTCAAAACCATCAGACAATAGGATTTTCCACAAATCCTTTCTAGATAACTCCATCTCCAATCCTAGCTTGTACAGAAATGGTGGCTGGGTTCCATGTTTGGTTAAATCCTCATGTGGGGCTGTAGCTTCAGGGGTCTCACTTTCTGGAATCCCAGAATTTTCAAAACTATCTGTTTTTGGCTTCTTTGTACCCAAGAGTTCATTTATCAGCTTATCTCTTTCCTGTTGCATTTTACTATAAGCTGCAAGCAGAAGCCGGGCTACATCTTCAGCTTACAGTTTTGAAATCTCCTCAGCTAAGTATCCCAGCTCATGAGCTTTCAAATTCTGACTTCCATCTCATGCCAGCACAAAATTTTGCCAAATTCTCTGCCACTTCAAAACAAGGAATATCTTCCTTCCAGTTTGGAATGACACATTAATTTCTGCTCAAGGCCTCATCAGGAGTATTTTTAAAGTCCATATTTGTACCAACAGTCTCTTCAAAGCAGTCTAGGACTTTTCTCCCAAGATCCTCAAAATTTTTCCAGAATCTTCCCCTTATCCATTTAAAAAGCTGTTCCAACATGTTTGGTATGTGCACACTCAGTAGCACCCCATTTCTGATATGGAAATCTGTTCTGGTTTGCTAATGCTACCATTTTGCAGAACACCAGAAATGGATTGGCTTTTATAAAGGGGTTTTATTTGATTACAAGGTTACCGTCTTAAGGCCATAAAGTATCCAAGGTAAGGCATCAAATATAGGGTGCCATCACTGGAGAAAGGCCATAGGCATCCAGAAAACCTCTGTTAGCTGGGAAGGCATGTGGCTGGTGTCTGCTTGCTCCCAGGTTGCATTTCAAAATGATGTTCTCCAAAATGTCAGTGTCAGCTTTCAACAGCTGTCTTCAAAATGCCTCTCTAAGCTGCTCTGAGGTCCTTCTGTTTGTCGGCTCTTTTATATGGCTTCAGTGATTTAATTATGACACATCCTGAGTGGGTGGGCTAACACCTCCATGGAAATTATCTAACCAAAGTCTTGCCCACAGTTGATTGAGTCACATGTCCATGGAAACACTTAATCAATGGATTCCAACCTAATCTACACTAATATGTCTTCCCCAACAAGATTGGATTAAAGAACATGGCATTTTGGGGGACATAATACATCCAAACTGGCACAGAAGTCAATGAAAGTGGTATTTCACTCATTTTTCAAAACAGAGCAGCATACTGTTTCACAGAATTCTAGGTGGGTGTTTTTAAAAAAAAGTGAGATTTCAGCCCATGAAAACACCACAGAAGTTAAGGAATGTGGTACTGCACTCAATTTTCAAAACTGAGCAGCATACTGTTTTCACATACTTCTGGGTGAGTGCTTTAAAGAAAGTGAGATTTCAGCCCAGGGGAAAAAATTGACAAACTTATGTTGGTTCCTAAGATTTGGGGTAAAATTTTACTAGTCCATGAAATCCAGGACTCTCAAAATTACTTCAGAAAATTGTATGTGCATAGTTTTTGAGAATACCATTTTTTTCCTAATCCTTTGGAATCATGACAATAGTGATAACCTTTTTGTTGATGATTTCTTTGTACTTAACCTTCTGTGCCCAAATAAAAGTTTTCTTGTAGTTGTTTATGAACCATCCAGACTCCTAACCTCATGTTCCACTTACTATTTTAAATTTTCTATTTTGTTTGGCTGAAATTCCAAATCTCTTGCAATCATTATTTCAACTGGGTTAAAAAAATCATTTTAGAAGTATGATTTTAAGTATTTTGAAACAGTTCCAAATACCAACAGTAGATGGTGATAGTGACTTTCTTACATTCTCACACTTAAGTTTATTACAAAATGGGAAAAAAGAGAATGAGTCACAACTTGAAAAAATGTCAAAAGTTATATGATTTTAAAAAGAGTTAAGATTAAAATACTAAATTAATTGGTTAAAGCAAACACATATATATTTGTTGGAGGGCAGTGATAAAATATCAAATACATATATTAGCTGGAGTGCCATATCAAATCTCTTCACTGACTTAAGTGCCTGAATCTTTTTACAGAGACAAGGGCACTTAGATATTGCTAAGGTAACTCCTCAAAGGGTTCTTTATGGCATATTGAAAAGGGTATATTCAAATCATCAGCATGGCTCTGAAGAGAAGAAAAAATACGTATGAGTCATAAGAATTTGCAGTTTAGTGTGGCCCCTAAGAAATAAAGAATTTACTTTATTCCAGGTGAAATGACTAACAAAATGGTAGCCTTCATTTATTGTTATCCTCAGGAATAAAGTGACTGTTTAAAAATTGGAAGGTTTTTGAAAAACAAACTCCTTTGGGAATTAGAATGCACTTATTTTCATGATAACATAATAGAGGCAAAATGAAATTATTTCAGATTGTACTTCTGAAAATATTTTTGGCTGAGATATAATAGGGTCATAAGTTATAATTGATCTCACTCTTTCTATTTCATTTTTATTCTTATCATGGGAACTGGCTTTCTCAAGGCATTTCTAAAATTATACACATACGGTCCTGGGGGATCTGAGCAGACCCAGGCTGTAGGAAGGGGTAGAGAGACATGAGATGGCTCATTGTTTTGTTGTAGTGTTTGTCAGCATTTAAATGTTGAACTGTTTTTGTACCTCATCCTCCAGGGAGAACTAAAATAATGTGCCTCTATGGAAGTAGTATAATGTGAATTGTGTCAAAGCTATCTTTTGAAGCCTTAAAAAACAAAGTTTTAAACATGTACCTTTAAAATGATCATAGTCTAACAAAATCCTTTCCACGTCTCATAGGGTACTCTTACGGAAATTATTGTAAGTTGACTTTTGCTTATCCACAAATACATACACTTTTTGAGGTAAAAAAATCTTCCAAAAGTTTAAAATGATGTCAACTAGTTAGACTTCTGCCTCAAACAATTTGCTTCCATAAATTCATGTTTTTTAACCAAACTCAGTTTAAGCAGTCAAAGAAACCTAGATTCTGTAGGCCACATTGATTTGTGAAAAATCACTGAAACTTCTTTCCACATAATTATAGGAAACATAGGACATAATTTATTCAGCACCTATGGGATCTAAAGACTGTTTTTACAGTGACAAAGTGAAAGATTCAAGTTTATAAAACTCAGGAGAATGCCATCTTTTCTTCCTAAATATTTTGTATCACTTGCAAAATGAAAACTTTAGTCTCAGAAACTTTTGCATATAATTTTCTCTGTCTGCATGGAAAGCATTACTCATTTTACAGATGCTATAGATCAGGTACTTAAAATTCACCACTACAGAAACTACCATTATGATTTAAGTAGAATACAGGGATTTTTGTCTGTATTCCTCTAACTGCTTTACCTGAAACCCCTGGTTCCAGGATTATTCTTGAAATTGCCCTGAATTATAATCTTACATGGAGTGAATTAAGTATTCAATTCCTCTCATTACTAGAAACTTTATAATGTATGCGAGAATTTGCTCAGAATTGAATATCTTTTAATTTTTTTTAACTTGCAAAGCTAACTAATGTGTTTGAAGTGATAAAGTTTCATTTATTTCAGATTATTATAATCTGTTTACTCTCAGAAAGTCCATGTTGAAAATGTTACCCAGAAGGAATAAGATTTAGCCCAATTTCTGTCATCTGGAGCTTAGTGCAGACACTATACTGTTACCATTAGGTGGTGAGAAGTATAAACATTTCCAGAGCACAGTATATGATTATACTTAAAATGTTAAAAATAATAATATTAAGAATTTATATTCCTAGCCCTGTGCATTTATAAGCATGAAAGAAAATAGCCAACTGTCATGCTATTGTTTTAACATAAATCTCCCCCAAGAAACACATCCCTATTCTATATGATCATCAAATTTATTAATATGAAAAAAGTCTGTTTGAAATGAGGGTGGAGGGGAGAATATGTTAGACAAAAATTATGTTTTTACTTGATTAATTTTGATAAACCATTCCATTTTATAGCACACCTTGAACCCATTTACTTAATTTCCTTTGTGGTGTACATAATAATTGCTTATACAATGGGTCAATGCCCCTCATTAAAGAAAGAGAGGGGATGATTATTTTTGAGCACCTACTGTGTGCCTGATTCTTTGCTAGGTTCTTTATATCTATCATTTCATTTATAAATGTCATTGGGTATAATCAGTGAAAAACAATCCCTTGAAAGGGAGTTCATTGATTTTTATATTTCTGGTTTAAACAAGAATCTCAAATGCTACAATGGGATTTAAGATAAATAAAATCTACATAAAACTGCAGTATCAAAGTAACTAATCTGGAGTCTAAAATAGATTCAATTTAATATCAGAAAATAATCCCCTTGGTGAATTAAATGTTTTAGAGGTGTCAACTCTGAAAGGTAAGTTTTCTGCCTGCCCAGGACATTGAAGCTGTAGGCATGTTTAGTTTAGACTTGTTACATTCTTGGGTTTGAGTTCTTTACACATAAGTTATCATCCTCTATGAAAATAAATCTCTATAATCAATGAGTCTTTTAAAATCTTATGGCAGCACTGTAGCATACATTAAAGTCTCTGGTCAATGGAATACAACATTTTTAACCACTATTCCCTTAATGCAAGTGCTGTTGAGCTGTTTGAATAAGTGAAGAAGGAAAGAGAGAAATGATATGTTATTATTTTTTGTTCTAAGGGAAGCATTTACATAGGGGCCATTTTAAGGTAGGCTGTCACTTTAAGCTAGTTCAATGAACTCTCTGCCTCAGTAAAACATGAACCCATAACTTTCAAAATGTCATTTTGACTTCAGAATTCTCTTGTACACTTGGGCATATAGTTAAACACAGGTGGAGAAGACTAGGAATAACATTCTAATGTAGTGTAGTCACCACTTAGACATCGCTTTAGTTATGAAATCATGTCTCATCCTTTCTTAACCATAGGTCTTAAGGCATTGTTTATTGGACTAAAGCTGATTCTGCACAGGGCCTCTCATTTTGATGTTGAAGTAACAAATGGAGAATATAATGATTGTGACTGAAACCTGGTTGATGCTGAAGATAGAAATTTTACTAGAAATGCCAGGGATGGCCCTTTTTGTGTCTATATACCTAACAAAGGAGTAATGGCAGATGACTTTGACAGAAATAATGATTGCAAAATCAACATTTTTAGTACCCTCTTGTGAAAATTCTTGTCTCTGGCCTATAGCAGAAAGGGCAGCACTGAGATGTTACAGGATGTGGAAGAGTAATGGGAAGTCAGAAACAACTGGCTAAGGCAGGTGTCATTTCAGAATTTTGTAGGTGGTAAAATCCCAAAGGGCAAGGGCCATTCCTAATCTGTAGTCTGTAACCCCACATTGTCTAATACTGTAATCTGCACCAAGTACGGTACAATAAACATGTGTTGATGATGACAGTAATGGTTCTGAATGGTTAAGATGACCTGAAGCACAATGAAAAGCAGATGGTTAACTTGCAAGAATGGAAAACAACCTTTTTTATGGAGTCAAGTGATCTACTACTTAAATATTTTATGTGCGAGGTACCGTTCAACACTGCTGCCCTCTAGCATTGAGCCTGCTCCAATGGAAGAGGACACATTATACAAGTTGAAACAAACATCTCTCCAATTTCTCTAAGCAGATAATCTCTTATCAGGCAGTATCTTAGGTTTAAAAAACTTGAAATGGATTATCAATTCAAGGAGAATTCTTATAAAGAGTTCAGGGAAACAAAAGTCTACATTCTACCCTCTTAGTAAGGGAAATATCAATATTGTATTTATTTTTAACCAATGGTAAATATTCCATCAACAATAATATTCTAGAAGCCACTATATGTGAAGCATAGCAAGGTCAAAAATGAGTAAATGGAACAAATGACAATACAGTGGGCTCTATTTCCCTTCCTCAAACATTTAATCATCAGTGGTGTAAATCCAGTTCATCTTTGGCCATTGAGCAGAGGAAATGTGGTAATTTTGCAGAGAATACTCATTAGATAAAGCCAAATTAGAACCAGGTTTTCTAAGACATCAACATTTTTAAAAATGACACATTTTCATTATAAAACTACCTGCCTGAGGAATTATATATGATGGTAATAGATTATAGAGTTACTCTAGTATGTGCCGTGAAAATTAATCCAAGAGAATAATCAAAGAGGCAGCCGTAGTAGAAAAATAGCCTATAGAGGTCAAGACAAGCTCACATGAGAAAGCCTTGATGCAAGTGGGAAACAGAAATACATCACAAGGAAGGAAGAGTTACAAGAGAAAATGCCTTTTTGGAAAATAAGCAACACCTGGATAGATGAGAAATTTGCTGTATTGTGGGTATTGTGGGAATCACTATGTGTGACTAAGGAAAAGTATATTCTTTGCTTATACTGACCAAGTAAAGATTGCAAAACATCTTTGTCATAGAAAAAATTATATTATTTTAAAAGTGGTGTTAATATACCAGGAAATAACTGGTTATGCACAATTTTTTCAACTAAAGCTGATTTTAAAGAACATCTCATAGAGAAGTCTTTCTGCAAAGGAAACTGCAGGAAAATACATATTTCATTCTTCCAAATCTACAGAAAACCATCTTCTCCACATTTTCCTCTATATCTGAGGAAGAGGTGTTTCTCCTTTCCAAGTCTTACTTTTCCACTTGTGTTTGTGATCCTATCTTTTCTAAATATCTCTGGGACTTCACTCTATCAGTTTTCCCTTCTTTCTCTATGTAATCTTCAACTTCTTCTTTTCTACTTCCTCCTTTCTCTTGGCCTACATGCATGCTCTGTTTTCCTTAACCTCAAATTAAAACAAACTGATAAAAATAATCTTTTCTTGACTCTCTTCCTTCTTCTTCTCTTCTCTTCCTTCTTTCCTTCTATTTCTCACCTTCTGTCCCACAGCCAAACTTCTCTATAATCTATACCTTCCATCTTGCAATTGGCACCTGAAACTATACTCTAGGCAGGGGTTCCTGACCTGGAATCCACTCACAAGAATTAAAGGGTCTGTGAGCTTGCATCAGAAAAATTTAAATTCTGATTTTCACTAACCTCTAGCATAAATTTTGCATGTCCTTCAATTATGAATGTTGGCCACAAACCAAAGTAGTATTAGCAGTACCTGTGACCCTGTAAAAAATGAAAATCACAGATATTTTCATATCACATAACTGTCATTACAGATATCTTAAAATGTCATTTATATTCTTTAGTACTTTGGAATTATAGTTATTAGACTGCACATGATTGCAGTCTTCCTGTTTATAGATGCTTGTGCCACATAGCTGTCCAACTATTAAGCAATTATGCACCTACTGGTCATTCAGCCAACAAATAGTGTAATCACATGTTGCCACATTGGTGGCCCAGGTATATAAGTTGCTTTCAGGTACTATATAGCAACAATTGATAATTGATAAATACAGAGAAGGAGGTGAGTCAAAGACCACTGATAGTTTAATTTTTTATTCAATCTAAGCAACTACAGCCATTTTAAATAATAAAACTTAACTTTTAATTGCCTATATTTTAAATTCACTGTCTTGTTATTAAATATATTAATAAATTTGAACATTTTATTGCTACATATTATTTATTACTACATATAGCCTATTACTAAACCACCAAGTTTTAAAATATTTTGATAACTGCATTTTGATATAGTTGGTTTCTTTTATAAGCCTACATATTTTATTTTATGCATTTAAATACATTGTCCTGAGTAGGAGTCTAAAGCCCTCACCAGACTGTTTAAGGGGCCCATGGAATAAAAAGTGGTTAACAATCCCTGCTCTAGAGGGTAACAAATAATGCCATATCCAATGCCTTTTTCTACCAGTTAATGATGAGAACTGTTCGTTTTCTGAGATTTCAGCTAAATTGAGAGATGATGACAACTTTTTCTTAGTACTATTTCCACAGTCATTATCACTGTTAATCACCATCAACATCTTCTCAACTTCTTCACTAGCTCCCATGATTAGTGCACTGACTGATAGTTATTGTTATTTCTCTAGTGGATCACATAGACTTCTCATTCATCATTTACCCATCCTTCAGTTCTGAAACCTCATTTTTGACTTTTCCATCTCCTTCTGGGCCAAAGTCAAATTAGTTTCAAGACCTATTAATTCTTTCTTAATATTAATGTATCTTACACATATCTCTTACTTCTCATTATCACTGCCACCACTTTAGCACAGGTTCTTAGTACCTAGTTCTGAAACTACCATAGCGGCCTCCTAACTGGTTTTCTTCACTTCAGTCTCTCCATCTTCCAATTCATTCAATAAAGAGTTTCTAGACTATTGTTTCTAATCCATCAGTTTGATTGGATTATCCCCTCCTCAATTTTGCATTCAAGGTTTATCAGTGAAAGCTGTTCGGTATAAGCAACAGAAACTCTTTAAAATTGAATGCAAATTTAGAGAGAAAGAGAGAAAGAAAGGGAGGAAGAAAGAGTAAGAGGGAAGGCAGAAATGAGGAAGGAAAGAAAGAAGAGTGGTTATTGGAGGACACAGGATAGCTCACAAAATTGAAGGGCCAGTTGAAGAGCCAAGGTTAGACAGAACATGAACTAGGAAAGATTGAAGGATTCAAGTAGGTGGAGATAATGGATGTATCAAGCAACTGTTTTCCTCTCATTATTTCACTCTGCTCAAAGTCCAAAGTCCAGGAGAACATTGAATTGACAAAATTTGGGTCACATGTCCACATCCTAGCAAGGGGAAGGCAGGGCACTTTGATTTACATTTCTATCAAGGTTATCCTTGTGTGAGAAAATTTAATTCCCCCATAGAATTTCCAGAAGATGGAATGTGTGCTGGAAAGCCCAAAACATTAAGTGTCCACTACAAAGGCTCTTCTCACTAAGGCCTGAACATACTTTCCAGATGTATGTCTCTCTACCTTCATATAAAGTCTATGCTTCAGCCAAACTGGCCCACTAACCATTTCCCAAATCATACCTTGTACTTTTATATTTATATTGCTCATTCCATTCCTTCCCTCAGGAAAGTCTTGGTCTTTCATAGTCTTCTGTTGAAATCCTGTTCAAACATCTATAAGTCCTACCTGACTGTGTTTAGACAAAAATCATCTCTTATTTTGTTAATACCAGCATATCTATTTGACTGATTTGATTTTCTTCTTCTTAATGAATCAATATTTTTTCTTCCAAATCTACCCGTTATTTTAAATCATCTCCCAAAACCTAAGAGCAATTCTAATGAACTTCAAAATCAACTTTTCATTCAGAGGGAATTGGGAATCTCAAAGATGCAGTGTTCCAAATAGTAATCACAGAAAACATAGAGGTGAGTGTACTTCAACAATTACAAATCTTTGTTATGACAGGTGTTGTGCATGGGGTGGGAATGAAAACTCAGAAATGTATATCACTACAAGAACTTTTGACTCCTGAGTGTAGCTATTGATTTCTTTCTGCATCACTCAGGCCAGAGCTGTGAATTTTAACCCCCTAAATAAATTAGTAAGTCTAAATACAGCCTTAATATAAGATTTTACAAAATAGTGTACATCCATCCTCTAGAAATGTTTTTCTATACTCCCTGAAATATTTTTAGGGCCCTGAAGTACTGCACAGACTGCTGAAATTTTTGTAGCATCTATGTTTCTGGATGCATGTTGCAGTGTGGGAGTTACTATGCTTATGACTAGATATAAATGTTCCACTTTTCTCTGGGACTTGTATAGAACAAATATTATACTGTAAAAACATATTTTACAATGGTTAAATTGGGTGCTTCATGTTAAATTTTTCATTCTTTAACTTTTCTTTTACTTGGTAATAATCTTTCTATCCCTTTATCCTGATGCCTAAAAAGTTTTCAATTATAAACGATTAATAAAGAAAAGGTGCTTGAATCTGAATTGCAATTGGCTATTACTAAATTGAAATTTGAGAGGAACAGGGAGGTTCCCTTAATCATAGCAGGAATTATGCAGCAGCATAAATAATACTGAAAAAAGCCTTTTGTAACAAAGATCATTCCTTTGAACCTCCTAAACTGGTTATGTTGGTTTCAGCTAAGGTGGAGCTGGGCTGGCCATTACACTGTTGTTATTGCTGATAATTATTTTTATTGTGCTATGCAATATCTACATGGCATTTTATAGCATCACATCCAGTCCAGGTCTCTGTACTCCAGTTCTTGTCATATCACTTGAGGGAAATACTCAGGTCGATGGACTTTTAAAACATGATTTCATGTTCATTTTGTATACATCTCATTGTTCTCTTGAACTTCATAGATATTTCCTGTACACTCTTAATACCTAAAATGGAAAATGTGAAAAGACCTGCCAACACAAATATAACAGCTGTCCCTGACATACATCTTACATGAAGGAACTAGTCTTTCTTCCTCCATTCCATTCACTCATTTATCATTCATTCATTCAAAATGTTTTTATTTGGCCTCTCAGAAGAAAACAAGGGGATCTATTTGGAAGTCCTCAGATTATGAAATTTTTTGTAAATGAAAACCTGACTTTGAGCAATATTCACTTGTACCAATGGGGGACTTCAGTCAGTTATTTTTATGTGGTATTTGGCATAAGCAAACAATGGAGAGAAATATAAAGTATTATAGCTTTTCCATGAAGCCATCCATGATCCATGAGGCTTTTCTACTATTTACAAACATAGACAAATTTATTACTTAAGACCCAAGTATTCCCTTCTACTCTGGATCAAACTAAAAATTTTCTAAATGGAAATGTTGAATCAGTCAACAAAACACCTTCCATGAATCCCAAACTGACTCAATGAATGTAACCAATAAAGATAAGGAAACCCCACATGTGAAACACCTCAGAACGGTTTGTTACAGGGCTGCCATTTTAAGGGGGGGTCAATAAAGCTCTGCTTGGCAGTGAAGAAAGTGAGACAATACTACATTTCCCATATCTGGCTTATTAGAAATGTTGAGATGATTTTGTAGTGTGTATGTGCATATCTATTATGCTAAGAACAAACAAATTTAAAAGAACCTTTCTGCTGCAGGATCAAAAAGTATACATACAATTTTCCTAGTTAGTTCATTGTTTCCTGGATTTTCTCTGCATATTAGCAATATGAATGCATATAGATTCTAAAATTAAATATAAATTGCAAAGCTGTAGCAATCATTGTTTTAATCACCTTGATGAAGGCACCCAAATTCTCTTAAAGAATTTATATTTCTCATAGCAATTTAATGCCACTAATTAAATCTTTCAGGAGAATTGTAGACAATACCAGTAAATCATATATTAAGTTTGTTCATTTAGACTCATTATGCTACTTTCTTTATCTCTGTGATATGGCACACATAATTTATAAATGAGGATATTTTTATCCGTATCTTTACATTCAGGTGTTAAAATACAATATTTTAGCTTTGTGATTTGATTTATAATGCCCTGACCAAATTCACACCTGTTGTTTTGATTTAGCCATGTTATTGGTAGAATGTTAATGAGTTCTATAAATTGTTATAATTTTTTTTTCTATTTTTGGATCAGATGAGATGGTAAAAGTTGAAACTTTATAACTCCTGGGATGTTTCATAGTGACTTCTTATGAAAGTCACAACTACAGTTTTCTTCTTATATTGGAGTGAAACAGTAAAAAAATCCACCATTTTATTTGTGATGATATTTTACTAAAACCTAATTCCCAGTCTCAGTTTCATCAGAGTAGTTTTGGACTAAAGATATAAATTTAATTGCTCAGCATGTCACAAACACCCAACTAAACCAGTTTTAAATTTGTACACACCTGCATTGCTCAGATTGGCAAATCACAGCACGCTATGGTCTTTGGCAAATTTGTGAGTCATTAACAATTTAAATAAAATATATTATGCTTCCCAAAATCTACCTTGTTGACACCAGTGATAATTAGAAAAGAAGTGTAATTGATTTATTCACAAGTAAGACCACTAAAAGTTACATCCCATCTTTATCATCAGTTACTCTACTTCAAGTATGCAGGCCTGTAAGAAAAGAAATGCTACCTCTATCAGGGCCAAATGGTTTTTACAATTAAGTGGAATAATTGATTTTGACAGTAGACATAGCTGTCACCCTCAGCATCTACAAAAATTTCCATTGCTAAACAACAAGTTTTGAAGTCTAACTCCTCCAAACCACTGAGTTTGGGCTAATTTTGCAATGCATGGTGAGAAAATTTGCCTACACAGAAGTGAGCAAGTTGATTGGAAGAATGTTTAACACTTCACAATGTTTTTCTCACCAAGTTCTTTTGCAAATGAAAGTGGATTGGAACACATTGGTGAAATGATTATCCATTGATTTTTTTTTCTTTATTAGAGAAGTTGTGCATTTACAGAACAATCATGCATAAAATACAGGGTTCTCATACAACAACCTATCACACCAACAACTTGCATTTGTATGGATCATTTGTTACAATTGGTAATACCACATGTTTATAATGCACTATTAATAAAAGTCCATGGTTTAACTTATGGTTTACTGTTTTTGTAGTGTAGTTCCATGATTTTAAAAAATATTTTGTTCTATTAACATAAATACAATCTAATATTTCCCTTTTTAATCATATACAGATCTATATTTCAGTGTTGTTAATTGCATTTACACATTGTGCTAACATCATCATCATCCATTACCAAAATATTTCCATCATTACAAATAGTAACACTATATTTTAAGCCTTAACTTCACATTCCCTATCCCCAACCCTTCCACTGGTAAACTATATTGTAGATTCTGACTGTCTGAATTCACTTATTCTAATTGATTCAAATTGGTGACATCATACAATATCTGTCTTTTTGTGTCTCACTTATTTCACTAAACATGTTGTCTTCAAGGTTCATCCATGTTGTTGCATGCATCAGGACTTCATTCCTTTTTACAGCTGAATGATATCCCATTGTCTGTATAAACAACATTTTATTTATACATTCTTTGGTTGATGGATGTTTGAGTTGCTTCCATCTTTTAGTAATTGTGAATAATGCTGCTATGTATATCAGTGTGCAAATATCTGTTCAAGTTCCTGCTTTCAATTCTTTTAGGTATATACATACCACTGGGATTGCTGCGTTATATGCAAGTTCTATATGTAGTTTTCTGAGGAAGTGTCAAACTGTCTTCCACAGAAGCTGCACCATTTTACATTCTCACCAGCAATGAATAAGTGCTCTTGTTTCCCCTCATCCTTCCCAACACTTGATATTTTCCATTGTTTAGCTAGCAGCCATTGAATTGGTGTGGAATTGCACCTCATTGTGGTTTTGATCTGCATTTCCTCGATGGCTAATGATGTTGAATTTAATTTCATGTGTGTCCGGCCATTTGTATATCTTCTTGGAAGAGATATATATTCAAATCTTGTGTCTATTTTTTTAATATTCATTTTATTGAGATATATTCACATACCATGCAGTCATACAAAACAAATCATACATTCGATTGTTCACAGTACCATTACATAGTTGTACATTCATCACCAAAACCAATCCCCGACATCCTCATTACCACACACAAAAATAAACAGAATAATAATTAAAGCAAAAAAGAGCAACTAAAGTAAAAAAGAACACTTGGCACCCTTGTCTGTTTGTTTGTTTGTTTCCTTCCCCCACCTTTCTACTCATCCATCCACAAACTAGACAAAGGGGAGTGTGATCCCCATGGCCCCCCCAATCCCACTGTCCCCCCTCATAAGCCACATTTTTATACAATTGTCTTCAAGATTCATGGGTTCCGGGTTGTAGTTTGATAGTTTCAGGTATGCACCACAGGCTGCCCCAATTCATTAGAACCTAAAAAGGGTTGTCTATATTGTGCATAAGAGTGCCCACCAGAGTGACCTCTCGGCTCCTTTTGGAATCTCTCTGCCACTGAAGCTTATTTCATTTCCTTTCACATCCCCCTTTTGGTCAAGAAGATGTTCTCCATCCCACGATGCTGGGTCTACATTCCTCCCCAGGAGTCATATTCCACGTTGCCAGGGAGATTCACTCCCCTGGGTGTCTGATCCCACGTAGTGGGGAGGGCAGTGATTTCACCTTTCAAGTTGGCTTAGCTGGAGAGAGAGTGCCACATCTGAGCAACAAAGAGGCACTCAGGGGGAGACTCTTAGGCACAATTATACGGAGGCCTAGCGTCTCTTTTGCAGCAACAGTCTTCCCAAAGGCAAATCCCGTGGTAGAGGGCTCAATTCATTAAACCACCAGTCCCCTATGTCTGTGGGCATGTTAGCAACAATCAAGGTAGGGCAGGCCAATACCCCTGCATTCTCCACCAGCTCCTCAAGGGGGCTCTGCATATTTTTTCCTTGTTTTTTTTTTTAAACTTTTTTTTTCTAAATCAACTGTATGAAAATTAAAAAAATTAAAAATAAAATAAAAAAAACATACAATAAGAGAACATTTCAAAGAGACCATAACAAGGGAGTAAGAAAAAGACAACTAACCTAAGATAACTACTTTACTTCCAACATGTTCCTACTCTACACCAAGAAAGTAACCTAATATAGCAACATTTCTGTGAACTTGTTCCTACTATACCCATCAGAAATTAACAGACCATAGTCATTCCTGGGCACTCCCAGAATGTTAAATTTACCCATGATAGCTTATCTGTTCTTGGATTATTGTTCCCCCTTCCTTAATTGCTCTCTATTGCTAGTTCCCCTACATTCTACATTATAAACCATTTGTTTTACATTTTTCAAAGTTAACATTAGTGGTAGCATATAATATTTTTCTTTTTGTGCCTGGCTTATTTTGCTCAGCATTATGTCTTCAAGGTTCATCCATGTTGTCATATGTTTCATGACATCGTTCCTTCTTACTGCCGTGTAGTATTCAACCATGTGTATATACCACATTTTCTTTATCCACTCATTGAAGGACATTTGGGTTGTTTCCATCTCTTGGCAATTGTGAATAATGCTGCTATGAACATTGGCGTGCAGATATCTGTTCGTGTCACTGCTTTCCAATCTTCTGGGTATATACCGAGAAGTGCAATCGCTGGATCGAAGGGTATCTCTATATCTAGTTTTCTAAGGAACTGCCAGACTGACTTCCAGAGTGGCTGAACCATTATACAGTCCCACCAACAATGAATAAGAGTTCCAATTTCTCCACATCCCCTCCAGCATTTGTAGTTTCCTGTTTGTTTAATGGCAGCCATTCTAATTGGTGTGAGATGGTATCTCATTGTGGTCTTAATTTGTATCTCTCTAATAGCTAGTGAAGCTGAACATTTTTTCATGTGTTTCTTGGCCATTTGTATTTCCTCTTCAGAGAAGTGTCTTTTCATATGTTTTGCCCATTTTATAATTGGGCTATCTGTACTATCATCATTGAGTTGTAGGATTTCTTTATATATGCAAGATATCAGTCTTTTGTCAGATACGTGGTTTCTAAAAATTTTTTCCCATTGAGTTGGCTGCCTCTTTACCTTTTTGAGAAATTCCTTTGAGGTACAGAAACTTCTAAGCTTGAGGAGTTCCCATTTATCTATTTTATCTTTTGTTGCTTGTGCTTTGGGTGTAAAGTCTAGGAAGTGGCTGCCTAATACAAGGTCTTGAAGATGTTTTCCTACATTATCTTCTACGAGTTTTATGGTACTTTCTTTTATATCTTTGGTCCATTTTGAGTTAATTTTTGTGTAGGGTGTGAGTTAGGGGTCCTCTTTCATTCTTTTGGATATGGATATTCAACTCTCCCAGCCCCATTTGTTGAAAAGACCATTATGACCCGGTTCAGTGACTTTGGGGGCCTTATCGAAGATCAGTCGGCCATAGATCTGGGGGTCTATCTCCAAATTCTCAATTCAATTCTATTGATATATATGTCAATCTTTGTGCCAGTACCATGCTGTTTTGACAACTATGGCTTTATAATAAGCTTCAAAGTTAGGGAGTGTAAGCCCTTCCATTTGGTTTTTCTTTTTTAGAGTGTCTTTAGCAATTCAAGGCATCTTCCCTTTCCAAATAAATTTGATAACTAGCTTTTCCAAATCTGCAAAGTAGGTTGTTGGAATTTTGATTGGGATTGCATTGAATCTGGGTAGGATTGACATCTTAATGACATTTAGCCTTCCTATCCATGAACATGGAATATTTTTCCATCTTTAAGGTCCCCTTCTATTTCTTTTAATAGAGTTATGTAGTTTTCATTGTATAGGTCTTTTAAATCTTTGCTTAAGTTTATTCCTAGGTACTTGATTTTTTTAGTTGCTATTGAAAGTGGTATCTTTTTCTTGAGTGTCTCGTCACTTTGTTCATTTCTAGCATATAGAAACATTACTGACTTATGCGCATTAATCTTGTATCCCGCTACTTTACTAAATTTGTTTATTAGCTCTAGTAGCTGTATCATCGATTTCTCGGGGTTTTCCAGATATAAGATCATATCATCTGCAAACAATGACAGTTTTACTTCTTTCTTTCCAATTTGGGTACCCTTTATTTCTTTGTCTTGCCAGATTGCCCTGGCTAGCACTTCCAGCACAATATTGAATAACAGTGGTGATAGCAAGCATCCTTGTCTTGTTCCTGATCTTAGAGGGAAGTCTTTCAGTCTCTCACCATTGAGTACTATCCTGGCTGTGGGTTTTTCATATATGCTCTTTATCATATTGAGGAAGTTTCCTTCAATTCCTACCTTTTGAAGTGTTTTTATCAAAAACGGATGTTGGATTTTGTCGAATGCTTTTTCAGCATCTATTGAGATGATCAATTGATTTTTCCCTTTTGATTTGTTTATGTGTTGCAATACATTGATTGATTTTTTTATGTTGAATCATCCTTGCATGCCTGGAATGAACCTCACTTGGTCATGGTGTATGATCTTTTAATGTCTCTTTGGATTCGATTAGCAAGTATTTTGTTGAGAATTTTTGCATCTATATTCATTAGGGAGATTGGCCTGTAGTTTTCCTTCTTTGTAGCTTCTTTTCCTGGTTTTGGTAACAGATTGATGTTAGCTTCATAAAATGAGTTAGGTAGTATTCCATTTTCTTCAATGTTTTGAAAGAGTTTAAGTAAGATTGGTGTCAATTCTTTTTGGAAAGTTTGGTAGAATTCCCCTGTGAAGCCATCTGGCCCTGGGCATTTATTTGTGGGAAGCTTTTTGATGACTGATTGGATCTCTTTGCTTGTGATTAGTTGGTTGAGGTCTTCTGTTTCTTCTCTGGTCAGTCTAGGTTGTTCATATGTTTCCAGGAAATTGTCCATTTCCTCTACATTATCCAGTTTGTTGCCATACAGTTGTTCATAGTATCGTCTTATAATTTTTTTAATTTCCTCGGGATCTGCAGTAATGTCACCTTTCTCATTCTTTATTTTGTTTATATGGGTCTTCTCTCTTTTTGATTTTGTCAGTCTAGCTAGGGGCTTGTCAATCTTGTTGATCTTCTCAAAGAACAAACTTTTGGTGTTATTTATCCTCTCTATTGTTTTTTTGTTCTCTATGTCATTTATTTCTGCTTTAATCCTTGTTATTTCTTTTCTTGTACTTGGTTTAGGATTGGTTTGCTGTTCATTTTCTAGCTTCTTCAGTTGATCCATTAGTTCTTTGATTTTGGCTCTTTCTTCATTTTTAATATATGCATTTAATGCTATAAATTTCCCCCTCAGTATTGCTTTTGCTGCATCTCATAGGTTTTGGTATGTTGTGTTCTCATTTTCATTCATCTCTATATACTTAGCAATTTCTCTTGCTATTTCTTCTTTAACCCACTGATTGTTTAGGAGCGTGTTTTTTCACCTCCAGGTATTTGTGAATTATTTAAGTCTCTGATGGTTATTGACTTCTAATTGTATTCCGTTGTGGTCAGAGTATGTGCTTTGAATAATTTCAATCTTTTTAAATTTATGGAGCCTTGTTTTATGTCCCAGCATATGATCTATTCTGGAGAAAGTTCCATGAGCACTAGAAAAGTATGTGTATCCTAGTGACTTGGGATGTAATGTTCTATATATGTCTGCTAAATCCAATTCACTTATCAGATTGTTTAGATTTTCAATTTCCTTGTTGGTCTTCTTTCTGGTTGATCTATCCATAGGAGAGAGTGATGTGTTGAAGTCTCCCACAGTTATTGTGGAAACATCAATTGCTTCCTTTAGTTTTGCAGTGTTTCCCTCATGAATTCTGTGGCACCTTGATTCGGTGCATAAACATTTATGATTGTTATTTCTTCTTGTTGAATTGCCCCTTTTAGTAGTACGTAGTGGCCTTCTTTGTCTCTCAAAACATCCCTGCATTTGAAGTCTATTTTATCTGAGATTAATATTGCTACACCTGCTTTCTTTTGGCTGTAGCTGGCATGAAAATTTTTTTCCATCCTTTCACTTTCAATTTCTTTGTGTCCCTGTGTCTAAGATGAGTCTCTTGTATGCAGCATATTGATGGTTCATTTTTTTGATCCATTCTGCGAATCTGTATCTTTTAATCGGTGAGTTTAATCCATTTACATTCAACATTATAACCGTGAAGGCATTTCTTGAATCAGCCATCTTATCCTTTGGTTTATGTTTGTCGTATATATTTTTCCCTCTCTCTATTAGTATCCTTTAATGAACCCATAATGAATCTCTTTAGTACTGAACCTTTCTCCATGTCTCTCTCTCCTTTCTTTGTTTCTCTGTCTGTAGGGCTCCCTTTAGTATCTCTTGTAGGGCAGGTGTCTTGTTAGCAAATTCTCTCAGCATTTGTTTGTCTGTGAAAAATTTAAGCTGTCCCTCAAATTTGAAGGAGAGCTTTGCTGGATAAAGTTTTCTTGATTGGAAATTTTTCTCACTCAGAATTTTAAATATGTCGTGCCACTGCCTTCTCGCCTCTATGGTGGCTGCTGAATAGTCACTACTTAGTTTTATGCCATTTCCTTTGTATGTCGTGAATTGCTTTTCTCTTGCTGTTTTCAGAACTTGCTCCTCTTCCGTATTTGACAGTGTGTTCAGAATATGTCTCAGAGTGGGTTTATTTGGATTTATTCTATTTGGATTTCACTGGGCATTTATGATTTGTGTATTTATGGTGTTTAGAAGATTTGGGAAGTTTTCCCCAACAATTTGTTTGAATACTCTTCCTAGAGCTTTGCCCTTTTCTTCTCCTTCTGGAACACCAATGAGTCTTACATTTGGATGTTTTATATTATCTATCATATCCCTGAGGTCCATTTCGATTTTTTTGATTTTTTCCTCATTCTTCCTTTTGTGCTTTCATTTTCCATTCTGTCATCTTCCAGGTCACTGATTCGTGGTTCAACTTCCTCTAGTCTTGTACTATGAGCATCCAGAATCTTTTTAATTTGGTCAACAGTTCCTTTAATTTCCATAAGATCGTCTATTTTTTTATTTAGTCTTACAATGTCTTCTTTATGCTCTTCTAGAGTCTTCTTGATGTCCTTTATATCCCATGCCATGGTCTCATCGTTCATCTTTAGTTCTTTCATTAGTTGCTCTAGGTACTGTGTCTATTCTGATATATTGATTTGGGTGCTTGGGCTTGGGTTTTCCATATCATCTGGTTTTTACATATGCTGCAAATTTTCTGTTGTTTTTGGCCTCTTGACATTTGCTTAACTTGATAGGGTTCTTTTAGGATTTGTAGACCAATTGAAATCCTTATCTCTAGTTTGTCAGATGTACAGCTTCGTGGAGTACACTTTCTCTGACTAACCAGCAGGTGGCGTCCACGAGCCACCTGTTCCCCTCAAGCCAGTTCTTCCCTGTTTTGCCTCTGTGGTGAGTGGGAGAGTAAGTCTTGTGGGGTCCAGTTGGTGTACCAAGCTTGCATGTGTAGTCGGTGTTGCCCGCCCTGTATAAGGGGTGTGTGTCTGGGCTGTCAGGGAGGGGGTCGACTCTAAGAATCAAATCTCCCTGGTGTTCCTGGAGTTTTAAAGCTGCTGCAATAGTCTAATCCTTCAGTTCAGTCCTGCCACAGTTTGTCTCTGCCACTGACCCACAAGTCCTTTGTATTGGTGTGTCGCCTCTGAGACTTGTGAGTGGGTCCCTCTTCCAGGCCTTGCACCCCCTGGTCCTCTGCTGAGGGATGACTGTGCTATGTCACAGGTGAGTGCCATCCCCCCAGGGTGGTTCTGAGCTGCCGGTCTGTGTAGGGAGGCTCCCAGTCTGCTGAAATGATGTCTGAATGGGGCTTGTTAATTCATGCTGCTCCACCTTCCCAAGTCTGGGACAACCAGCTGAGGGTGCAGGGAAGGCTAATGTCCATGCCCAGTTTTGTGGTGTACACATGTTATTGGATGCACTTCCATCACACTCATTTGTCTGGGGCAGCTCTGGGCTATGGTGCCGGTGACAGGCAGGAGTGTTTCCTGTCCACCATGATGATGGCTGTGAGTGGAGGCCCCCCTTTTCTTGGGAAGTTGTGGTGTTTAGTGAATTTTCTCAGCCACTGGATTATTGCCTTTTGTCTCAGAGGTCTCTTAGTTCTGCTCTTGTCTTGACCTGCCCAAATTGCAAGTCTTTGAGGCTTTCTGTATTGGGCTTCTTAGAGTAATTGTTTTAGAAAAATAAAAAATAAAAAATAAAAAAGGGCCCTCCTGGCAGATCTAATGGGTTATTGAAATGCTAAGAGACAAAGCAATTAGGGCTATTAAGGAAAGATCCAGGGGGCAGAGAGATCAGTTTTTCTTTGGGATTTGCAAATGAGCCTCATGGCCTGAGCTCTGCCCTGCCCCTTTCTATGTTCACCAGAACTCCAAAAAGACTCTGCTTTTCTTTTTGAGTTTGTCTTGCTGTTTTTTGCTATGCCTATCTCCTCTCTGCTGGGCTGGCTGCTCTCAGGTTCTCTGGTGTCTGGTCTCAGTCTATCTATGGTTGGAGTTTGGATCAGTAGAATGAGTTTCCGATAAGAGCTGCCACTGCAGTTCTCCCTTCTCCTTCCCAGTGCTGACAGCCCCTCCTCCCATGGAACTGAGCCTGGCAGGGAGGGGCGTGGGTCCCCTGGCCTCAAAAACTTACAGATTTCATTGATCTCAGCAGTTCCACATTTTCATGAGTGTTGTATGAAGTATGCCCAAAGTCAGATTGCTCTGCAGTGTCCAGTCCATGCAGTTCCTGGCTTTCTACCTATTTCCCTGGAGGAGTAACTAAAACATACACCTCACCAATCCACCATCTTGCCCTGCCTCTTGTGTGTCTATTTTTTTTAATTGGATTGTTTGACTTTTTGTTGTTAAGCTGAATTATTTCTTTATATAATTAAGTATTAAATTTTTATCAGATATGTGGTTTCAAATATTTTCTCATCATGTAGGTTGTCATTTTACTTTCCTCATAAATTCCTTTGAAGCACAAAAACTTTTAATTTTGATGAGGTCCATTTATCTATTATTTTCTTTTGTTGCTTGTGCTTAGCATGTAAAGTCTAAGAAACCATTGCCCAACTGAAGGTCCTGAAGATGCTTCTCTATGTTTTCTTCTATGATGTTGATAGTTCTAGCTCTTATATTTAGGTCTTTGATCCATTTTGAGTTTACTTTTGCAAACGGTGTGAGGTAGGGATTCTTTTTTTCTACAAATCAAGATCCAGTTTTCCCAGCAATATTTGTTGAACACACTGCTCTTTCCAAATTGGGTGGTCTTTGCTACCTTGATTTCTGAGTTTAAATTCAATTCCATTGGCCTATATAACTGTCCTTGTGCCAGTACCATGTGATTTTGATTACTGTGGCTTTGTAATAAGTTTTAAGATCAAGATGTGTGAGTCCTCCAACTTCATTATTTTCTTTCAGGATGGCTTTAGCTATTTGAGGTCCCTTGCCCTTCATAAATATTTTATGATTGGCATTCCCATTTCTGCAAAAAGTTGGACTTTTGATGGGGATCACATTGAATCTATAAATTGTTTGGGGTAGGATTTACATCCTAGTTATATTTAGTCTTCCAATCCATGAACCTGGCATGTCCTTCCATTTATTTAGGTCCTCATTAATTTCTTTTAGGAATGGTTTGTAGTTTTCTATGTATTAGTCCTTTACATACTTGGTTAGACTTATTCTAGATATTTGATTCTTTTGGTTGCTATTGTGAACAGAACCTTTTCTTGATTTCTTCTTCCAATTGTACATTGCTTGTGCATAGAAACATTACCCATTTTGGGGTGCTAATGTACCCCACCTCTTTACTGAATTCATTCATTAGTTCTAGGAACTTTGTTGTGCATTTTTCAGGGTTTTCTGCATGCAGGATCATATCATCTGCAAATAGGGAAAGTTTTACTTATTCCTTTCCAAGTTCTATGTGTTTTATTTATTTTTTGCTAAATTGCTCTTTCAAGAACTTCCAGTTTGATGTTGATTAACAGTGGTCACAGTGGGCATTCTTGTCTTGTTCCTGACCTTAGAGGGAAAACTTTCAGTCTTTCACCATTAAGTAGGGTATTGCCTGTGAGTTTTCCTATATGTTTTTTAACATGTTGAGGAAGTTGTTCCTAGAGTTCTAAGTGCTTTTATTATGTAAGAGTGCTGGATTTTGTCAAATGCCTTTTCTGGATCCATTGAGATGATCTTGTTCTTTTGCCCTTCTTTCATTCTTTTAATGTAACATTTTAGATTACTTGTTTTTTTCATGGTGAACCAACCTTTCATACCAGGGATGAATTTCACTTGTTTTTTGGTGAATAATTCTTTTAATATGCTTTTGGATTCAATTTGCTAGTACTTTTTGAGTATTTTTGCATTTATAATCATAAGAGATATTAATCTTCAGTTTTCTTTTCATGTGGTATCTTTACCTGGCTTTGGTATGAGGGTGATGCTGGCTTTGTAGAATGAATTAGGGAATGATCCCTCTTCTTGAATTTTTTGGAAGAGTTTCAGCAGAATAAGAGTTAAGTCTTTTTGGAATGTTTGGTAGAATTCTCCTGTGAAGCCATCTGCTCCTAGGCTCTTCTTTGTTGGGCAGTTTTTGATTACTGATTTTATCTCTTTAAAAGAAATTGTTGAGATTTTCCATTTCTTCTTGAGTCAATGGAGGTACTGTGTGTGTGTGTGTGTGTGTGTGTGTGTGTGTGTGTTTCTAAGAATTTATCCATTTCATCTAGGTTACCTAATTTATTGGCTTACTGTTGTTCACAGTAAGTACTCTTATATTACATTTTTATTTCAATATGATTGGTAGTAAGTCATCTTTTTCACTTATTCTTTTCATTAATTTTATCCCCTATCTTTTTTCTTTGCCATTCTACCGAGAAATTTTTCAATTTTATTGAAAAAGATCAATGATCTTTTCAAAAATCCAGCCTTAATTTTCTTGATTCTGTTTTTTTCCTATTTCATTTATCTCCACTCTAATCTTTTTTATTTCCTTCCTTCTGCTCACTCTGAGTTTAGTTTGCTTTTCTTTTTCTAGTTCTTTCAGTTTTGAGTTTAGGTCATAGATTTGAAGACTTTCTTCTTTTAATGGAAGGATTTAAAGCTATAAATTTCCCTCTCAGACCTAAATTTTGCTGCATCCAATAAGTTTTCATATGTTTTATTTTCATTCACCTCAAGATATTTCCTAATTTTGCTTCTGATTTCCTTTTTAATCCATTGGTGCTTATGATTATGCTGTTCAACTTCAACATATTTGTGAATTTTCCCTTCCCCCTCTGTTATTGATTTCTAGGTTCATTACACTGGTAACAGAATATACACTATATGATTTCAATATTTTTTTAGTTTATTGAGACTTGTTTT
Organism: Choloepus didactylus; assembly: GCF_015220235.1. Taxonomy (NCBI): domain Eukaryota; kingdom Metazoa; phylum Chordata; class Mammalia; order Pilosa; family Megalonychidae; genus Choloepus; species Choloepus didactylus. The sequence goes on along the minus strand of NC_051334.1, from coordinate 96,949,955 downwards.
GAACTCAACATCTTATCTATCCTGGAGAAATATCCAAGTGCACTTGAGAAGAGGGTGTATTCTGTTTTTATTGGGTGAAATTTTCTATATAAGGTTTGTTAGGTATTGATTTCTAGTATCATTCAAGTTTTTTGCTTCCTTACTGATCTTCTGACTAGATGATCTATCCATTATTGATGGTGTTTAATATACCACTGGAGAGATTAATCTATTTCCACTTAATATCACTATTGATAATACAGCCCTTTATTCTGTTGTTTTGCTATTTAGTCTTTGTAAGTCATGTCTTTATTGCACCTCACTTCTGTTAATGCCTACTTTTATGTTTATTTGACTCTTGTTTTGTACCATCTTGAATGCCTTCTCACTTCTATGTACATATATTCTTCATCTGTTTTCTCTGTAGTTTATGTGGGGTTAAAATTTAACATACTAAATATATGACAATTATATTTGGTTTGATACCAACAGTTCTAGTTTGCTAATGCTGCCAGAATGCAAAACACCAGAAATGGATTGGCTTTTTTAAAAGGGGGTTTATTTGGTCACACAGTTACAGTCTTTAGGCTATAAAGTGTGCATCAACAAAGGGTGCCTGTATTAGTTAGGGTTCTCTAGGGAAACAGAATCAATGAGAGGTGTCCTTGACTATCAAATTTGTAAAAGTAACTCATGTAACTGTGGGTATGCATGAGTCCAAATTCTGTAGAGCAGTCAGCAAACTGTCAACTCAAAGGAAGATGTCTGATGAACTCCTCAGGAAATGAACCAGCAACTTCGACGAATTCCTCAGGAAATGAACTGGGATCTTCAACGAACATGTTCAATGATCTCCTCAGGAAATGAACAGGCAACTTCAATGAACTCCTCAGGAAGTGCTTCACTGGGCAGCTGAAGAAGAAGTGAAGGTCCTCTATCTGTCTCACTTATAAGTCTTCAACTGATTAATTGGATTAAATCCAGCCAATTGCATTTTCTTATTGTGGAAGACACACCCTTTGGTGAGTCAGCAGTCACAGCTGCAGTCAATTGACTGATGATTTAATAAACCAGCTTGTTGGTTTATTAACCAGCCACAAATGTCCTCACAGCAATTGTTAGGTCAGTGTTTGCTTGACCAGACAGCTGGGTACTATCACCTGGCCAAGTTGACATATGAACCTAACCATCACAGTAACTCACTGGAGAAAGGCCATCGACATCCTGAAAACATCTGTTAGTTGGGAAGGCATGTGGCTGGCACTTGTTTGCTCCCAGGTTGCATTACAAAATGGCATTCTCCAAAATGTCTGCATCAGCTTCCAATGGCCATCTTCAAAATGTCTGTCTCAGCTACAGCTACTCTGAGCTCCTGTCTGAGCTTATATAGTGCTCCAGTAAACTAAGCAAGGCCCACACTGAATGGGTGGGGCCATGCCTTCATGGAAATTATCTAGATTTATGACCTACAGTTGGTTGGGTCACATCTCCATGGACACTGATTGGTTCCAAACCAAACCACACTAATACGTCAGCCCACACAAGATTGCATCAAAGAATATGACTTTTTCTGGGGGATATAATATATACAAACTGGCACATTCCACCCCTTGGAAACCAGAAAAATATATTCTTTGCAAATACAAAATATATTCAGCCCATCACAATATCACAAATACTTAAATCATTTCAGTAACAATAGTTAGGCCCAAGATCCCATCAAAATCAGTTACAGGTGTGGTCTGTCCCAAGCAAAATTCCCCTCTGGCTGTGGACCCCTGAAACTTAGAACAAGTTATCTGCTTCCAATATACAAAGGAGGGACATTCATAGGCTAAACATTCCCATTGCCATAAGGAGAAACAGTAAGGAAAACATGGTTTAAGGGACCAAAACAGTTCCCAAAACCTGCAAGGCAAACTCCATTAGATTTCACAGCCTGAGAGTCATTTACAAAATGATGTTGCATCCTTGGAGCTTGAGAGAGTGGCTTTCCCACACTTTCCAAGGGACTATGTGGCAGCACTTTTCTCCCCAAACACTGGGATGAGTGCTCCAACATATCCACACATTGGAGAGACCACCCTTTTGCCCCACCCTCTTCAAACATCAGAGTAGCACCAGGTTTCTATTCCATCTCTGGGGCACATGCTCAACCCTTCAGAACAGTGGGGTGGTGGCCAGGGTCTCCCCAATCCCCTGAGAATGTGCTCCAAACTCTTTGGAGCCTGGGGTGGCAGAACTCTTCCTGAGCATCGAGGCAGAAGGCCCACCCTCAACTTCTGGGGCAAACTCACCCTTTCCATGCATGTGGACCACTCCACTCTCCCATCCTGAGGTCTCTTGACTCCAGACCTCAACCTCCATGGCTCTGTCTTTGAAGAAATTTTTCCTTCAGTTTGTTCCTTGTCTGTCTTCTCCAGTCCAGACCGGCAGTGGCTCTGTCTATAAAGACCTCACAAAAATTCTTTTGGCTTCACATGAAGCACACAGGGTTCAAAGCCATCAGACAATAGGGCTTTCCACAAATCCTTTCTGAACAACTCCATCTCTGATCCTGGCTTGTACTGAAATGGCAGCTGGGTCCCATGTTTAGTTAAATCCCCATGTTGGGCTGTAGCTTCTGGGGTTCCACCCCCTGGGAGCCTGGAATTTTCCAAACCATCAGTTTCTGGTTTCTTTGCACCCAAGTGTTCAGTTTTAAGTTTGTCTCTTTCCACTCACATTTTAGTATAAGCTGCAAGGAGGAGCCATGCTATATCCACAACTTTTAGTTTCAAAATCTCATCAGCCAAGTATTCCAGCTCATCATTCTCAAATTCTTCCTTCCATCCAACACCAGAGCTCAATTTTGCCAAATTCTTTGCCATTTTAACAAGGATCACCTTTCTTCCAGTTTGCAACAACACATTCATCATTTCTCCTCAAGGCCTTGTCAGAAGTATCTTTAGAGTCCTTATTTCTACCAACACTCTAAAAAGCAGTCTAGGCTTTTTCTATCAAGCTCCTCACAATTCTTGCAGAATCTCCCCTTTATTCATTCAAGAAGCCATTCCCAACATGTTTGATATTTGCAATCTCAGCAGCACCCCACTCTCAGTACCAAAATCTGTTCTAGTTTGCTAATGCTGCCAGAATGCAAAATACCGGAAATGGATTGGCTTTTATAAAAGGGGGTTTATTTGGTTACACAGTTACAGTCTTTAGGCTATAAAATGCCCATCAACAAAGTGTACCTTCCCTGGAGAAAGGCCATTGGCATCCTGAAAACCTCTGTTAGCTGGGAAGGCACATGGCTGGTATCTGTTTTCTCCCAGGTTGCATTACAAAATGACATTCAAAATGTCTGCATCAGCTTCCAATGGCCATCTTCAAAATGTCTGTCTCAGCTACAGCTACTCTGAGATCTTTCTGTCTGAGCTTATATAGTGCTCCAGTAAACTAAGCAAGATGCACGCTGAATGGGTGGGGTCACACAGTTATCACCTACAATTGGTTGGCTCACATCTCCATGGACACTGAACCAGTAGGTCCCAAACCAATCCACACTAATACATCTGCCCCCACAAGATTGCATCAAAGAATATGGCTTTTTCTGGGGGGCATAATATATACAAACTGACATGCCAGCTTTACTTCAATAGCATGCACATGTATTTTCCCTATACAACTGTATGTTCCCCCACCATTTTTGGTATTTTTTTACCACCTATGTCTTTCTACATTTTATGTCCAAAATCATAGATTTACCATTCCTTTCTAAGTATTTGTGTTGGCATCTGTAGTAAGTAAGAAGTGGAGTTATATACCAAACAATATACTGCATTACTTTTGGAAATTATATTACCCAAATGGGTATCTTACTGCAGCTTTTTATTTCTGTTTAGCACTTTGAACCACTGTACATTTTCCTTTCCTTTTATTCTGAAGAACTCTACTTAGCCTATCTTATAGGGTAGTTCTAATGGTGATGAAGTCCCTCAGCTTTTGTTTACCTGAGAATGTCTTAATCTCTCCCACATTCTTTAAACAAAGTCTTGCTTGATATAAAATTCTTGGCTAGCAGTTGCTTTCTTTCAGTACTTTAAGTATTTCAAGCCACTGCCTTCTTGCCTCCATGGCTTCTGATGAGGAATTTGCAACCAATCTAATTGGGACTACCCTCCATGTAACTCATAACTTCTTTTCTTGCAAATTTCATAAATCTGCCCTTGTCCTTTGCATTTGTTAGTGAGATCATTACATGATGGTGTGTATTTTTCTTCATGTTTATTCTGTTTGGTGTTCTGTGGGATTCTTGCATATGCATATTTAAGTCTTTTCCTATGGTTGGAAAGCTCTCTTTCATTATTTCTTTGGAAATTCCTTCTGTCACCTTCTCTCTTTCTTCTCCTTCCAAGATTTCCATAATGTGTATATTTGTGTGCTTGATGGTGTCCCAGAGGTGTCAGATTATTTTTGCCTTTTAATATTTCTTTTGGCTCCTAAACCTGACTCATTTCAATTATTTTATCTTCAAGTTCAATGATTCTTTCTTCTGACAGCTCCAATCCACCCTTGAATACCTCCTGCCATTTTTCCTTTCATTTATTGTGTTTTTCAACTCCAGTGGTGTTGTTTAGTTCTTTTTAAAAATGTCTATCTCTTTAATAAAACCCTCACATTGCTCATTAAATGTTTTATTGATCTCATTTAGTTCTTTCTCTGTATTTTCCTTCATCTCCTTGAGCATTTTTAAGATCATTTTTAAAGGCTTTGTTCAATCTGTCCAAATTCTCACCTTCATTGTTGTTTTCTGGATGTTTGTCCTTTTCTGTTGGGTAGGCCATCATTTCCTGTTTCTTTGTTTGTCTTATATGCTTTTTTTGCACACTGTACATTTTACTATTTTAAAATAACTATGGAATTTATTCCCTGAGTTGTCATTTCCTTGTTTTGTAACCCACTGGTGATAGAAGAGAGATTTTCTTGAGCTTCATCCATCCTGTCTGGATGATCTTCCCAAAGTGAATTCAGTGCACAGGGTTTTCCCTTTCTTTCTAGGCCTCTGTCTTTTCCTGGGCTTTTCTTTGTTAGTTATTTTGGAGTTCCCCTGTTTGCAAGAGTTTTGATGTCCCCTCTGTTTCCAGGGATAGACCTTCCTTTCCAAGGTGTTTAAAGCTGGAGGTCTTTGTACCTGATTGCCTGCCTTTATAGGTTTTTACTTTCCTCTTGTTGTTTCAAGCTGCTTTTCCCTGGAGGGCAAATTCTGGCTGGAGGGCACATTACAGAGGACTTAACCAAAGTTATTTTTCCCCAGCCAAAACTCCCATGGATCCATGAAGTAGGCACAGACTGTCTCTGAAGTGCCCAGAGAAGGGGATCAAGAAGGGTGCCAAGGGCTCCTCAGTCTTCTCTTCAAAGCTGAATTTTCCTGGCCTGCCCAGCAAATGCAGTCCTTCAGCTAACTGTCTCCCACAGCCTTAAGGAAGTGCAGCATCTTTAAATCTCCACTGCTACCACCTCTGAGGGGTTTTGAAAAATGACTACTGCCATTTTTATCTGGGTGGGTTGAAATACTCAGAGCCAGGTGCCTTCAGAGCTGGTCCCCCAGCAATCTGAATTCCCTAATCAAAAGCCATGATCAGTGATTGGCAATGACCACCTCTTGTATTGGGAAAGAGGATTTTATGGCCCTTTCTGTCATCAGTGAGGTAGCCAGGTGCTGGGTCATGTTGTAGCCTTCCATGAGAGTGGGGTATGGGAACCAGTAGTTGCCACATGCAGAGAGCAATTTACTGTTCTTTAATGCTATGTATCAGCCTCTTCCTCCTGCTCTTCCCTGGATGCTGTACAGTGTTATTCTGGACTCCAGAGATTCAAAATAGCTGTTTAAGACACTTTCTGCCTGTTTAATTGTTGGTTTGTTGGAAGGACTGAGTCCTGACGCTCCCTACTCTGCCATCTTCCCACAGTCCTCTCTGTTCATTGATTTTTACTTCACAAGGTAATAGTATAAGCCTTCTCATGTGTCTGGGCATACTCCATGCATTCATTTGTTTGTTCATTTATTTATTCATTTATTCAGCCACCATACTGTGTACAATTTGTTTGTGTAAGTACATGGTCTAGGTGTAGGGAATATTGTGGTGAGAAAAACTCAATACAATTCCAATGCATTGGGAAGAATGTTATGATGGATTTAAGCATGGTGTACTGTTGAAATATGTGATAACTTAACCCAGTCTTGAGATGTCAGGAAAGGCACTTAAAGAAGAGCCATCTATTTTTAGATGTAAATCCAGGAGAAATGAAGTGGGTTTGGTTTCTCAGATTGAGGGAGTGGACAGCATTTACAAAGGACTTGAATAAATTATTTTGAAGTCTAGAATTCATTGTCCCCTAGGTTTTCTCCAAATATTTTCATCATCCAATGATGCAAATGCCCTTCTTCTCTTCTCATGGCAGAACTCGGCTGGGTAATGCTAAATCTTTAAGCCCCTACACCAAATCCGGGATATTAGTTTAAAATAAAAAAGAAAAAACTTATGACAAAAATGCAACTCTGTACTTCCCTAATGGTTTTTCTGTAAACATACAACTGTTCTAATAAAAAAAAAAGAAAAAAAGAAAAAAATCTTAAAAATTAAATTCTAACAAAATGCCAGTACATAAAGACCATAGAGAAAGTACAGTTTCAAGGGATGGAATCAGCAATCATGAAGATCTATTCTTTCAGAGTCTCCCAACCTAATTATCTGTGTGGCATATACAGGAGCCCACATGTGAGAAAAGGTTTAATAGGAGAAGTTGAAATATTAGACCAGACATTAACTGGATCAATTTAATCATCTTGATTCAAACATATTTCAAGTGACTGGTAGCATAACCCCTCTCACTAGTCTAAGTCAAATAATTATTTCCATATTCATTCATGTTGGCTGTAATTGAAGTTCAGAATGTCTTTAGAGAGGGGGCTGAAATGTGAGAGGAAACAACAACATTCAATCTTTATATTGGAGTCATTCTATAGGGTATATTTTTTGGAGTATCTATAGATGTTTTTATTTGGAAATGAAATATTATTGTTCCATGCACAATCTTCCTGACAAAAACCATGCCCTATGGTTTTGTGTGAATGATATTCATTAAATGTCAGCATCAACTTGGGGCCTAGCCTTGTCCTGAGTAATTTCATGCCTAAACTTTGAATATTTCTGATATATAGATTCTGTTACTCCATGTGCTTGGGGTGAAAGCTGCATCAATGGCCCCAATGTCACAAGAAAATTCTTTATCCTACTAGCATATTTTCATAAGACACCTCCTTGCTCAGCAATAAAACACCAGCTACTTCATTTACTTACTATTTAGAAAATCTTGCCCTTAAATGTTGGAAATCTCCAGAGAGGGAAATAGATGCTATAAATAGAATTTCGTTTGCCATAAAATAGGACTATCTGGGAGGAGCCTATGATTATTTTAGGTATGCTTATTGAGACTCTAGGTTTTGTGTGAATTGTTTTACATTCTATTTCCTAATGTTGTATTTATATTTTGGATGTGTGCCATTAATTAGGTCTTCACATTCCTCAAGAAGTTTTAAGACCAAGCTAAATGCTGAAGCAAATTTGTTAAAAAAAATGATACAGCCTGTTTTGGGGAGGGTTGTCAGAATAGAATGACTTTCGGACTCAGTCTAATCTATAAACTACCTAAGGACATTTTTTCTTTATGAGAACTTTGGTGAAGAGATTAATAAGATAGACAATCATGTTGCTAGTTCTCCACAATTTATTATAATAACACCCCCAACATAGTTATACAGAGGTATTCTCCTACACACTTGAACTTTACTGACATTGTCTAATTTACAATTTGAAAACTCCATTGATACAGTGAGATATTAGGAGTTAATGGTTAAAAAAAAAAACCTCTATGAGAAATTTTCATGAAGAAATTTTCACAGAAAGTGGAGTTGAGAAAAAAATCTAGGAAAATAAATATTGGGAGAAATGTCAAACCTCAAAACTGAGTTGTTATGAGCCAGTACATTGTTGTAGAAAGAACACTAACTGGGAGCCAGGAAAGCTAAGTTCAAGTCCTGGCATTGCCACCAATTACCTGGGTGAATTTGGGCAACTCACTTAACTTCTGCTGGTCTCTGTAAAATAAAATAAAATAACAGGATTGAAAGAGCATATTTCTAGAGTCCCTTACATATCTAATAGGGTCTGATCAATCTATTACCTTTTTAGTTACTTGAATTATTCTAATTCTTCTTGAAATATCAAATGAATAAGGTTTAACTTACTACCAAATTTTATAAAGCCTCAGAAGGTGTTTCTGTCCTGAAAATAGGTACTGAGGCAAAGGATATTTTAAGGGACTTTGCTTTATTCAATTTATATGAAATACAACATTGTTATGTAATTAGCTATAAGTTAATTTTTCACACACTTTTGGTTTATCTAAACCCTTTGGTATTCTAAATGTGGGTGTGAGAGGTTTATAGTGAAAGAAAACCTATTCCTTGTTTGCTAGCTGAATATAATCTCTAATCCTTTCCTGCAGCAACTACTGAGGAAAGATCTGCTATTCTTCCAGGTTTATGCCTTATTCTCTCTCTCTCTCTCTCTCTCTCTCTCTCTCTATATATATATATATATATATATATATATATATATATATATGCACAATTTGGCACCCAGATTTGAATGATAACAGTTTATCTTCCTCCTTCTTTCCTTTTCTTCTCACTCTCTCTCCTATCCCATCTTTCTCACAGGAACACAGATATGGTGAGGATGGGGAAAGGGCAAGCACCTACAGGAGCAGATAAATGATGAGGTGGCAGAGGAGAAGAGTCTTCAGATTATTCATCAAGCTATCAGATTTGGGAGTGGTATTAAGCACATTTAGAAATTAAAGGTAGAAGCATCTTCAGAAACAAAACAGTAGTCTTTGGCAAAAGTTGATAAATGATAGGAAACAGAATTAATTTTTTTCCAAATAGGTGCAAAATAGCACAAGCTGAAAATAATCAATTGCCCTCACTAGAATAACAAAATGTTCTCTCAGAAAATATTCTAGGCTGATTGGAGTTGGGGAAAAATTATCTTTATTTGAGTCTGCTTGTGTTGAATATCTGGTGAGGAGGGGGAAAGGGTAGATTTCTTTGTTATATCTCAGAAAATGTTGATTACACTGTTAATGGCGGTTTTCCAAATGAAATTTGCTGAAGAAGCCTTGTTCCCACTGTTTTAAGTAAAATATTGAGAGGAAGCCTTGAAAATATATATGTATAAGCAAATGCAATGCTTTGCATGGAGTAAGCCCTCAAATATATATTAGTTGATTGAATTATTAAAACACAGACATTTGGAATTGTATTTTCTGTTTTTAGCCTCAGCAGAAGTTTGAAATTTGAAAAAGAATTAGATAGCCTCATCTAGTTATTTGTCATGTTGGGTTTTTTTTTTTAAACATTTATTTTACATTTTAAACAGAGTTCATATTGGTGGTAACATACAATATCCCTCTTTTAGTATCTGGCTTATTTCACTCAGCATTGTGCCTTCAAGGTTGTATTCCATCATGTATATATACCACATCTTGTTGTCCACTCATCTGTTGAAGGTTGTTTTTATTTCTTGGCAATTGTGGATAATGCCACTATGAACATTGCTGTGCAAATATCAGTTCATCTCATTGCTTTCAGATCTTCTGGGTATATACCGAGAAGTGGAATTTCTGGATTGAAGGGTAACTCATTATCTGGTTTTCCCAGAAACTGCCAGATTGTGCTCCAGAGTTCTCCAGAGTGGCTGTACAGTTCCACCAGCAACGAATAAGGGTTCCAGTTTCTCCACATCCTCTCCAGCATTTGTAGTTTCCTGTTTGTTTAATGGCAGCCATTCTAATTAGTGTGAGATGATATCTCATTGTCGTCCTAATTGGCAACTCCCTAATATTCAGTGAAGATGAACATTTTTTTGTTTTTCAGTCATTTGTATTTCCTCTTCAGACATATGTCTTTTCTTAACTTTTGCCCATTTTATAATTGGGCTGTTTGTATTATTTTCATTGAGTTGAAGGGTTTCCCTACATATACAACTTATCAGTTTTTTGTTAGATACATGGTGTCCAAATATTTTTTTCCAATTAAGTTGGCTGCATCTTCACCTTTTTGACAAAGTTCCTTGAGATGTAGAAGCTTTTAATTTTGAGGAGTTCCCATTTATCTATTGTTTTCTTTCATTGCTTGTGCTTTGTGTGTAAGGTCTAAGAAGTGACCTCCTAATACAAGGCCTTGAAGATGTGCCCCTGCATTAAATTCTAGGAATTTTGTGATACTCTCCCTTATATTGAGGTCTCTGATCAACTTTGAGTTAATTTTTTTTTGCAGGGTGTGACATATGGGTCCTCTTTCATTCTTTTGGATATGGATATCCAGCTCTCCCAGCCCATTTGTTGAAGAGATTTTTATGTCCAAGTTTAGTGGGTTTGGGGGCCTTTTTAAAGATCAGTCAACTGTAGATATGGGGGGCTATCTCTGAATCCTCAATTCGATTCCATTGATCAATATGCCTATCTTTGTGGCAGTACCATGCTGTTTTGACTGCTATGAACTTATAGTAAGCTTGAAAGTCAGGAAGTGTAAGTCCTCCCACTTTGTTTTTCTTTTTTAGAATGTTTTTAGCATTTTGAGGCATATTTCCCCTCCAAATAAATTTGATAACTAGCTTTTCTAAGTCTGCAAAGTAAGTTTTTGGAATTTTGATTGGAATTGCATTGAATCTGTAGATGAATTTGCATAGAATTGACATCTTAATGAAATTTAGCCTTCCTATCCATGAACACGGGATATTTTTTTCCATCTCTTTAGGTCCCCTTCTATTCTTTTAGTGAAGTTATGTAATTTTCTATGTATACATCTTTCCATCCTTGGTTAAATTTATTTCTAGGTACTTAATATTTTTAGTTGCTATTGAGAATGGAATCTTTTACTTGAGTGTCTCTTCCGTTAGGTGACTTCTAGTGTATAGGAACATTTCTGACTTATGTGCGTTAGTCTTGTATCCCACTACTTTGATAAATTTGTTTATTAGCTCAAGTAGCTGTGTCATTGATTTCTCAGGGTTTTCCAAATATAAGATCCTATTACCTGCAAATAATGGTGATTTTACTCCTTCCTTTCCAATTTGGGTTCCTTTTATTTCTTGTCTTGCTGGATTACTCTGGCTAGCATTTCTAGCACAATGTTGAATAACAGTGGTGACAGCAGGCATCCTTGTCTCATTCCTGGTCTTAGAAGAAAGGCTTTCAGTCTCTTGCCATGGAGTACTATGCTGGCTGTGGGTTTTTCATATATGACCTTTATCATATTGAGGAAGTTTCCTTCAATTCCTACATTTTGAAGTGTTTTTATCAAAAAAGGATGCTTGATTTTGTCAAATGCTTTTACAGCATTGATTGAGATGAACATTTGATTTTCCCCTTTTGATTTATTAATATGTTCTATTGCATTGACTGATTTTCTTATCTTGAACCATCCTTGTATGCCTGGAATGAACCTCACTTGGTCATGGTGTATGATTTTTATAAATGTGTCTTTGGATTTGATTTGCAAGTATTTTGTTGAGAATTATTGCATCTCTATTCATGAGCGAGGTTGGTCTGCCATTTTCCTTTCTTGTAGCATCTTTGCTTAGTTTTCATATAAGAGTGAGGTTAGCTTCATAAAATGTGTTATGTAGTGTTCCATTTTCTTCAATGTTTTGAAAGAATTTAAGTAAGATTGGTGTCAGTTCTTTTTTGGAAAGTTTGGTAGAATTTCCCTGTGAAGCCATCTGTCCCTGGGCCTTTATTTGTGGAAAGTTTTTTGATGACTCATTGGATTTCTTTGCTTGTGATTGTTTTGTTGAGGTCTTCTACTTCTTCTCTGGGCAGTATAGGTTGCTCATGTGTTTACAGGAAATTGTCCATTTCCTCTATATTATCTTGTTTGTTGATGTACAGTTGTTCAAAATATCCTTTTATGATTTTTTTAAATTTCTTTGGGATCCGCATTAATGTACCCTCTTTAATTTGTTATTTTGTTTATTTGGATCATCTCTCTTTTCGATTTTGTCAGTCTAGCTAAGGGTTGCCAATCTTGTTGATCTCAAAGAACAAATTTTTTGTTTTATTTATACTCTCTATTGTTCTGTTCTCTATGTCACTTATTTCTGCTTTAATCCTTGTTATTTGTTAGCTTTTACTTTATTTAGGATTAATTTGCTGCTCATTTTCTAGCTTCTTCAGTTGTTCCATTTGTTCTTTGGTTTTAGCTCTTTCTTCCTTTTTTAATTTATGCATTTAGAGCTATAAATTTCCCCCTCAATACCACCTTCACTGCATCCCATAAATTTTGATATGTTGTGCTCTCATTTTCATTTGTCTCTAAATATTTATCAATATCTCTCACTATTTCTTCTTTATCCCACTGATTGTTTAGGAGTGTGTTGTTTAACCTTATTACATTTGTGAATGTCCTAAATCTTCATTGGTTATTGATTTCTAGTTGTATTCCATTGTGATCAGAGAATGTGCTTTGAACAATTTCAATCTTTTTAAATTTATTGAGGCTTGTTTTATGCCACAGCATATGATCCCTTCTTGAGAAAGTTCTGTGAGCACTAGAGAAGAATGTGTATCCTGGTGATTTGGGATATGATGCTCTCTATATAACTTTTAAGTCAAATTCATTGTTTAGGTTTTCCTTATTGGTCCTCTGTCTATAGATAGATAAACAGGAGAGTGAAGTATTGAAGTCTCCCACAATTATTGTGGAAACATCTATTGCTTCCTTCAGTTTTGCCAATATTTGTCTCACGTACTTTGGAGCAACCTGACTGGGTGCGTAGATATTTGTGATTATTTCTTGTTGAATTGTCCATTTTATTAGTGTATAGTGTCCTTCTTTGTCTCTTATCACATCCTTGCATTTAAAGTCTTTTTAATCTGAGATTAATATTGCTGCTCCTGTTTTCTTTTGGAATACATTTTTTTCCATCCTTTCACTTTCAATCCCTTTGTGTTACTGGGTCTGAGATGACTCTTTTGTAAATATCATATTGATGACTCATACGTTTTATCCATTCTGCCAATCTGTATCTTTTAATTGGGGAGTTTAATCCATTCACATTCAATGTTATTACTGTGATGGCAGTTCTTGAATCAGCCATCATATCCTTTGGTTTCTATTTGTCAGAAATGTTTTTTCCTCTTTCTGTTTATTTCCTTTAATCTACCCTTAGTAAAACTCCAGTTCTGTGCCCTACTCCATACCTCTCTCCTTTGTTTTTTCTCAGCCCATAGGCTCCCTTCAGTATGTCTTGTAGGGCAGGTTTCTTGTTAGCAAATTCTCTCAACATTTGTTTTTCTGTGAAGGTTTTAATCTCTCCCTCAAATTTGAAGGAGAGTTTTGCTGGATAGAGAATTCTTCATTGGTGATATTTCTCTTTCAGAATTTTAAATATGTCATACAATTGCCTTCTCAACTCCCTGGTGGCTGCTGAGTAGTCACTACTTAATCTTATGTTTCTTCCCTTCTATGTGGTGAATTGCTTCTATCTTGCTGCTTTCAGAACTTTCTCCTTCTCTTCAGCATTTGAGAATCTGATCAAGATATATCTCAGAGTGGGTTTATTTGGATTTATTCTGTTTGGAGATCATTGGGCATCTATTATTTGCATATTTATGTCATTTAAAAGGGTTTGGGCATTTTTCCCAACAATGCCTTTGAATACTCTTCCTCACCCTTTACACTTATCTTTCCCTTCTGGAACATTATGATTCTAATATTTGTGCACTTCATGTCCATATCCCCAAGATCCATTTCAAATTTTTCAATTTTTTTCACCATTCATATTTTTGTGCTTTCACTTCCCAAATCACTTTCTTCAATTTCACATATTTGTTCCTCTGCTTCATCTTATCTGATGCTATATGTTTCAAGAATCCTTTAAATTTGATCAACAGTTTCTTTTATTTCCATAAGATCCTCTATTTTTTAAAAATTTACTCTTGAAAATTCTTCATTATGCTCTTCTGGGGTCTTCTTGATGTCCTTTATATCCTAAGCCATAGTATTGTGTTTGTGATTACTTCTTTGATTAATTGCTCCAAGTTCTGTGTCTCCTCATTTTTTAATTTGCAAATTTGGGTTATCCACATCTTCTGGTTTCTTCATATGCTTTATAATTTTCTGTTGTTTTTGGTCTCTTGTCATTTGCTCATCTTGATAGGGTTCTTTTATGATATGCAGGCTTATTTAAACAATTATCTATAATTTGACAGCTGCAGGTTTGTGCATTGCACTTTCCCTGAACTACCAGCAGATGGTGCTCCTGAGTCACCTCTTACCCTCTATCCAGTTCTCCCCAATTTTATTTATGCAGTAAGTGGAGATTCAAACCATTTGGATGTTCAATCAGTGCACCAATCTTCTGTGTGCAGTGGGGACCACCAGCCCTGTTGGTGGGGGGCATTCAATGTGCAGTTTGGCAGGGAAGATGGCTTTAAGACCCAGTACTCCCAGCTAATCCTGGGTCTGTGGCTGGAATACCCTGGGGCTGGAGCATGTGTCTAACACTTCAACTCAGATTCCCCACACTCCCTCTCTGCCATGGGCCCACAAGTCCCTGGGATTGGTATAGGGCTCCTGGGACTTCTGTGCAGCACCCTTGTCTCTAGGCTGTGCACTTCTGTGGAGGAGGAGTTGCACCATCACAAGCCAACCAAATCCTAAGCTCACTTGAGGAAGCTCTCAGTTGTGGCACTGTGAAAGGATGTCTCCAGCCCACCGCAAATGGTTATGAAAACTACCCACTTCCGTGATCATCTGCCTGCTGCAGTGGCTTGTCCCTGGCTTGGGGGCTCTTAACTGCAGGTGTGCAAAGGGCTATCACCCATGCCAGATACTGAGGCAGGTGCCCAGGGCATGGAAGGCACTCCCCACTGCATTTGGCTGTGCCTTCCACTGCTGAATCCCTGGCTGCTGTCTGGGACTTACTCTAACCTGCCTCCAAACACAGTCTTTCAGTTTCTCCCCACCATGGCACAACTCTGTCTGTTTCCCTGGCAGCACTCCAAATCAAATACTCACATGACTCATAAGGCAGTTTCTCCAAGTGTACAGTCACTGTGGGTATAAAAGTCTCTGCCCAGCCAGTGGAAACCTGGAACTGCCATGTTGGAAAACTTTCTGTCTTTTATCTAGTGTTTTTCATGGAGGAGAATTTTACTCTGTCTCTCCTAATCCACCATCTTGGATCCCTCAATTTATCATGTTAAAAACATGGAAAGTGGGGCCCAGAAAAGTAAAGAAACTTGCCAATATCCACATAGTATGAACAAGCTGATGCATTGAATTACTTATAGGAAACATACCACTGGCATTTTTCTATAAGTACTGGTTTTAAAATAAGATTATATAATTAATAGTTACATGTAATTATGGGAAGTTATGAAGAGTCCTTCTACAAAAGAACCCACTAATGCAATTAGGCAATTACAAGGATAGATATTTTCAAGTGAGAAAATTTTAAATTTAGAGAGAGAATACGTACTTGCTTGTGACCAGCACCAAACACTCTGAACCAAAATCTTCATGAACTTTTCTTAAACTAGAAATGTAAGCAATAAAATTGAGCTGTTAAATTAGAGTGCATTTTCCACTAACTGCTATGAAAACTTCATTTTGATTAAGCAATTCATTTTTAAATTGGTAACTAAAGTTTTGATCCCCAAGAGGAGGGGGAGAGAAAAGTTCTAAAAATATTTTGTAGTCACTAAACCTTTGGTTCTGATGATTTCAAGCTTACTATTAATTAGCTTAATTTCCCCCACCATATATCCACCACTATAATGTACATATGTTCACACAATTAAAATAACTGCTAGCATTTATTATGTGTTTACTGTGTACTAAGCACTGTTATACATTCTTTACATGGCTGATTCTCATTTCTGCTTTATGAGGTTAGGCACTATTATTTTCAGCCCATTATTACAGATAAGTTACAGGGAAAATTAGGTAATTTGTTCAAAGTTATGTAGCTCATAAGTAGTAGAGCTCAGAATTAAAGGTAAATAGTTTGTCTTCAGGACTTCTAATTTTAATCATCAATATGACTAAAGAAAAGGTGAGTAGAAACTCACCCTTATTTTCTATTAAATTTCTAATATGCTGGGATTTTATGATAAACTAAAATCTAAACACATTTATTTTTAGATGTTTATTAACTTTGTAAATTATTAAATGCACAAAGATACTTGATGAAAGAGGACTGTCTTCCCAAAAAGTGACATTTTATGAAAGGAGTGAAATCACTTAATTTTTATAAAACAAGATATTCATCTCTCCACATACTTTGAATTTCAAGGTTTCTAAAGCAAAAACAAGTTTTTCAATTAAAAAATAATTTATTTATCTGGATTGGGCAATGTGGTAGAATGATGGAATATTTACACTTATTTGGTTGTCTCAGCTAAATCAAAGCATCAGAAAACTTGATAACAGCAAGGCAAAAAATATAGAGAACCTCAAGCCCCTAAAATACACAATCCATGATTGACTGCTCTTTACAGTACCAGAGAAAAAATATTAAGAAAATTAACAAGAAATTTGCCCCTCGCAATCTGAATTATGACAATTACCAGAACAAAATATTCAGACATGTTAAAAACACTAATTTATGTATGAAATAATTGCACTAATTATAAAATATTACCATTTATTCATTCAACTAAGTTAAATGAACTAATGTATGATAAGGTACTTTACACAAAGTAAATACATCATACAAATACCAGATTTTAAAAATAAAACTAGATGCTAGAGAAACTGCACCTAATAACCCATTGTTAACAACTTAACCATTTGCATTCCTAACATTAGGTGGTACTGCTAAAGGTGTCCCTATTAACTCCTACATAATGGGCCCAGGGGAAATGAATAGCTGTTTTCTCCCATCCCCCTATGTTTCTGTTGGAATCCTGAAACACTTTAATCATAAGGCTTTCGCCTGTCCACCTGGGTAATTTATTCTTTTTTCTTCTTGCTCCTTAAGATGATTACATGCCGTTAAAGAAATGGGGATGGGAAAGTTTCTACCTACACAAGACCCACGCTCTACCTCTTTGTGACCCTTATTTGGATGTTGCTCCAATAGGCTATGCTCTTTCCTAACTCATCCTAGCCTCATGAGTGAAACCCAAACAATTAAGAAATGCAGCAAAGCATGTAAGAAGGTAGCATGGATAAGACTTAGGCACTAGGGTCAGACTTATGAGACATCACACAAGCTGTTCACTTAACTTCTTCAATTCTCAGTTTCCCTGCCTGTGAAATAGGGATACTGATAATATTTACTGGAAGAGTTTTTTTTTTTTGTAAGCTTAAAATGAGTTGATAAATTTACAATCCTTTAGGACTATGCCTGGCACTATGCCTGTAAGCACTTAATAAATTCTAAGTAAAAATATAAAATAAAAAGAATAAGGTACAGGAGGACATGATCAGCATGGTAGCCTAAGATATCCCCTGAAAAATGCTCCCTATAGATTCTGTGACTAAAAAGACAAATTTCACCTGCTTAGAACTCTGAAGTATGTTAGAGATGGGAGAAGGAGTCTCTAAATGCTGAATTGAAGAAAGAGAAAAAGAATCATGTAGGAAACTTCTGTCCTGGGCCCATTGGTCCTCTACCTCTCAGCTTGGAAGATGCTCAGAGGCAGTGGCCTAGATCCCTCCTGCCTACCACCAGGAACACAGATTATAAATCATGCACAGCAATGAGTTAGAACCCCATGCACATCCAGGAACAAGGAACCAAGTCCACAGAGACCCAGGGTGGAATATAAGCCCATGAGAAGTGCTGAATACAAAAGGGCCCCCCTAGTGGGGGAGACCACAGTAGAAGAGTGGTGGCCAAGTGGTGCATTCACACAATCCAGTTACTGTTACCTGGAAAACCTGAACACAGAATGGAATTTCCTGGAGTGATCCACCTTCTTAGATTGACCCCAGTTGGCTCCTCAAGGAGGATACCTTAATAAGGAAGAAACGGGATGCAGAAAAGCATCACAGAGGAAAAAACTGGCAGGGGGTTAAACACAACTTCTGTAAGACAGGAAGATCCCAGAATTAAAAAGGAAATTGGGGCACTGAGTGAAGGAAGGAATATAAACAAATCATAGGGAATGGAGAGAAAATGTTACATTAAATCAAAGAGAACAGATCAAGATTCCTGGAGAAGGAACAGAGGAAAGGAAGTTTTCTCCTAGAGGTGAAAGAATTACACAAAAACATACAATCTTAAAATATTCCACATATCCAGGGAAAGAATCAGATGAAGAGGAGCTGAAAAAATCTTATCAATTAAACTTGGGATAGTCTAAAGATCCAGAATGGGTTAGAGCAACTGTCAAAGAAGAGACTTAACACAAAACCAAGCAACAATAAAACCATAGAGAAGGGGGAGAAACTGACATTCCAGTTAACTCATCAGGATACTCAGATACCTAGACATCAAGAAAATATTAAGAACCATACCAAGAAACAGAAAGATATGGCTCAGTCAAGGGAAAAATTAAAACTTCAGAGGAGACTCAGAATTTTGAACAACTAATCAAAGAAGTTCAAGCAAATCTCCTAAAACAATTCAAGAAGAAGAAGGAGTGCATAAAGAGATACAGGTTATTAATAAGACAATGTGTGAACAAAAAGAAGAATTTGAAAGCATAAAAAGAAACATAACAAAAAGTATGGGGATGAAAGTCATACTTGTAGAGATTTAAAAATACGCTAGAGGCACATGATAGCAAATATGAGCAGGCAGAAGAAAGAATAAGTGAATTAATAGAGAGGACAATTGAAATCATAGTCAGTAGAAAGAGTAAAAAAATGAGCAGTGTCTTAGGGATTTGTGTGACCACATGAAACACTCAAATATATGCATGATGTGTGTCCCAAAAGGACCAGAGAAGGGAAAAGGAGCAGAAAGAATATTTGAGGAAATGTTCTGGTTTGCTAATGCTGCCCTTTTGCAAAACACTAAAAATGGATTGGCTTTTATAAAGGGGGTTTTTTTGTTACACAGTTAAAGTCTTAAGGCCATAAAGTGTCCAAGATAATGCATCAATAATTGGGTACCTTCACTGGAGGATGGCCATTGGCACCTAGAAAACCTCTGTTAGCTGGGAAGGCATTTGTCTGATGTCAGCTCCAAGTTCTGGTTTCAAAATGGCTTTCTGCCAGGATGTCCCTCTCTAGGCTGCAGCTCCTCTTCAAAATGTCACTCTCAGTTGCTATTGGGGCATTTGTCTTCTCTTAGTTTCTCAGAAGCAAAAGACTGCTTTCAAAGGCCATCTCCAAAATGTCTCTGTAAGCTGCAGCTGCTCTCTCAGCTCCTGTGTGTTCTTCAAGGTGTTCTTGGCTGGAGCAAGCTTGCTCCTTCTGTCTGAGCTTATATAGTGCTCTAGTAAACTAATCAAGGCCCATGCTGAATGGGCAGGGCCACACCTCCATGGAAATTATCCAATCAGAGTTATCACCTACAGTTGGGTGGGTCACATCTCCATGGAAACACTCAAAGAATTACAATCTAACCAACAGAAATAATCTGTCCACACAAGATTGCATCAAAGATAATGGTGTTTGGGGGAGGGGAATGATACATTCAAACTGGCACATTCCACCCCTGGACTCCAAAATAACATGAGCTTTCCATATACAAAATACATTCATCCCATCACAATATCACAAAAATTTAAATCATTTCAGTAACAATAAGTAAGTACAGGATCCCATCAAAATCAGTTACAGGCATGGTCTGTCTTAAAGCAAAATTCTCTTCTAGCTGTGGACCTGTGAAACTTAGAACAAGTTATTGCTTCCAGTATGCAAAGGGGGGACAGTCATAGGATAAATGCTCCCATTACCGTAAGGAGAAACTAAGGAAAACAGGGTTCACGGGGCCAAAACCATTCCTAAAACCCACAGGGCAAACTCCATTAGATTTCAAAGTCTGAGAGTCATTTACCAAACAATGTTTTATCCTCGAGGCTTGAGAGAGCGGCAGTCCCACACTTTCCAAAAGCTTATGCAATAGCCCCTTTCTCTTCAAACACTGGGGTGAGTGCTCCAACATATCCACACATTTGGGGAGACCACCTTCTTCTTGGCTCCACCCTCCTCAAACATTGGGGTGCTACTCAGACTCCTCTCCAGGACAAAGGCTCTACCCTCTCTGAACAGTGGGGTGGTGGCTAGGCTCTCCCCAATCCCCGGGGAATGTGCTCCACCCTCTCTGAGGCCTGAGGAGGCAACACTCTTCCTGAGCATGGAGGTGCAATGCCTGCTCTCGACCTCCAGGGCAAACTCTCCCTTTCCATGTGTGGGCTGCTCCATTCTCCCTGCCTGATACTTCTTGACTCCAGAAGTCAATCTCCATGGTTCTGTCTTTGAAGACATTTTTCCTTCAATTTATTCCTCTGTCCACTCCAGTCCAGACCGGCCATGGCTCTGGCTAAATAGATCTCGCAAAAATCTTGTTGAGTTGGCATGAAGTACATGGGGATCAAAGCCATTGGATAACAGGAGTTGCCACAAATCCTTTCTGGATAATTCCATCTCCAATCTTGGCTTGTACTGAAATGGTGGTTGGGTTCCATTTTTGGTTAAATCCTTACTTTAGGCTGTAGCTTTTGGGGTCTCACTTTTTGGAAGCTGAGAACTTTCCAAACTATCAGTTTCTAGCTTCTTTGTACCCAAAAGTTCATTTCTCAGTGTATCTCCATCCTGTCACATTTTATTCTAAGATGCAAGGAGAAGCCATGCTATATCTTCAACTTTTATTTTTAAATCTCATCAGCCAAGTATTCCAGCTCATCAGTCTCAAATTTTCCTTCCATCTGACACCAGGACTCAATTTTGCCAAATTCTCTTCAACTTTAAAACAAGTATCACCTTTCTTCCAGCTCACAACAACACATTCATCATTTCTGCTCAAGGCCTCTTCAGAAGTATCTTTAGAGTCCATATTTCCACAAACATTCCCTTCAAACTTTATGCCTTTTCTATCAACCTTCTCACAATTCTTCCAGAATATTCCCCTTATCCATTTAGAAAGCTGTTCCAACATTTTTGATGTTTGCAAATGTGGCAGCACCCCACTTCTCTGGTATCAAAATCTCTTCTGGTTTGTTAATGCTGCTCTTTTGCAAAACACCAAAAATATATTGGCTTTTATAAAGGGGTGTTTTTTGTTATGCAGTTACAGTCTTAAGCCATAAAATGTCCAAGGTAATGCATCAACAATTGGGCACCTTCACTGGAGAATGGCTAATGGTGTATGGAAAACCTCTGTTAGCTGGGAAGGCATTTGTCTGGTGTATGCTCCAAGTTCTGGTTTCAAAATGGCTTTCTCCCAGGATGTTCCCCTCTGGGCTTCAGTGCCTCTTCAAAGTGTCACTCTCAGTTGCTCTTGGAGCATTTGTCTTCTCAGGTTCTCAGGAGCCAAAGACTGCTTTCAAAGGCCATCTCCAAAATGTCTTTGTAAGCTGAAGCTCCTTTCTCAGCTCCTGTGCATTCTTCAAGATGTCCTTCTTGGCTGTAGCAAGCTAGATCCTTCTGTCTGAGCTTATACATTGCTCTGGTAAACTAATCAAGGCCCATGCTGAATGGTTGGGGCCACATTTCTATGGAAATTATTCAGAGTTATCACCTACAGTAGGGTGGGTTGCATCTCCATGGAAACACTCAAAGCATTACAATCTAATCAACACTAATATGTCTGCCCACACAAGACTGCATCAAAGATAATGGCATTTTGGGGGACATAATACATTCAAACTGCTATAGGAAATAATGGCCAAAATTTCCCAAATCTCAAGAAAAACATAAATATACATGTCCAAGAAGTGACATGTACTCAAAACAGAATAAATCCTTATAGACATACTCTGAGACACATACTAATCACAATGTCAAATGGAGAAGATAGAGAATCCTGAAAGCAGCAAGAGAAAAGTGATCCATCACATACAAGGGATCCTCCATAAGATTAAGTGCTGAATTCTCATTAGAAATAATGGAGGTGGGAAGACAGTGGTATGATATATTTAAGGAACTGAAAGAGAAAAACTGCTTGCTACAAATTTTTTATCCAGCAAAACAGCCCTTCAAAAATGCAAGAGAGTTTAAAATATTCGCATATAAACAGGAACTAAGAGACCAACAAAAGACCAACCCTACAGGAATTACTGAAGGGAGTTCTTCAGGTTGAAAGGTAAAGACAGGAGAGTGTGGCTTGCAATAATGTGAAGAAATGAAGATTATGAGTAAAGATAACTAAAAGGGTAAATTGCAAAACCCAATACACTGTTTCCTCAATATACAACTCTACTCTTTAATTTCTATTAGAGTCAGAATACAATTGAAGTAGAAAAATGCATATTTGCTGATAATGAATATTCAAAATGTTAAGTGGAGAAGCTGGACAAAAACAACATAAAGAGGGGAAACAGAGGGAGAGAGATATGGGAGCAGAGTACATGTATGCTATTGAATCTAAGTTGGTACCTTTTGACATTAGTTGGTTATAGACAAAACTTGTGTAATATAAATCCCAGGGTAACCACAAAGAAAGTATTTTAAAAATATATAGTAGTAGAAATGAGAAAGGGATCAATCAGATACATTGCAAAATATCAACCCATCCAGAAAAGAAGGTTGCAATAACAGAAAAGAAAGACAAAAATGATAGGATATGTAAGAACCAAAGGTGAAAATGCCTACAGTAAGTACTGCCTTTACAGTAATAACACAATGTCAATGGATTAAACTCCCAAATCAAAAGAAGCAAATAAGCAGAATGGATAAAAAGGCATGATCTAACTATGTTTTTTACAAGAGTCTCACCTTAGACACAAAAAAACAAATAGGTTGAAAGTGAAAGGTTGGAAAAAGATATTCCATGCAAATAGTAACCATAAAAGAACTGTGGTAGCTAAACTAGTATCAAACAAAATAGATTTTAAGTCAAAATCTGTTATAAATGACAAAGAAGGACAATATATATTAATAAATGGGCCAAACAACCAAGAGGAAGTAACAATCATAAATATTTATGCACCTAACCAGAGTACCCCAAAATACATGAGACAAACACTGACAAAACTGAAGGAAGAAATAGGCATCTCTACAATAATAGTTAGAGATTTAAATACACCACTGTCATTAGTAGATAAAACATCTAGACAGAGGATCAATAAAGAAACAGAGAACTTGAATAACATGATAAATGAACTAGACCTAAGAGTATATACAGAACATTAAACCCCAAAACAGTAGGATATACATTCTTCTCAAGTGCTCATGGATCATTCTCCAGGATCAACCACATGATGAGTCACAAAATGTTTCAGTAAATTTTAAAAGATTGTAAACATACAAAGCATCTTTTCTGACCATAATGGAATGAAGTTGAAAATTGATAACAGGCAGAGAAACTAGAAAATTCACAAATATATGGAAGTTAAATAACACAGTCAGAAGGTCAAAGAAGTAATTATAAGGGAAGCCAATAATATCCTAAGATGAATGAAAATGAAAATGCAACATAAAATTTATTGGATGCAGTGAAGGCAGTACTGAGAGAGAAATTTATAGGACTAAATGTTTACATTAACAAAGAAGAAAGAGATGAAATCCAAGACCTATTTTCACACCTGGAGGAACTAAAAAAAGAACAACAAGCAGAAGGAAAGAAATAAAAAAAGATTAGAGGAGAATTAAACGAAATTAAGAATTAAAAAAATAGAGAAAATTAGTAAAACCAAAAGTCGGTTCTTTGAGAAAAATCAGTAACATTGACAAACAGCTGACTGGCAAAGAAAAAAAGAGAAAAGATGCAAATAAATTAAATCAGAAATGAGAGGGGGACATTATTATTGACCCAACAGAAATAAAAAGGATCATTAGAGGACACTATGAACAACCATATGCCAACAAATTAGACCACCTAGATGAAATGGACAAATTCCTAGAAACACATGTACCACATACACTGATGCTAGAAGAAATTGAAGACCTCAATAGACTACTTAAAAGTAAAGAAACTGAATTAGTCATCAAAAATATCCCAAAAAAGAAAAGTCCTGGACCAGATGGAGTCACAGGTGAATCCCACCAGTTGTTCCAAGAAGAATTAATACCAATCCTACTCAAACTTTTCCAGGAAATTGAAGAAGAGGGACCACTACCTTACTCATTCTATGAGGCCAACATCACTTATTACTGAAGCCAGATAAAGATACTACAAGAAAAGAAAATCACAGATCAATTTCTCTTATGAATACAGATGTAGAAATCTTCAATAAACTGTTTAAGTTGAATCCAACAGCTCATTGAAAGCAATATACAGCATGATCAATTGGGTTTTATCCTACATACCCAAGAGTGGTTCAACTGAAGAAAATGAATTAATGTAATATACCACATTAAAAAAATGAAGGGGAAAACTACACATGACCATCTCCAATGATGCGGAAAAAGCATTTGTCAAAATCCATCATTATTTCTTGATAAAACACTTAGAAAAATAGGAATAGAAGGAAACTTCCTTAACATGAGATAAGGCATGTATGAAAAACCCACAGATAACATTATACTCAATGGTGAAAGACTGAAAGCTTTCTCTCTAAGATCTGAAACAAGACAAGGATGCCCACAGTCACTACTGTCATTCAGTATTGCACTAGAAGAAGTAGACAGAGCAGTTAGGTAAGAAAAAGAAATAAAAATCATCAAAAATAGACAGGAAGAATAAAATTTTCATTATTTGCAAATGACATGATACTATATAAAAAGTCCTGAACATCTACAACAAAGATACTAGAGCTAATAAATGAATTCAGCAAATTTTCAGGGTACATGATCAGCATGCAAAAATCAGTAGTGTTTCTATACACTACTAATGTGCAATCTGAGGAGCAAATCAAGAAAAAATTCCATTTACAATAGTAACTCAAAGAATCAAATATTTAGAAAAAATTTTTAATGTATGTAAAGAATTTGGACACAGAAAATTACAATACGCTGCTAAAAGAAATCAAAGAAGACAAATAAATGGAAGGACATTCCTTGTTCATGGATTGAGAGATGGCAATCAAGATCCAAATTGATATTGTTAAGATGGCATCATTAAGATGATATCATTAAAATGTCAATTCTACCCCAAACAATTTACAGATTCAAAGCAATCTAAATCAATATTCCAAAAGCCTTTTCCAGATGTGGAAAAGCCAATTATCAAATTTATTTGGAAGAGGAAGGGGCCCTGAAAAGCCAAAAACATCTTGAAAAAGAAAAATGAAGTTGGAGGACTCACACTTCCACAGCATGGTATTGGAACAAAGTTAGATACATTGACCAATGGAATTGAATTGAGAGCTCTATGTCCAACTGATTTTTGACAAGGCTCCCAAGTCCACTGAACCAGGGAAGAATAGTCTCTTCAAACAAATGTTTCAGGGATAATTGGACCCTTATTTCACAACATATAAAAAAATTAACTCAAAATGTATCAAATACCCAAATATATGATCCAGGAATTATAAAACTCCTGAAAGAAAATGTAGGGAAACATCTCCAGGACCTTGTGTTAGGCAATGGTTTATTAGATTTTACACTAAATCACAAGCAATGAAAGAAAAAATAGATAAATGGAACCTCTTCAAGCTAAAAAACTTTTTTGCTTCAAAAGACTGTCACAAAAGTGAAAAGACAATCTACTCAATGGGAAAAAATATTTGGAAACCACATATCTGATAAGGGTTTAATATCCAGAATATATAAAGAAATCCTGCAACTCAATCATAAAAACAAAAATAACCTAATTTTTTAAATGGGCAAAAGAATTGAAATGTTGATGCTCAACATCACTAGCTATTGGGAAAATGTAAATCAAAACCACAATGTGGTACAATTTCATGTCTACTAGATGGCTATTATTGAAAAACCATAAACCTACAAGTGTTGGAAAGGATTTGGAAAAATATGAACACTTGTTCATTGCTGGTGGGAAATTAAAATGGTGCAGCTGCAATGGAAGACAGTTTGTCAGTTCCTCAAGAAGCTAAGTATAGAATTACAATATGACCCAGCAATCCTGCTACTAGTTGTACATGAAGAAGAATTGAAAGCAGGGACTTGAACAGATACTTGCCTATGTAACATTATTCACAATTGCCAAAAGATGGAAGCCACCTGAGTATCCATCAACCAATGAATGGATATGTGGTATATACATGCAAGATATTATTCAGCCATAAAAGAATGAAGTCCTGATGCATGCAACAACATGGATGAATGTTGAAGACCTTATGCTGAGTGAAATAATCCAGACTCAAAGTATAAATATTGTATGATATCCCTGATAGGAACTAATTATTATAAGCAAACTCATAGAGTTAGAATCTAGAATATATGTTACCAGAGAATAGTTTGGAATTAGAGAATGGGGAGTGGATGCTTAATTTGTACAGAATTTCTTTTAAGGTTCATTGCAAAGGTTTGGAAATGGATTGTGGTGATTGCAGAACATTATTGTTAGTGTAACTAACAACAGTGAATTATATCAGTGAATGTGGTTGAAAGAGGAAAACTTAGGTCGTATGTGTTACTAGAATAAAAATTAAAAGATAAAATGTAGGACTGTTTAACACAGTGAAGACAATGAACTATAGTTAATAGTACAAGTATAATAATGTTCTCTCATGAATTATAACAAATTTACAACACTAAAACAAGGTGTTAATAATAGGGTGTTATATGGGAAAATACACCTAATGTAATCTATGAATGATAGTTCTATGTTAATAATCTTTCATCAATTGTAACAAAGGTAACTACTGTTAAAAATAGTAAAATTACAAAAAAGTGTTATCAATAATTGTAACAAGTATTCCACACCAATGCAAGGTATTGGTGGTAGGGTGGTGTATGTGAATCCTGTATTTTATGAATGAGTGTTCTGCAAATGCATAACTTCTTCAGTAAAAAAATAATACGTGGGAAATAGAAAATCATGCTTCTGGGACCACTTTGCTAAAACTCTCTACAAAATTTTTAAGCTTAAAAATGCTTGAAAAATTACAAAAAGCATTCCTGGAAAATGTCCATTTCCTGTGACAATCACAGCTAACCAGAATACTGATACCCTTTCTCTTTTCCTACATGGAATCCCCCATCTCAGTAGTTGGTACTATCAAATTCTAGATATGGTGTTAATGTTATTTTCATTTATTTCTTTTAAATTTCTATTTCTTAAATTTCATTACTAAATCATTCTATTACTACTATCATTTTCATACTCAACAGTGCTGATTGTCTTCTTTATTTTCATAACTATACCACCAGGTAGGAGTCCATAGGCCTACAGGATTTGCACCTCAATAAAACAGTTTAACATGGATAATAGGGCATTAGGGTAGGAGTTACAAGACTTGAGCATCTTCAGACTTTGCCAGTGATTTGTTCTGTGCACATAAGTAAACCACATAGCTTTTTTAGTAATTTGAAAGTGAAATTCCTCTCACACATCTCATATGATGTCTCAATAATTAAATAGTAAGTGTTGCAAAAGTCTTTGGTAAAAATAAACTATGAATAACTAGGATGAATATTATTTTCCTATTTTCATCAACTCCATCAGGCATAGCCAGGAAACTCTCAGGTGCTATAAATTGGCAAATGCCTAGGAGATTTCATAGCTAGCATTCCTTGAGGACTTGCCCTTTGCCAATCACTGTGTTTGGTGCTTTATGTGCCTTATATTGCTTATTCCCATGATTGCCTTATGAGATGAGCATTTAATTTTAGGTCTATAACAGCAAGCAGGAAGGAAGCATTTGCAAATTGCAACATGAGGCAGAGTAAAATTGTGAAGAAGGACCTCTATCTTTAATGACTTTTACCTTTTTTCTTCTAGATATAAACATCTCTCCATGTTCTAGCTCCTAAAATAACAAAGTATAACTAAGAAAACTTAAAATGCTACCTCATCCCAGGGAATTTCCATTTTAAAGGGAATAAACTTTAAGCTAAAGAAGTGACACTCTAACAATGACAGTTTCAATGTCAAACAGTGTGGACATTTTCTGGTGATATCAAGAAGTGCAGGCAGATTAAAAATCATATTACCTGGGAACTATTCTCTTTAGTTGACAATTTTCAGGGAAATTGCTCTTAAAAGCATAGTATGTCTCTCATATTTTTCCCTCTCTTTTTGTCCTCTCATTTTCAACTATTGGTTGTGTTATAAAAATGTGGAGGAGTTCTAAGGGTTGATTACTTAGCCTTTAATTTTGAGGCATGCCTGAGTCAAGATACCTGTCTTTTAGGAGCACTTACTCCAAGGACATTGGTTCCCTACACTCACTAACCTTAAATTTAGCTAAAATCTCAGTCCTTCATCCTCTACCAGGAAGGAAGTTGCAATATCAGTCAATCTATGAGCAACAGAAAAGTTGTGCCCTGTAACTCTTAGCTAATCTTGTACAGCCCTGTGCTCACTCAGCATGTTCTCTACACTACTCCTCTCATGTCCCTCTCCACAATTCCTGTCCATAATCCAGGGAAATAACTTTTGAGTGATATTATGGCAGCTAATGTCTCATTTCACTCATTTCAAAGTCATACATATATCTGTGCTTCCAAGTTGTGAATAGACCTATAGAATTATTTAAAATTATTGGGTCATTAATTTCCACTTTATGTACTCTCAATATGTACATTCACCAGGAAGTCATTAAATTTCATGTCCACATATTAAAAATCTGTTTTTACAGTTATGTATACTAGCCTGAAAGACTTGGTGTGCCTGTTTTGAGAGTGTGACTAAAAAGAAGTATCTAAATTTCATATTGTCTGCTCTGAATTATGGAAATGTTTTAAATTCACTTCAGGAAAAAGGGTAGGAACTAATCAGGTGGTTTGGCTCACAGATGTTAGTTAATAAAAATGGATATTAAATAATATATCATGTGATCAGTACAGGCAAAGAAACTCCTTTAAGTTGTTTCTACCCTAAATTAACTTTCAGAAGAAGTACCCACAATATGGAGTTTTAAAGGAACCCATTAACCACTAGCTTTAATTCTAGATCCCTTATAATTTAATGATCAATTTTCAGCCGAAACAGTACAAAAACACCTAAGAAGAAAAACCCTTTTGATTATGAGAGAAATATTATTGAATCTTGAATTCAGGAGCAGGCACAACAATACAGAAGAAACAATGAAATATAAATATTGACCATTCATTAAGACAATGTCCACAACATGAAAATCATTCAGGCTTCCTCATTTTGAATGGTATTATTATCTAGTGTTGAGAAAATTGATGGTGTGTATTTAATCTGATTCCAGTATTTCATCATAAAAACATGGCCAGGTGTTGTCATATTAAGGATAGAAATAATTGATGGGGTGCTCAACTTGGAGTGAGGCTCTAACAATGGTAAAATCTTTCCACACATTTCAGTGTGAAAAAGAAAATATTTACATGCATTTATGAGCATTATCTCTTTTAATCCTCAGAACAATCCTGTAAGCCTTGTATTATCCTCTCTTATGGATACAGAAACTGAGGTTCCATGACAATAGGGGACTGCCTAAAGCTCAACTCTCCTGAAACCAAGTCTAGGTTTTGTCTTCTACCCCATAGCTCTACCTTCCTGTCCCAGTACTGATGCTAACTTGCTTACATATTTTAGCCGTTTTAAATCTACTTTTTTAACCTGAAAAATTGTGTGAGGTGTGGAAAGTAATGATTGACCCTCCTTGCTTCCCAAACTGTGAACCAAGGATTCTTTGGGGTGAGAACAGGCTGGGAACTCAAAAGTATTGCAGGGAGTGTATGAATTCATATGTACATGGAACATAATCTGTAGACTATATAAATAAGGTATATTGCATATACATGATGTAAATGCTGTTGAGATCAAGAAAATACCAATACATTTAAAACTTATTGTGCTGGTATGAATCTACTATTTCCCCCACAAAAGCCATGATCTTCAATAAATTCTTGTGTGGTTTTGATTAGGGTGGAATCTTTTGATTGAGTATTTCCATGGAGATGTGACTCACCAGACTGTGGGTGATACATTTTGATTAGATTATTTACATGGAGGTGTGGCCCACCCATTCAGGGGGGGTCTTCATTAGTTCACTGGAGTGCTTAAGAGAGCTTAAAGGCTGACACAGATGCAGATGCTTGGGGACACTTGGAGATGCAGACAGAAGGACATTTGGAGATGCTAAGCTAAGAGATGAAGCACAGAGTTTGCCTGGGAGAAGCTAGCAAAGGACCCCCAGATGCTTTAAGAGAAATGCCCTGGGAGAACAAGCACAGATGCATAGGAGCTGAGAGAGAGATGCTAAGAGAGATAGAAGCCCAGAAACATTTTGGAGAAAGTCATTTTGAAACACAACTCAGGAGCAAAGGACCAGCAGATGCAAGCCATGTACCCTCCCATCTGACAGAGGTGTTCTGGATGCCAATGGCCTTCCTTCAGTGAAGGTATCTTCTTGTTGATGCCTTAGTTTGGGCACTTTTATGGCCTAAGAACTTAAGTTATTTTTAACCTAATAAATCCCCTTTATAAAAGCCAATCCATTTCTGGTGTATTTTGCCTAATGGAGGTATTAGCAAACAGAAACACCTATACTGAATCTATTGTAGCTTTTTGTTATTATGTATTTTTTCAATCAGCAGCTACTGAAAGTGCAACCATTATATTGAGAAAGCAAAGCTGCAGCATTTTTAAATGTTAAAAACAGTCTCTATACTAAACTAGATGATCTCCAAAACTCTTTGAGCTTTAAAATTCTATGAAATTGTCATTCATATCAACCCTTATTCACTTGTTAAGACACAATAGGGCTAATTACTTGTATCCTTAGCTGTAAAGTGAT
The DNA here is from genome assembly GCF_015220235.1 of Choloepus didactylus. Taxonomy (NCBI): domain Eukaryota; kingdom Metazoa; phylum Chordata; class Mammalia; order Pilosa; family Megalonychidae; genus Choloepus; species Choloepus didactylus. The sequence continues at coordinate 96,918,968 of NC_051334.1, read as the reverse complement.
TGACCCATAGAACAGTTGATATAATTAATCATGTAAAACCAGTCTGAATGTATCTTTATCTGAGAAATTAAAAAAGAGGGAAAGGAAGGAATGAGCAGGAGACAATGGTTTCAAAAATGAATATATCATTATCATCCTAATTCTTATACATTTTATTATCATATTCTTGGTTGTGTGTGGTATAATTACAGTTAAGTATATTGGTATTAATCTTCTAGGGGCTGGTAATATAAAATCAAATTGTCGTAGACAGACATGAGGATCATATACAAATTAACATTGAACAAATTCATAAATTATAGAACCTGCTATGGTACTTTGCATAGAACAGATGATCAATAAATTTTTTTTGGATTATTGAATTGAATAAACTAAGTCTATTACCTCCAAGTGAATTGATAAATGAATTTAGGTGAATGTTGAGCCAAGCATTTAAAAATAGGGATGTTTACATATCCAAATCTAAAAGAAAATAATAGACCATAGAATTTGTATTCATTTTCCAGATTAAAAGGACTATGAGCCTGTTTCATTCAAACCACACCCCCCAGTGCATGATCTTCTGGCTGCCTGAAATAAATTTCTATTTGTTTTAAGATATTAAAACATTTTCAAGTAAAGTGATGAGTAGACCTTGAACTTTTTCTTATTTATTCTACTACATTCATCCCTTTTGAAGTATGTCCAGAATATTCCCAATTATCACCATTTCCTCTGGTCCAAGACACCATAATCTCTTGCCTGTACTATTGCAATAGCTTCCTAGTTGGCTTTCTTTGTTCTTCCCTTGCCCATGCTAGACTGTATTGTAGCCAAAGTAATTCATTTAAAATATAAACCAGATCTTGTCATTCCCCTTCTCGTAACTCTCCAGTGACTTCCAATATCATTGAAAGTAAAAATCAAAGTCCTTCAAATGGTCAAATGCTCTACAGGATTTGCCCCTTATTCTACTCCTCTGTCTTACTCCCCCTTCCACTTGATCCCTCCAATCCAGCTGCACCTGCCAACATTTCTGGAAACAGATATTCAAGGAAGTAGTTGTTACTTTGTGTTACAGGTTCTCTGCATCTACACTGCAATAGATTGTAGTCAACTGAATAAGTAAGAACACTTCTAAATGCAGCAGTTCATATCTCAGGGCATGACATTAACACTTTGATAATAAAGATCTATCTACTATGGTAGACTAGAAGTGAATTTGACTTCCTGGTAACCAAGAAGTGATAAAATTAACTAAAAAGGCTCAATTATTTATTTTATCAAGTATTTCCCAGGCACCTTTGAAATTTATGCTTTTTGTTGATTTTTATTACTTTATGATCTGAGGAATACTCTTGAAATCAGGGGAATTTGAGAGGCATAATGAGTAACATAGGTCTTATTTTTTTTTTGCTATAATATTGCACAATGTTCAATATGATGTGTATAATAATTAGGAACAAGTTACAACATGCACTTAATTATGTTCCAAGCAAACACATTACCAGTGCAGTTTCTGTAGGCACAGTTCCAGTAACACTGTGGGTTTGTGCTAAATCATACTTAATACAACACAGTGAAGTGTGAGAAACAAGCTCTTCAACAAAGAATTTTTCCATTAACATTTCGGCTACCATCACATGCAAAATAAAACAGAGCAATTTCAGTCATTCCCCAAGTTCAAAATGTTTATCTAAGAGAAGAATTGTCAAGTAATCAAGTGTTAAAGGAGGTATACCTCTCCAATATGTTATTATACCAAGCACATTCCAAAATCAATCAACAAAATATAATTTAAGATAAAGAGGAACTGAGAGGGAGTGGCTTGAAAATCTGAGAATGCATGTGAACATACACTGTTGAAGAACTTGTCTATACATGAGACTTGCTTTGAATCACCAAGTTCAGCTATACTTATATAACAAGAGCAGTAGATGCTGATAAAAGTCTTGGATAGAGTGAGCAAGCTTGAACATGATTGCATTTTTTTGTGATTCTTTGTGTTCAGAAATGGATTCAGGGGGTGCAGATCACTTAAAGGGATATTTTAAAGATTTCTTCAAAGCCAGTTACAGAGAATGCAAGTGCTGGAGCAAACAAAAGAAAGAAGGAAGGTAGGAAGGAAGGAAGGAAGGAAGAAGGAAGGAAGGAAGGAAGGAAGGAAGGAAGGAAGGGAGGGAGGGAGGGAAGGAGGGAGGAAGGAAGGAGGGGAGGAAGGGAGAAAGGAAGGAAAGAAGGAAGAAAGGGAGGGGAAGAAGAAAGAAAGCAGTATTTATACAATGTGCAAGGTACTTTATATACGTGTTCTCACTTAACACTTAAAATAACCCTAAAAGGTGACTTTTTATTGTTGTAACATTGCATAAAAATCAGGCTAAAATACAGAGTTCCCATATACTGCCCTTCGGACCTGCTGTTTTCACTATTACTAGCATGTGCAATTAGTGTGGTATCTTTGGGACAATTGAAGTAACAGTATTATTACAATTATACTTTGAACTATAGACCATGGTTTACATTAGGCTTCACTGATTATGCATGGTCCTATGATTTTTTAAAATTTTTACTCTTGTAACATATATACAACTAAAATTTTCCCCTTTTAACAACATTCAAAATATATTCAGGAGATGGGGCAAAATGGTGGCATAGGGAGCTGTGGAATTTAGTTAGTCCTCAAGAGAAGCTAGTAAACAGCCAGGAACAGCTATAAAAACATCTGGAACAACTGTTTGTGGAATCCATGAATGGACACACATTGTACACCAGTCTGAAATGTGTGAAAGGGTTGAGACCACAGCATAGAACTAAAAGCAAAGCACCACAAAAGGCAGAGGCTGGTGCCCCTACCCCACTGGTACAGCAGGCTGAATCAGAATATTTGCCTGTGGGAAAAAGGAGTCTCTACTAAAAGCAAGGGAAGGTAGCTCAACCAAGCTCCAATTGCAGGGATTTTTTTATTTTGAAATATAACATATTTACATAGAAGTGATATCTTTCCAAGTGAAATTTAACAAGTAGTTATGTAGGAAATTTTCAAGAATCTTATGGGTTACAGTACCATGGATTCAGTGATTTCCTTATTGTGAAATATAACATATATACAAAAAGATGATGACTTTCAAATTACAATTTAACAAGTAATTATACAGCAAATTTCAAAGAATATTATGGGTTAGAGTTCCACAATTTCACTTCTTTCCTACTTGATATTTTAATACTCTAGCAACATAAAAGAAAAAAATTATATAGAGATTCAGTATTCATAATTTTTGTTAAATTCTGTCTTGTCTGTTGGAACCCCTTTCTCTGGTTTAATCACTTTCCTGATCCTCAGGGATATCTAGGCAGTGACTATCCTAAATTCTTCATGTTGAAAAGGGGTGTCAACATTATGGGAAAAGGGAACACAACTGGTTGATGTTCTTAAAGGTGATTTTGCCTCTGGAGTTTGAGACTTAGCATAGGAGCTCTCTGGAGGATTTAAGTTTCTAAAGAATAAACTTAGTGATTGAAACTTTTACAGAGTATCAGTTAGGGACATGGGTATTCTTTAGGGTTTTGGGGACTACTGATACTTGTGCTTATCATACTGTGGCCATTTGGGATATCTAGGTGAAGCTTGCATAGGAGTAACATTCAGGACAATGGAAGTTTTAATTAACAAATTTGGACTACTCAATATAAGCTATGAGTGTGGATAAACCCAGAACAAACAGGAAAGGAACCCTGAGGTCTCTCTCTGCATAGAGGAGGTGGGGCTGATGGAAAAAAAATAAAAACAGAGTCTTTTGGAGTCAGCCAAGCTCAGAATACTGGAACAAGGCTGTGCCCCAAGGAAAGGGACACATGCAGTTGGGCCTCAACTCCAGCTCTTGACTGGAGAAACTGGGGGCTGTGGGTTGGGGACTGGCTCTGAAAAAGGGATTCCTTTTTTTCTATCTTTTTAATCTATTCTAAGTGCCTCATTGGAGAAAGCCTTGGGCATTTTCAACTGTCAGCAATGACCCAGGCAAGGTTAGAGTTAAGATCAGTCTGAGAGACAAAGTAAGGAGTTAAGTGAAGGAGTTAATTCCCTAAAGGGTGTATCTTTCCCAAGAAAAGGAGGCAGGGCCCAGCTCAAGTGGCAGCCTTCCTTCAGAGAATTCAGGCCCCAGGGGCTATGAGAAGAAAAACAGAAGCAGCTTAAGCTTGGTTTCTGACTCCCCATCAGCCTAAACCATGCTCCTGGAAGGGAGAGTGTCTGCTGAGAATTAAAGTCACCACATCTCTTTATGGCAGTGGGAAGCTGCAGGCTGACAAGAGTCACCTGCTGGGCAGGATAGAAAAAGCAGAGTCTAGAGGAAAGTCTGACAACTTGCTGGGTCTCATTGTCAGGGAAACTTGATACTGATTACATCCTCCTCTTGAGACCTGGGCCTGTCTGGTTTTGGAAAATTTGTTTGGGATTAATCATATCTGGGTAGACACTCCTCAAAAAATGTTCCATATAGGCAGGGCAAGAACCAGAGTAACAAGAGCTGAAAAATGCAGATCAATTAAACAGTGACTATATTGGAGGTCTAGAATAAGTTGAACTGAATGTCAAAGAAGAGATAGAGAACAAAGCCAACCAACAAGAAAACCCTAGGTAAAACAGCAAAAATGATCTCTAGATAAAGCTGTTCAAGGAAATCAGATGCCTAGACAACAACAAAAAATTATGAGTCACACTAGGAAAAACAAAGATATGGCCCAGTCAAAGGAACAAACTAACACTTCAAACAAGAAATGTCAGCTGAAACAACTAATAAAAGATGTTCAAGCAAGCATGCTAAATCCAATCAAAAATTAAATCATCAAGTTGAGGAAAGATATGGCAAAAGTTATGATGGATGTAAAGAAGACATTGGGCTTAAGAAAGAATTAGAAAGTTTGAGAAAACAATTGGCAGAACTTATGGGAATGAAAGACAAAATAGACAAGATGAAAAACACAATGGAGACTTACAATAGGAGATGTGAAGAGACAGAAGAAAGGATTAGTGAACTAGAGGAAAGTACATCTGAAATCCTGCACACAAAAGAAGAAATATGGGCAAGAATAGAATAGAAAAATATGGGCAGAGTCTTAGGGAATTGAATAAGACTATGAAACACACAAATCTGTGTGTCATAAGTGTCCCAGAAGAAGAAGGGAAAAGGGGAAGAAAGAATAATGGAGGAAATAATAACTGAAAATATCCCATCTCTTATGAAAGCCATAAAATTACAGATCCAAGAAGTGCAGCACATCCCAAAGGGAATAGATCTGAATAGACTTACTTCAAGACACTTACTAATCAGATTGCCAAAAGTCAAAGATGAAGAGAGAATCTGAAAGCATCAAGAGAAAAGCTATCTATCACAAACAAGGGAAGTTCAATAAGACTATATGCAGATTTCTCAGAAGATACCATGGAGGTGAGATGGCAGTGGTATGATATATTTAAGATACTGAAAGAGAAAAACTACCAGTGAAGATTTCTACATCAGGAAAGAGTGTACTTCAGAAATGAGGAAGACTAAAATGTTTTCAGACAAGCAAACACTGAGAGAGTTTGTGAACAAGAGAGCTGCAGTACAAGAAATACTAAAAGGAGCACTACAGGCATAAAGGAAAAGACAGGCAAGAGAGTTTTGTTAAAAAGTATAGAAATAAAAACTATCATTAAGGATAAAAGAGAGAGAGAAAAAATAAAAATGAAATAAGGTAGGACATACAAAATCCAAAGGACAAAATGGTATATGGTAGAAGAATATTGTAACTACACTGAAAAATGCTGAGTGTGAGTAGGGTAGGAAGAGGAAGGCTAGGGACATGTATGATACCAAAAATAAAGATAGAAGATAAGGTCTACTACTGTATGACTTAGCAAAATCTAGAGTGGACAATGATGGTGATTAAACATACAAATATAAGAATGATTTTACATGAAGAAGAACAAATGAATGTCAATATTGCAAGGTATTAAAAATGTGATGGCATATTGAAAAATACAATCAATGCAAATTAGGGTCAATAGTTAACAGTAACCTTGTAATATACAACAAAGGCAGTATACAAAAGCTGTATGTCAACAAGAGTGTGTTATAAGGGAGGGGTAGGGGATTCTTGGTGTTATTGCTTTTTTTCCTTATCTTATTTTATTTTATTATTTTATATTTTCTTCATTTTTTCCTCCTCTTTCTCAGTGGAAGAAATGTAAATGTCCTGATATAGATTGTGGTGTTGAATGCATAACTATGTACCAAGAACAACTGATTGTTTACATAGGATGAATTGTATGGTATGTGAATAAAACTGTTGAAAAAATTAACAGACAGGTACAAGTGCTGGAGAAAATGTGAAGAGAGGGATGTACCTATTCACTTTTGGTAGGGAAGTAGAATGGTGCAGTCTCTCTGGAGGGCAGTGTGGTGGTTCCACAAGAGGCCAAGTATACGGTTACCATATGAAAATCCTGCAACTCTGTTATTGGTTATTTATTTGGAAGAACTGAAATCAGGGACATAAATGGAAATTTTCACACTTGTATTTATGGTGACAGTATTCATGATTTGCAATTGGATGGAGGTGGCTTAAGGGTACATCAACTGATGAATGGAAAGGCATACTATGGTTTACACATACAATGGAATATTGAGTGGCTACAAGAAGGAATGAAGTTGTGAAGCATGCAACTAGGTGAATGAAACTTGACAGTATGTTGAGTGAAATAAGACAGAAATGGAAAGATTAATTCTATAATGCCTCACAATTATGGACTAAATATAATATGCAATCTCCAAGAATTGAATTCAAGAGCACAGGTTACTAGGGAAAGGCTTATTGTAAAGGTTCCTAGATTGTAAGCTCTTACAGCAGTCACAACAATCCCTGAGTTGTTATGGTTATTACTAAATCCTGAAATGCTGGAGTCTTTCTTTGTAACCTGGTCATTCCCTGGTATTTCAGGTATCTGTGTGACACCTGAGACTCAGAACTGGAGTTTTGCAGTGATGAAAGTCAATATAAACCCATACAGAAACTATTTAAAAAAGCTGAAAAAGAGATTATACTTCAATTAGAGATATGAATAAAGGATTAAGGCAAATCAGACTAAAGGGAAAAGGATGATATTTATGGTGTCTTAAAACTTCAACTTCTGTGTGAGACCAAAGGAAGACATGCATATTTGTTGCAAAATTTATATTTTCTGTAGCACACTGTCTAATTTAACTTGTATGATCAGTTTATTTCACCACCATAACTGCATGAAACCTTGAATATGGAGCGAGATTTTGGTTTGTACAGATTAGTGTGATGCCCTGATACATCCCAGAGTAATTTTAGCAGAGAATAAAAAATGTATTTGCACAGACCCATTGAGTGACTTGGGAAAAATATGGAAATATTAAACGTCCCACCTGGGTAATTCCTGATATTCTTAAAAGCATTGGGGACTCCCAATTTAATAGGCCAAGCCCTTAACCTTGGCGCTTGCCCTTATGAAACATATTCCTGCAAAGGCAAAGTTATGCTTACTTATAATTATGCCTAAGGGTCATCCCCAGAGAATCTCTTTTGTTGCTTAGATGTGGCCTCTCTCTGTAAGCCAATTCTGCAGATAACTCACTGCCTGCCTCCTTCATGGGACACAAATCTGCTGTAGATTCTTTCAGGATTTTCTACATATAGGATCATATCATCTGCCAACAGTAAAAGTTTTACTTCTTTCTCTCTAATTTGAAAGTCTCTATTTCTTTTTCTTGCCTAATTCCTCCAGCTAGGACTTCTAGCACAATGTTGAATAACAATTGTGACTGTGAGCACCCTTTTCTTGTTCCTGATCTTACAGGGAAAATTTTCAGTTTTTCCCCATTGAGCATGATGTTAGCTGTGGGTTTTTCATGTATTGCCTTTAACATATTAAGGAAGGTCCCTTCTATTCATATCCTTTTGAGTGTTTTTATCAAAAAGGGATGTTGAATTTGTCAAATGCATTTTCTGCATCAATTGAGATGATTATGTGCTTTTTCTGCTTTGATTTAGTGCTGTGGTGTATTCCATTAATTGATTTTCCTGTGTTGAACCAGCTTTGCATACATGGAATAAACCCCACTTTGTCATTGTGTATAATACTTTTAGTGTGCTGCTGTATTTGATTTGTGAGTGTTTTGTTGAGGATTATTGCATCTGTATTCATTAAAGAAATTGTTTTATAATTTTCTTTTCTGGTAGTATCTTTGCCTGGCTTTGGTGTTAGGGTGATGTTGACTTCATAGAATGAGTCAGGTAGCTTTTCCTTCTCTTCAATTTTTTTGAAGAGTTTGAGCAAGATTGGCATGAATTCATTCCTGAATGCTTGGTAGAATTCACCCATGAATTTATCTGTCCCTGGACTTTCCTTTGGGGAGCTTTTTGATGACTGAATCAATCTCCTTACTTGTTTGTTGATGTCATCTGTTTCTTCTTGGGTCAATGTTGGTTTTTCATGATTTACTAGGAAGCTTCCCATTTCATCTAAGTTGTCTAATTTATTATCATATAGTTGCTCATAGTATCCTCTCATTATCTTCTTTATTTCTGTGAGATCAGAGGTTATGACCTCCTCTCATTTCTGATATTATTTATTTGCATCCTCTCTCTATTTTTGTTAGATTAGCTAAGGGTCCATCAATTATATCGATTTTCTCAAATTACCAGCTACTGGTTTTGTTGATTCTATTATTTTCATGTTCTCAATTAAATTTATTTCTGATGTAATCTTTTTTATTTCTTTCTTTCTGTTTGCTGTGAGGTTAGTTTCCTGTTCTTTCTGTAGTTCCTCCAGGTGAATAGTTAGTTCCTTGATTTTTGCTCTAACTTCTTTTTTAATATAGGCATTTAAGGAAATAAATTTTTCTCTCAGCACCACCTTTGCTGAATCCCATAAATTTTGAAATGTTTTCATTTTTGTTTGCCTCAAGACATATACTAATTTCCATTGTAATTTCTTCCTTGACCCAATTGTTGTTTTAGAGTCTGTTGTTCAGCCTCCACATATTAGTGAATTTTCTAGCCTTCCACCTGTTATTGATTTCCACCTTCATTCTATTATGATTTGAGGGAGTGTTAGTTTAATATATTTTTTAATTTATTGAGACTTGCTTTGAGACCCAACATGTTGTCTATCTTGGAGAATGTTCCTTGTGAACTTGAGAAAAGTGTGTATCCTGCTGTTGTGTGGTGTAATGATCTATAAATGTCTGTTAAGTCTAGTTCATTTATCATACTATTCAACATCTCTGTTTCCTCATTGATCCTATGTCTAGATGTTCTATCCATTGATGAGAGCAGTGTATTAAAGTCTCCAACTATTATTGTATAGGTGCCTGTTTCTCCCTTCAGTGTTGTAGTGAGTGTCTCATGTATTTTGGGGCACTCTGGCTCAGTTCATATATGTTTATGATTGTTATGTCTTCTTGATTGTCATTTTTATTTATATATTCTGTCCTTTTTCTCTTTCAATGGTTTTACATTTGAAGACTAATTTTTCTGGTATTAATATAGCTAACCTTGCTCTTTTCTGGTTCCTTGCATGAAATAACTTTTTCCAACATTTCACTTTCAACCTATTTTTGTCCTTGTGTCTAAAGTGAATCTCTTGTAGGCAGCATATAGATGGGTCCTGTTTTATTCCATTCTGCCAGTGTAGGTCTTTTCATTGGGAGTTTAATCCATTAACATTTAATATTATGACTGTAAGGGCAGTACTTTCTTCTACCATTTTTTCTTTTGGATTTTGTATGTCATGTCTTATTTTTTCCTCTCTTTCCTTTTACCCTTCTTGATAGTCTTCATTTCCACACTCTTCTCCAAACTTCTTTTTCTTGTCTTTTTCTTTAGTATGTAGTATTAGTATTAGTATTTGGTTTTAACACTCCCTTTAGTATTTCTTGCAATGCAGCTGTTTTGTTCACAATTCTCTCGGTGTCTGTTTCTCTGAAAAGGTTTTAAACTCTCTCTCTCATTTTGAAGGACAGTTTTTCCAGATATAGAATTCCAGGTTGGTAGTTTTTCTCTTTTGATATCTTAACTATGTCATACCACTTCCTTCTCACCTCCATGGTTTCTGCTGAGCTTGCCTTTTATGTGATGGATCACTTTTCTCCTGTTTCTTTCAGAATTCTCTCTGTATTTGACTTTCAGCAGTCTGACTAGTGTCTCAGAGTAGGTCTATTCAGATATATTCTCTTTGGGATGTGATGCACTTCTTGTATCTGTAATTTTATGTCTTTCATATGAGTTGGGAAATATTCAATGATTATTTCCTCCATTATTTTTTCTCTCCCCACTTCCTTCTTTTTATCTGTGACAGCCATTTCACATTTATTCATGCATTCCATGTGGTCATTCAATTCCCTGGAACCCTGCTCATACTTTTCCATTCTTTTCCCGATCTGTTCCTTTGTATGTAGGGGATTTCAGACTTCCTGTAATCTAGTTCCTGAATCCTTTCTTCTGCCTCTTCAAATCTGCTATTGTATGACTCCATTGTGTTTTTCATCTTTTCTATTCTTCCTTTCATTCCATTAAGTTCAGCCAATTGTTTTTCAAATTTTCAAGTTCTTCCTTCTGTTCACCCAATGTCTTCTTTATATCCTTCATGTCTTTTGCCATATCTTCCCTCAACTCATTGATTTGATTTATTAATTGATTTAATATGTTTGAATATCTTTGATTAGTTTCTTCAACTCCTGTTTCTCATTTGAAGTGTTAGTATTTTCCTTTGACTGGGCTGTATCTTCATTTTTCCTAGTGTGATTCAATTTTTTGTTGGTGTCCAGGCATGTGGTTTCCTTGATTTTTTTCTAGAGGTCATTTTCACTCTTTTTCTTTTGCTTTTCTCTTTGGTTGGCTTTGTTCTCTATTCATTCTTTGATGTTCAGTTCAACTTATTGTAGACCTCTAACATTGCTTCTGTTTAACTGTTCAGAATTTTTTAGCACTTGTTATTCGGTTCTTGCCCTGCCTATATGTCTCACATGCTGGCCTGTTGTCAGATTATCTCTGCCCCCTAGTTTCTTCCTATGACCAGCCACACACAGCAGCTTGTCTCTGGGGGGTAGGTACTGGGAACCATAGCAAATTCTCTTTGTCTGTGTATAACAGGTCTGCTGGCACCCAGTGGTGTTCCATTTTTCACTGACCAGCAAGCCCTGAGTTTGTTTTAGAGAGCTGCTTTATCTGTTGGGTTGCCCATATTTCTCAACTTAAACAAGGCTGGTTTCCCAGGCAGGGGGTATAGACCATCTCCACTGGGCCTGTGATAAGGTCTGGAGAGCTTCTGAGAATTCCTAATATTCCCTTGCACTTTCCAGCCCACCAAGCAGATGGTGCTCTTCAGTGACTTAATTCTCTTCATAAGGTGTTTACCTTCTGGATCTCAGGTTGTGTCTGACTGGGTGAGGCTGAATTTCCTCTTGGTAGATGGCTGAGATTGGCTGGACAGGGTGAATTACCTGTTGGAGCACAGCTGAGTCTTGCTGGATGGGGGTGAATTATTTCTTAGAGCCCAGATGAGTCTGGCAGGGTGGTTCTCAATTATCACTTGGAGTCCAGTTGAGTCTGGTTGGGTAGGGTTGAAATGCACCCAGGTGCCCCAGTCAGACTAGGCAGGGCTGAAGCTGTGGGATTCCTGCACCATCACTTTGCTGGGTGTGCAAAGTGTGACTCAGTGTGGAGGTGTGTCTCCCACACTTTCTTTTTTAGCAACATTTTTTAAAATTTTTAATTCAGTATTATTGAGATATATTCACATGCCCTACAATCATCCACAGTGTACAATTGTCCATCATATAGTTGTTCATTCATCAAAAAAATCAAATTTGAACATTTTCATTACTCCAAAAATAAAATAAATGAAAACAAGAATAAAAATACAATTAAAGAACAACCAAAACATCCTGTCCCCATCCCCCCTTTATCCATTTACTTTTTGCTCCCATTTTTCTACTCATCTGTCCATACACTGGATAAAGGGAGTGTGAGCCACAAGATTTTCACAATCACACAGTCACATTGTGTAAGATACATAGCTATACAAATGTCTTCAAAAATCAAGGGTTGCAGTTCAACAGTTTCAGGTATTTCCTTCTAGCTATCCCAATACACTAAAAACTAAAAAGGGATATCTATATAATGCTTAAGAATAACCTCTAGAATGACCTTTCAACTCTATTTGAAATCTCTCAGCCAATGAAACTTTATTTTTTTTCATTTCTCATCCTCTTTTCATCAAGAAGTATTTCTCAAGCCCATGATGCTGGATCCAGGGTCATCCCTGGGAGTCATATCCCATGTTGCCATGGAGATTTACACTCCTGGGAGTCATGTTCCTGACAGGGGGTAGGGCAGTGGGTTTACCTTCAGAGTTGGCTTAGAGAATGTGCCAGTTTTGATATATTATGTCCTCCCCAAAAGCCATGTTTTAATCCAATCTTGTGGGATATTTGGATTAGGTTGTTTCCATGGAGATGGGACTCACCCATCAGTAGGTGATAGTTTTGATTAGATTATTTCCATTGAGGTGTGGTCCCATCCATTCAGTATGGGTCTTGATTAGTTTACTGGAGTCTTTTGAAAGGAGCAGGCCCAGATTCTGCTGATGCTGATGCTTGGAGATGCTTGCTGATGTTTTAATATGCTAGCCCAGAGTTTGTTCCAGAGAAGCTAAGAAGGGACAAAACACCCCAAAAGCAGCTGAGAGGAGACTTTTGGAGATATGCTTGGATTTGTGGACAGAAGGACACTTGGAAATACTGATCTAAGGATGCACAGGATCTGGGAGAGGAACTGAAACACAACCTGAGACAAGCAGATGCAAGCCTTGTGCCTTCCCAGCTGACAGAGGTGTTCCAGACACCACCAGCCTTTCTTCAGTAAAGGTACCCTCTTATTGATGCCTTAGTTTTGATGCTTTTATGACCATAGAAATGTAAATTTGTATCAAATAAACCCCCTTAATAAAAGCCAATCCATTTCTGGTATTTTGCATAATGGCAGGATTAGCAAACCAGAACAGAGACAGAGGTCACATCTGAGCAACAGAAGAGGTCTCTGGGGGTGACTCCTAGGCACAATTATAAGTAGGCTTAGCCTCTCTTTTTCAGTATCAAGCTTCATAAGGAAAGCCCCAAGATCAAGGGCTCAGGCTTCTAAATTGGTAGTACCCAATGGTTGTGAAAATATCAGTAATTCCCCAGGTGGAGATGTTTAATATTTCCACATTTCCACCAGTCCTTCAGAGGAGCTTTGCAAATACATTTTTATTCTCTCCCCAAAATACTTTGGTATGTATGGGGATTTCACACTAACCTGTACAAACCAACTAGATCTCACTCTCTATCCAAGTTTCCATGTATTTATGGTATTGAGTAAACTATAGAAGTTAAATTATCTGGTGTGCTACAGAAAATTTAGCTTTTGCACCAAATAAATATATAATCTTTTGGTCTCACACAAAATTTCAAGTTCTAAAACACAGTCAATATTGTCATTTAACCTTTAGTTTGACTTGCCTTAGTCCTAACCAGATCCACTTCATTTGTATCTCTAATTGAATTCTGAACTTTTCTTCAGTTGCTGTATGTGATAATACTGACATTAAAAGCTGCCAAACTCTAGCTCTGAGTCTCAGGTGCCACACAGGTACTTGATGTTCTAGGGACAAAACAGGTTATACAAAAATAGCTCAGCATCTCAGAATTTAGATAACCATTACAACTCAGGAATGTATGTGGCTGCTCTAAGAGCTGACAATCTAGGGACCTTTACAACAAGACTTCTCCTGATAACCTGTGCTCTAAGGTTCAATTCTCAGAGTTTGCATATTATACTTAGTCTGTTCAATGAGGAGTTATAATGTTTGTATATTTGTTTCTGGCATATTTCACACAAAATGTCCTCAAGAACCATCCACTTAGTTGCATGCCTCACAACTTCATTCCTTCTTGCAGCTACCCTATATTCTGTTGTATGAATACACCACGGTTCACCATTCTGTTCATCAGTCAGTGTACCCTTAGGTCACCTCCATCCATTGCAAATTGTGAATTCTGCCACCATAAACACCAGTGTGCAAATGTCCATTCCTATCCCTGCTCTCAGTTCTTTCAAGTATATGTCCAATAATGAGGTTACAGGATGTTATGGCAACCCCATACTTCACTTCTCATGGAACCACCACACTGCCCTCCAGATGGGCTTCCCCAGGAACAGTAATAGGTACCTCCCTCTCTCCATGTTTTCTCCAGCACTTTATTTTTCCACTGCAATTTTATAGATATATATTCACATACCATAAAATCACCCATGGAGTACAATAAATTTTTCAGTGTATCATTATATTGTTGTGCATTCATCATCACAGTCAACCCTTGAGCACATTTATTACTCCAAAAAATTAAAATTAGAATAAAAGGATAAAATAAAAAATAAAAAATAAAAAATAAAATGCAATAAAAAGTCTGACAACACCACCACCAAGAATCCATACCCCTACCTTATATCCCCTGATTATAGACATTTAGATTTCATATATTGCCTTTTTTACAATTAATGAAAGCATATCAAAATGATACTGTTAACTATATACTCTAGTTTTCCTTGATTATATTCTTCCCCAATATTATCCCATTCTCAATGTCTCACAAAGTTGACATTCATTTGTTCTCCCACATGTAAAAACATTTTTATATTTGTACATTTACAAAATCTATCCTCTTTCTAACTCCTGATAAACCATGTTCTCAGTTTTAACTCTCAAAGTTTGCTCATCAGTGGCCACTCTAGATTTCATTGTTATATAGTCCTGGTCATTATCTTCTATTCTTCTATCTTTCCTTCTGGTGTCATACATGACCCTAGTCTTCCTCTTTCAACATTACTCACAGTCATCTTTGTTCAGTGTACCTACAATATTGTCTTCCAGTTTTGTGCCTATCCATTTCTGTATCTATACAATCAATCCTGTTGGACATTCTATACTCCTTCAGCATCAAATGCTTGATCTCTGTCCTCTTTCTACCTCTTAATAAACCATGTTCTCAGTTTTAACTCTCAAAGTTTGCTCATTAGTGTTAGTTCAGATTAGTGAGACCATATAATATTTGTCCTTTTGCTTTGGCTAATTACACTCAACATGACATCCTCAAGGTTCATCCACTTTGTTATATGCTCTGTGACTTTATTCTGTCTTACAGCTGTGTAACACTTCATCATATGTATATACCACAATTTTTTTATTCACTCATTATTTGAGAGACATTTGGGCTGTTTCCATCTCTTGGCAATCATGAATAATGCCATTATAAATATTGGTTTACAAACGTCTATCCATGTCTCAACTTTCAGTTCCTCTGAGTATATACCTAGTGATGGAATTGCTGGATTATCTGGAAATTCTATACTTAGTTTCCTGAGGAAACACCACACTGTCTTTCAGAGTGCCTGCACCATTCTACATTCCCACCAACAGTGAATAAGTGTGCCTCTTTCTCCACATAATCTCCAGCACTTGTAATTTTCTGTTTTTGTTTTTCTATAATGGCCATTCTAGTAGTTGTAAGATATCTCATTGTGGTATTGATTTGCATTTCCTTAATAGCAGTGAAGTTGAGCATCTTTTCATGTTTGTGAGCCATTCTGTTTCCTTTCTGTAGAAGTGTCTGTCCATGTCTTTTACCTAATTTTTTAATTGGTATGTTTGTCTCTTTGGGGTTGAGTTGTAAGATCTATTTATATATTCTGGATACTAATCCCTTATCTGATATGTGGTTTCTAAATATTGTCTCCCGTTGAATAGGTTGCCTTTTTATTTTTCTGAAAAAGTACTTTGATGTACAAAAGTGTTTTATTTTGAGGAGATCACATTTATTTATTTTTTTCTTTGCTCAAACTTTGTGTGTGAGGTCTACGAAACCACTTTCTATCACAACATCTTTAAGATATTTCCCTACATTTTCTTTTAAAAGTTTTATGTCCTTAGTTCTGATTTTAGGTCTTTGATCCATTTTGAGTTAATTTTTGTATAAGGTGTGAGATGGGAGTCCTCTTTCATTCTTTTTGATATGGATATTCCATTCTCCAAACACCATTAGTTGAAGAGGCTGCTCTTTCCCAGTTGTCATGGATTGACCATGTTATCAAAGCTCAATTGTCTGTAGATGCGAGGATCTATTTCTGAACACTGAATTTGATTCCATTGGTTGGTATATCTATCTTTATTCCAGTACCATGCTGTTTTGACCACTGTTGCTTTTTAATATGTTTCAAAGTCAGATAGTATGAGACCTGCCACTTCATTCCTCTTTCTCAAGATATGTTTAGCTATTCAGGGCACCTTGCCCTTCCAAAAAAATTTGATTATTTGTTTTTCTATTTACACAAAATAAGTTATTGGGATTTTAATTGGTATTGCATTGAATGTTTAAATGTTTACCTAGATTTGACATTTTAACTACATTGTCTTCCAACCAATGAACATGGTATGTTCTTCCATTCTTTGAAGTCCTGTTTCATTTCTTTTAGTAGTTTCTTGTAGTTTTCTGTGTATAGTTCTTTTATGTCCTTGGTTAAGTTTATTTATAAATACTTGATTTTTTGGTTGCTATTTTAAATGAAATTTTTTCTTGATTTCCTCTTTATGTTGCTCATTACTAGTTTCTATATACTAGAAATGTATATAGAATGTATATATATAGTTTCTATATATATAGAAACTCTACTGATTTTTGAATGTTGGTCTTGTAGCTTGCCACTTTTCTGTATTCATTTAATAGCTCTAATACTTTTGTTGGAGATTTTTCAGGATTTTCTACATATAGGATCATATCATCTGCAAACAGTAAAAGTTTTACTTCTTCCTCTCCAACTTGGAAGTCTTTTATTTCTTTTCCTTGCATAATTGCTCTAGCTAGAACTTCCAGCACAATGTTGAATAACAATGGTGACAGTGGGCATCCTTGTCTTCTTCCTGTTCTTAGACAAAAAGCTTTCAGTTTTATTTCATTGAGTATGATAACTGTGTGTTTTTCATATACTGCCTTTATCATATTGAGAAAGGCTCATTCTACTCTTATCTTTTTGAGAGTTATCATCAACACAGGATGTTGAATTTTGTAAAGTGCTTTTTCTGCATTGATTGAGATGATCATGTGGTCTTTCCATTTTTATTTATTTATTCATTCATTCATTCATTCATTTTTGGCTTTTATAGAGCAGATTTATTAGGTTACACACAGATCTAAGGCCATAGAAATGCACAGACTAAGGCATCAACAAAAGGATACCTTCACTGAAGAAATGTTGATAACATCTGAAACACCTCAGTCAGCTGTGAAGGCATGTGGCTGGTGTCTGCTGGTCCTTTGCTCCTGAGTTGTGTTTCAAAATGTCTTTCTCCAAAATATCTCTGGCCTTATGTCTCTCTTAGCTTCTATCAGTTCTGCACTTGATTCTCTTGGGTAATTTCTCTCTAAGCATCTAGGAGTCCTCTCTTAGCTTCTCTGGCACAAACTTTGGGCTTCATCTTTTAGCTTAGCATCTTCAAATGTCCTTCTGTCTGCATCTCCAAGCATCTCCAGTGTCAGAAAGCATCTGGATCTGCTCTTGAGTTCTCTTAAGTACTCCAGTGAAATAATCAAAACCCACCCTGAGTGGGTGGGGTCCACACAATCATGGAAATAAATTAATCAGAATTCTCACCCATAGCTGAGTGGGTCACATCTCCATGGAGACAATCAAAAGTTCTACCCAACAAGATTGGGTTAAAAGATCTTGGCTCTTCTGGTGTCCATAGGAGTTCCAAATTGGCACATGGGTAGAGGCCAGAAGGACTACTAAACATCCTGTAATAAAAAGGCCCTATCTCTCCCAAAGAATTATCCAATCCCAAGTGTCAAAAAGTACCAAAGTTGGTAAATCTTTCCCTACAGAAGCAGTATGTCATAACCTTCTCTGGGTTCACAAAGTTCAAATGAATATTAAGTAATAATCCTGTTCCCATGCCTTTTTATTTGCCAAAATAAGCAAAAGGAAGATTAGGTTTTGGGCAGGAAGTGGTGAGAAAATTTTTTTTTTAAATCAGAAAGCGTTAGTATTCAGCAAATCAATTGTAAAAGTGGTATGTGACCACCTTTTCTTTTTTAGCATTTCTCTCATTACTCATTGGTTTCAAAGTAGCACTTTGTATCATTTTACTTGTAATTCACAATGATGATGTGATATTTGTTTGAATTCAAAGTAGTGTCTTTGCTGCTTAAATGAATTTAATTTAAACCACAAACTTAATTCATCTAAGCAGAATAGAACTTTATTCTAAGTGACACTTATTTCAAAATTTTATCCATAATATAAAGAAGTCACTAGTCTGAATTTTCACAAGTATAAACCAGAATATCTGTTAACAAATGTTAAGATAGTAGTATCATGTGTTGAAATATATTATGTGTTCAACAGCACTTCTGAATGGTCTTTTAACTAAGAACTGGTGGTATTGGTTCTCAATTTTGGCAAGAGCTGAAAAATAAGGTTCTGGTGAAGAAGAGTAGCCAATATCTAGCATAGTACCTTACACATAATAAATGTCCAATAAATAACTGTTGAAATAAATCCAGAGAGGGAATCCTCAGGCCTGGGAAAATTGATCACAATTAAGGCTGTCCAGTAGTATTAGTCACTGATAGGGAGGTACCAGTTACCATCTCACATTTTCTCTCACCAAAATTGTTCAACTCCATTTGCTAGGAAATTTTTCCCATGGTAAGTAAGACAGGAATTTTCCAGGTTTTAGAACTTAAAACCTGCAGGAAAACTGCAAGAAAGATAATCCACTGTATTCTTGCTGTTGGAAAAGGAATAGTATTCAGTATCTTCAAGTTTACTGGTCATCTCTGCTCCAATGACAGTAAAACCTGCTCAGTGCTCCCAGTACGTATCTCTTGTCCCAGTTCTGGAGGGAGCAGAGTAACAGCCTAATGGACTCCCTGTCCCAAAACTTGCCCTTCAGGTAGAAAGCAGCTGACTGAGCTCTCCTACAGAATGCAGTGGGAGAGCAGTCAAGTTGTGTAGCCTGGGGCAAGGGATTACTGGCTGAAGAGGGAGAGTTCAGTACCCAGAACCATGAGGAAACTGTTTCCCCTTCACCACACCAGTTTTAATCTTCATCGGCCTGATGCCAGGATCAACTGCTATATTTTGGGTGCTGCAGAAAGGAGGGGTAGAAAATCAAGGTAACCATGGAGGGAGACTGATTTATTGATGTGGTTTATTACATTAATTGATTTTCTTCTGTTGAACCAACCTTGCATACCTGGAATAAATCCCAATTTGTTGTGCTGTATTATTCTTTTAATGTGCTTCTAGATTCGATTTGTGAATATTTTGTTGAGGGCTTTTGCATCTATATTCATAAAGACATTGGTCTATTGTTTTCTTTTCTTGTAATATCTTTGTCTGGCATTGGTATTAAGGTTATGTTGGCTTCATAGAATGAGCTAGGTAGCTTTCCCTCCCTTCAAATTTTTTGAAGCATTTGAGCAGGACTGGTACTAAGTCTTTCTTGAGTGCTTGGTAGAATTCACATGTGAAGCCATCTGGTCCTGGACTTTTCTTTCTTGGGAGCTTTTTGATGACTGCTTCAATCTCTTTACCTGTGATTGGTTTGCTGAGGTCATCTTTTTCTTCTTGGGTCAACGTGGGTTGTTCATGCTTTTTTAGGAAGTTACTCACTTCATCTAATTTGTCTAGATTATTAGCATTTAGTTGCTCATAGTATTCTTTAATGATCTTTATTTCTGCAGGGTCTGTATTTATGTCCCCTTCCTCATTTATGATATTCCTTATTTGTATCCTGTCTTTTTATTAGCCTAGCTAAAAGTCCCTCAATTTTATTGCTTATCCCAAAGAACCATCTTCTGGTTTTCTTTTGATTCTCTCTATTGCTTTTATGTCCTAAATTTCATTTATTTCTGCACTATTTGTTATTTCTTTCCTTTTGTTTGCTTTGGAGTTAGTTTGCTGTTGGTTATCTTCTTCTTCCAGGTGAGCAGTTAATTCCTTGATTTTTGCTTTCTTTTTTTTTTAAATATAGGCATTTAGGACAAATAAATTTTGCTCTCAGCACTGCCTTTGCTGAATCCCATAAGTTTTGAAATGTTGTGTTTCATTGTCATTTACCTTGAGATATTTACTAATTTCTCTTGAAATTTCTTCCTTGACCCACGTTTGTTTAAGTGCATTGTTCAGCCTCCATGTATTTGTGAACTTCCAGTCTTCTGCCTGTTATTTATTTCCAACTTCTTTCCATTATGATCTGAGAGAGTGTTTTGTATAATATCAATGTTTTTATATTTATTGAGACTTTCCATTTAGCCCAACATGTGGTCTAAAATGCAGAATGCTTGCTGTGCACTTGAGAAAAATGTGTATCCTGCTGTTGTGGGGTGTAGTGATTTTTTTAAAAATAAATTTAAACTTACAGTAACAGTTGCAAAAATAATACAAACCCCATAAACAGAACTCCAGCATACCCCAACCCCCTCCACTGATACCCCAATCTACCAACTTTAATATTTTGTCACTTTACCATTTCTTTCTCCCCCCCGTCTATCATCCATCATCTATTTTTGCTCTGTCTTCTGAACATGAGAGCAAGTTGCATACATCCTTGAACAAATAATATAATTCACATATACATTTCCTATGAATAAGAATATTCATTTATGTAATCACATTAAGTGTAGTTAAGAAGTTCAAGAAATTTAACATTGAAATAAAGCTTACATTCTATATTTTATTTTTTTATGTCCCAATTGTGTCTCTTTGTGCCTTTTCTCCTCTATTCTTAGATCTCATCCAGGATCATCTATGGCATTCAATTGTCATTATCTACTTAGACTGTCTTTTTTTTTAATT
Organism: Choloepus didactylus; assembly: GCF_015220235.1. Lineage (NCBI taxonomy): Eukaryota > Metazoa > Chordata > Mammalia > Pilosa > Megalonychidae > Choloepus > Choloepus didactylus. The sequence goes on along the minus strand of NC_051334.1, from coordinate 96,898,028 downwards.
GTGGCAACATATATACAGTATAAATCTTCCCATTCCAACCCCTCCCAAGCATTCCATTTAGTGGGATTAATCACATTCACAATGTTGCAATGCCATCACTTTCCCACCATCCATTACTAGAAATTTCCCTTCACCCCAAACAGAAACCCTACACTCATTTCTTATTAACTCCTCATTGTCCCTTCCCCCACTTTTCATAACCCATACTCTACTTTTCATCTCTATGTATTCTCTGATACTTTCTTTGTGTTTACTGTGGGGCTTAAATTTAACATCTTAAGTCTATAACAATCTTGTTTTCTTTGATACCAACTTAACTTCAATAGGACACATAAACTATATTCCTGTAATTCTCCATTCCCCCACCTTTATATAGTTCTTGTCAAAAATTACATATTTTAAATTGAGTTCAAAACAACTGATTTATCATTACACTTTATGTATTTTAGATCCTGTAGGAAGTAAATAGTGGAGTTGCAAATCAAAAATACAGTAGTATTGGTATTTATATTTATCATACGATCTTTACTGGAAATCTTTATTTCTTCATGTGGTTGGTATTTATATTTATCATATGATCTTTACTGGAAATCTTTATTTCTTCATGTGGTTTCAATTGTTTAGTGTCTCTTCCTTTCAGCCAGCACAATTCCCTTTAGCATTTCTTATAGGACTGATCTACTGGTGATGAAGTCCCTCAGCTTTTGATTATCTGGAAATGTTTTCATCTCCCCCTCATTTTTAACCTCCAGGTGTTTGTGAATTTTCCAAGTCTCTGATGATCATTGACTTCCATTTGCATTCCATTGTGGCCAGAGAATGTGCCTTGAACAATTTCAATCCTTTCAAATTTATTGAGGCTTGTTCTATGTCCCAGCCCATGGTCTACCCTGGAGAAAGTTCCATGATCACCAGAGAAGAATGTATATCCTGGTGATCTGGGTTGCAATGTTCTATATAGGTCTGCTAAATTTCTCTATATGTCTCTCTCCTTTCCTTGCTTCTCCATCAGTAGGGCTCCCTTTAGTATCCAAAGTAGAGCAGGTCTTTTATTAGCAAAATCTCTCAACATTTGTTTGCCAGTGAAAAAATTAAGCTCTCCCTCAATTTTGAAGGAAAATTTCACTGGATAAAGTATTCTTGGTTGGAAATTTTTCTCTTTCAGAATTTTAAATATGCCATTCCACTGCCTTCTTGCCTCCATGGTGGCTGCTGAGTAGTCACTACTTAGTCTTATGTTGTTTCCTTTGTAAGTGGTAAATTGCTTCTCTCTTGCTGCTTTCAGAACTTGCTCCTTCTCTTCAGTATTTGACAGTCTGATCAGAATATGTCTTGGAGTGGGTTTATTTGGATTTATTCTATTTGAAGTTTGCTGGGCATTTATGCTTTGTGTATTTATATTGTGTAGAAGGTTTGGGAAGTTTTCCCCAACAATTTCTTTAAACACTCTTTCTAGACCTTTGCCCTTCTCTTCCCCTTCTGGGACACCAATGAGTCTTATATTTGGATGTTTTATTTTATCTATCATATCCCTGAGATCCATTTTGATTTTTTTTCAATTTTTTCGCCATTCTTTCTTTTCTTCTTTCATTTTTCATTCCATGGTTCTTGAGGTTGCTGAGTCATTATTCAGCTTCTTCTAGTCTTCTACTGTGAGTATCCAGAATCTTTTTAATTTGGTCAACAGTTTCTTTTATTTCCATAAGATCATCTATTTTTATTGGCATAGGTTCCCTGGGACTTCTGGGTGGGTTCCTCTTCCCAGCTGTGCCCTTCTAGGTCCTTTGCTGAGGCAAGGCTGTGCTACATAACAAGTGCATGCTGTCCCTCAATGGAAGCCTTGGGCCACTGGGCCATGCAGGGGCTTTCCCAGACTGCTGTAAAGATGGCTGAATGGGTCATGTTAATTTCCCCCTTTTCACACAGCTCCACCTTCACAGCTCTGGGACAATTAGCTGTGGGTGTGCAAAAGGCTATAGTCCATGCCCAATATTGTGGCATGTGTGCAGTGTTGCCAGAAACACTTCCCATCACACTGGGTCCCTTGGCGTGGTTCTGGGCTGTGGCTCTGGCCCCAGGCAGGAGCGTTCCCAGCCCAACAGGAAGATGGCTGCAAGGGGTGTGTTTTTTTCCTCTTTTGGCTCCCCTCTGCCCTCCTCACTCTGAGTCCATGAGCAGTGTGTGCACAAAAGGCTATCTTCCATACCAGATGTTGAGGCATTAGCACAGTCCTTTCTTGCTGTGCTTCACTGTTTGGTTCTCGCTGCTGTATCTGCAGCCACTTTTGTGTTTTTTTTTTAAAGAGAAGTAGTCCACCTCCAAATGCCAACCCCCAGTTTCCCCACACCACAGCATGGCTGCCAGACATTCAGCAGGCCCACTCACTCATTTCAGAATGCAGACTCCCAGTTTCACCAGCTGGTGCATCACTGGAACTGGTGTTCTGGGTCACCTTCTGGCCTCTATCTAGTATTTTTCATGGAGGTGTTTTTTTTCCCTGTCTCTCCTAGCCACCATCTTAGGTTCTCCTCTCTGTAGTGTTTTATAAATATCTGTGAAGTCTTGTTCATTTATCATGAAATTCAACATCTCTGTTTCCTCATTGATCTTCTGTCTAGATGTTCTATCCATTGATGAGAGCGGTGTACTGAAGTCTCCAACTATTATTATAGATATGCCTACTTCTCCCTTCAGTGTTTTCAGTGTGTGCCTCATGCAATTTGTGACACTCTGGGTCAGTGCATAAATATTTGATTGCTATGTCTTCTTGAGGAATTGCCCCTTTTACTAATACATAGTTCTCTTCTTTGTCTCTTTCAATTGTTTTGCATTTGAAATCTTATTTGTTTGATATTAGTATCCTACCCCCCCCCCTTCTCTGGTTGTTGTTTGCATGAAATATCTTTTCCCAACCTTTTGCTTTCAACCTATTTTTGTCCTTGTATCTAAGTTGAGTCTCTTGCAGACAGCATATAGTTGGGTCCTGTTTTTAAATCCATTTTGCCAGTCTATATCTTTTTATTGGGGAGTTTAATCCACTAACATTTAATGTTATTACTATAAAGGCAATATTTTCTTCTACCAGTTTGTCTTTTGGATTTTATATGTCACATCTTATTTTTTCTCTCTTTTTACCCTTCTTGATAGTTTTGATATCCAAACATGTCTCCAAAACTCTCTCTCCTGTCTTTTCCTATCAGCCTATAGCACTCCCTTTAGTTTTTCTTGTAAAGGAGGTCTCTTGTTTACAAACTCTCTCAGTGCCTGTTTGTCTGAAAATATTTTAAATTCTCCTTCTTCTTGAAGGACAGTTTTGCCAGAACAGATAGGGAGAAGAATGGAAAAATATGGGCAAGTTCTCAGGGAATCGAATGACAGCATAAAGTGCACAAATATACATGTCACGGACTGCCAAACAAGAATTCTATATCCAGAAAAACTGTTCTCCCACTCTTTTTGTGACAGAGGACTCCCCTAACTGCCACAGTTTTCAGAGGTCCCTTAGGCAATATTGGGCCACAGGCTACTAAATTCCTCAAGGGTGGGGGAAGGACTTTCAGACTCAGGGCTGGAATAGTCTCTGCCTACTTTTTCTCAGAATCTTCATCCCTCACTGCTCTGGGCCTTGAAATGTTCTCCCTTATCCCACTGATCTCTAAATGATGGGGATCTGTCTCACTGTTGTGAGCATTTTTCAGTCTGTGTCCCTGCTGGGAGGAGAGCAGAGTCCTAACTGCTGGTTCTGAGTTCTTTCCATGCTGCAGTAGACCAAGTGAGGTGGGAAGGGAGAGGCTCTGCCAACCTGGAACTGAGTTCTCCTACTTTATATTTCTTGTCTTCCTCAATTTGGCATCTGTAAGGTCCCTTTCCAATCCATACCCTCCTCCAGAGTTCTGAACAAGTCAGGGTTATCCCCCTTTTGCTGAATATCTGGGGAGAAGTTTTTGGCAGCTGTTTACATAGCCATGTTGATGACATCACCCTCTATAACTCTTTTAATGTGGTGTTGTATTTGGTTTGCTAGCATTCTGTTGAGGATTTTTTACATCATTATTCACAAGTTATATTGCTTGGTAATTTATTTTCTTGTGATCTTTTTATCTGGCTTCAATATTAAGGTGAGGCTAGCCTCATAGAATGAGTTGTGAAGGTTTCTCTCCTCTTCAAATTTTTAGAAGAATTTGAGCAAGGTTGGTATTAATTCTTGGAATGTTTGGTAGAATTCATCATTTACATCATTGGCCTTAGGCTTTGCTTTATTGAGAGGCATTTTTGGTGTTGTTGGGTTTTATTTTTTACTCAAGATCTCTTTACATATTATTTGCCTTTTGAGATATTTGTTTTGTTTCTTCAGTCAGTGTAAATCATTTGTGTGTTTCTTTAGGAATTTATCCATTTCATCTAGGTCAGCTTATTTGTTGGTGTACAGTTAGTTGTTTATTGCATCCTCTTGTTATCTTTTATTCTGTGGGGTTGGTAGTTATGTCTACCTTCTCATTTCTGATTTTTATTGTGTCCTATCTTGTTTCTCCGCTCTCAAAGAACATTTTCAAAGAACCAACTTTTGATTTCATTTATTCTCTCTATTGTTTTTTATTCCTTTTTTCATTTATCTCCAGTGTAATCTTTGTTTTGCTTTCTATTGTTTGCTCTGGATTTAATTTGCTTTACTTTTTCTAGATCCTCCAATATTGAAGTTAGGTCTCAAATTTCCCCCTGAGCAGTCTTTGCTGCATCCCATAAGTTTTGGTATACTGGATTTTCATCTTCATTTGTCTCAAGATAGTTCCTAATTTCCATTGTGATTTCTTCTTTGACCTATTAGTTGTTATAGAGGGCATTGCTTAATTTCCACTTATATAAAATTTTCCTGTTCTGCCTTTGTTGTTGATTTCTAGCTTCATTTGCTTGTCATAGGAGAAGATACATTGTATTATTTCATTATTTGAAAATTTCTTGAGACTTGTTTTGTGACCTGATATTTGATCTCCTGGAGAATGACTCATGTGCACTAGAGACAAATGTGCAATCTGATGCTGTTGGATTGAGTATTCTATATATGTCTTTTATGTCTACTTGGTTTAGAGTATTTTTCAAGGCTTCTATTTCCTTATTGAAAATATGGATGTTCTATACATTATTGAAAGTGCTGCACTGAAGTCCCCTACTGTTAATCTAGAAGCCTCTATTTTTTCTATCAAATCTGTCAATATTTGCTTCATATATTTTGGTGCTCAAATGTTGGTGCATCACTCTATATAATTGTTATGAATTCTTGATGATTTGAGCCCTTTATCAGTATATAGTGACCATTTACTCACTCTTAACTGTTTTTGTCTTAAAGTCTATTTTTCTATATTAATATAGATATGCCAGCACTCTTTTTGCTACTATTTGCTTGGAATAATTTTTCCCATCCTTTCACTTTCAACCTAATGTGACTTTCAATATAAGATTTCTCTTAGAAATGACATATTGTTGATTCATGCTTTTTAAACCATTCTGCAAATCTGAATTTTGACTGGAGAATTTACCCAACTTACTTTCTTTAAAAATTTTTATTGAGATTGTTCACATACCATACAACTATCCAAAGATCCAAAGTGGACAATCAACTGCCCCTGGTACCTTCATGCAGCTGTGCATCCATCACCACACTTAATTTTTGTTCAATTTTTAGAAACTTTTCATTACTCCAGGCAAGAAATAGAGCAAAATAAGAAAAAAAAGAAGAAAAGGAAACTCGAATCCTCCCATATCCCTAACCAACCCCCCTCCATTGTTGACTCATAGTATTGGTATAGTACATTTGTTACTGTTTATGAATGAACGTTGAAATATGACTAACTGTAGTATATAGTTTGCAATAAGTATATATTTTTCCCTATATGCCTCTCTATTATTAACTTCTGGTTATAGTGTAATACATTTGTTCTGGTTCATGAAAGAGATTTCTAATATTTGTACAGTTAATCATGGACATTGCCCACCAAAGGATTCAGTTTTATACATTTCCATCTTTTGACCTCCAACTTTCATTCTGGTGACATATGTCACTCTGAGCTTACCCTTTCCACCACCTTCACACACCTTTCAGCACTGTTAGTTATTCTCACATCTTGCTGCTGACACCTCTGTTCATTTCTAAACATTTGAGTTCCTCCTACTTGAGCACTTTGCTCATACTAAGCAACTGCTCCCCATTCTTTAGACTCTGTTCTATATCTTGGTTCCTTTTATTTCATGTATATGAGTTTACATATTATAATTAGTTCCTATCAGTGAGACCCTGCAATATTTGTCCTTATTTGTCTGGCTTATTTCACTCAGTATATTGCCCTCGAGTTTTTGTCATCAACCCATTTTCTTTAAGATGGTTTTGTTCACACATCACACCTTCCATCCTAAGTAAGCAATAAATGGTTCTCTGTATGGTCACATATTTATGTGTTCACCACCTTCACAACTATCTAGATAAGGGCATCTATGTTTCTTCCACAAGGCAGGAGGGAGAGTCAAACAAGGTAGAGAGGCGAAAGAAAGAGGAAAAAAAATGACAGCTAGGAAGCAGCAAAAGGAAAAATAACCTTAAATCAAAGTAGAGTAAGGAATCAGACAACACTACCAATGTCAATTGTCTAACATGTCTCCCCTATCCCCCCTCTTATCTACATTTACCTAGGTATATCACCTTTGTTACATTAAAGGAAGCATAATACAATGATTCTGTTAGTTACAGTCTCTAGCTTATGTTGATTGCATCCCTCCCCCAATGCCTTCCCATGTTTAACACCTTGCAAGGTTGAATTTGCTTGTTCTCCCTCATAAAAGAACATATTTGTACATTTTATCACAATTGTTGCACACGCTAGATTTCACCAAGTTACACAGTCCCAGTCTTTATCTTTCCTCCTTTCTTCTGGTGTCTCACATGCTCCCAACCTTCCTCTCTCAATTGTATTCATAGTTATCTTTGTTCAGTGTACTTACATTGCTGTGCTACCATCTCCCAAAATTGTGTTCCAAACCACACTCTCCTGTCTTCTCCTATCACTCTGTAGTGTTCCCTTTAGTATTTCCTGTAGGGCGGTGTCTTGTTCACAAAGTCTCTCATTGTCTGTTTGTCAGAAAATATTTTGAGCTCCTCCTCATATTTGAAGGACAGCTTTGCTGGATACAGGATTCTTGGTTGGTGGTTTTTCTCTTTCAGTATCTTAAATATATCACACCACTTCCTTCTTGCCTCCATGGTTTCTGCTGAGAGATCCACACATAGTCTTATTAAGCTTCCTTTGTATGTGATGGATTGCTTTTCTCTTGCTGCTTTCAGGATTCTCTCTTTGTTTTTGACACTTGATAATCTGATTATTAAGTGTCTTTCCATAGGCCTATTCAGATCTATTCTGTTTGGAGTGCATTGTGCTTCTTGGATCTGTAATTTTATGTCTTTCATAAGAGATGGGAAATTTTCATTATTTCCTCTATTATTGCTTCTGCCCCTTTTCCCTTCTCTTCTCCTTCTGAGACACCAATGATATGTACATTCTTATACTTTGTTTCATCCTTAAGTTCCCGGAGACATTGCTCATATTTTTTTCATTCTTTTCTCTGTCTGCTCCTTTGCGTGTAGGCTTTCAGGTGTTTTGTTCTCCAGTTCCTGAATGTTTTCTTCTGCCTCTTGAGATCTGCTGTTGTATGTTTCCATTGTGTCTTTCATCTCTTGTGCTGTGCCTTTCGTTTCCATAGATTCTGCTGGTTGTTTTTTTGAGCTTTCAATTTCTGCCTTATGCCCAGTGTTTTCTTTATAGCTTTTATCTCTTTTGCAATATCTTCTCTAAACTTTTTGAGTTGATTTAGCATTAGTTGTTTAAATTCCTGTATCTCAGTTGAAGTGTAAGTTTGTTCCTTTGACTGGGCCATAACTTCATTTTTCCTAGTATAGGTTGCAGTTTTTTGTTGTCTAGGCATCTGACCTCCTAGGCCACCCCAATCGAGTTTTTCCAGAGGAGAAGAGGCTCAGGTCACAGAAGGAGGAAATGTTCAGTGCCCAGTTTCCTTTATGGTTTTTCTTTGAGGATTGACACACCCTGTGTTTTTCTTCCCAGGAGGTACACCTGTCAGTCTGTCAGGGCTGGTGTAAGGGGGTGTGGCCCATGGCTCTCCTCCCCCAGGCTTTGGGGTCTGGTTCTGGTAAGGCAGGCAGTAGTGCTGGGCCCCTCCCTTTCCTCTTAGGAAGCTATGCCTCCTCCAGAGGGGTCACTTGCATATAAATAGATTCTTTGTTTCTTTGACTCAGAGTGCTGAGATTTAAAAATGGCTGAGGCTTTCTCTACTGTGAAGAGCTGCAAGCTGAAAATGGCTGAGCTGCCCAGGTTGAGAGAGAGAGAAAGGGAAAGAAAGCTCCCAGATTCACCCATTGGCCACAGATAGCACCCAATCCTCTGGGCTCCCCAACCTGAGACAGATATGTCCCCTGACTCTCCCAAGTCAGTCATCACCAAAAGCCTCTGTCTGCTTGCTGGGGATTCACAGTCTGTATTGAGAAGTTAACATTAAAACCCCAGTTGGAGCTGGGCTGAGGTACACTAGCTTGTTCAAAGAGTGCTGCTCTCTAGCACCATGAGGCTTCCATGAGGGAGGGGCTCTTGGCTCTCAGCTTGGGTCCACAGTTTTTACTTACAGATTTTATGCTGTGATTTCAGGCATTCCTCCCAATTCAGGTTGGTGTATGATGAGTGGACAGCCACGTTTGTCTCCCCACAGTTATTCCAGGTTATTTACTAGTTTTTCAGTAGTTTATGAATTGTTCCAGGGGGACTAACTGGCTTCCACTCCTCAATGCTGCTGTCTTAGCTCCTCTGGCCTACCCAATTTACTTTTATAAATACATTTTTAATTGTGAAATTTAAGAAACATACATAACAGTGATAAATTTCAAATTACAATTTAACAAGTAGTTAGAGAGCAAATTTCAAAGATGTTATGGGTTACAGTTCCACAATTTCAATTATTTCCTTATTGTGAAATATAACATATGTAGAGTGATGATAAAATTCAAAGTAAAATTCAAAAGTAGTTACACAGGTAACTTCAAAGAATGTTATGGGTTACAGGTCAACAGTTTCAGTTATTTCCTTATTGTGAAATATAAGACATATGCTGAATGGTGATAGCTTTCAAAGTACAATTTAATGAGTAGCTGTAGAGCAAATTTCAAAGAATATTATGGGTTACAGTTCCATGATTTCAGTTATTTCCTTCTAGCTATTCTAATACCTTAGCAACTAAAAAAAATATTTATATAAAGATTCAGTGTTTGTAATCTTTTTAAAATCCTATTTTGTCTGTTGCTACACCTTCCTCTAGTTTAATCAATTTCTTGATCTCCAGGTTTGTGTAGGCAGTGACCAAGCTACACTGTTAATATTGAAAAGGGGTGTTGACATTATGGGGAAAGGGGTTGCATCTTTTTATTGTTCTTAAAGAGGCTGTTGCCTCTGGGTATTAGGACTCATCTGGCATAGGAAATCTCTGGTGGATTTAAGTTTCTGAGAGACAAACTTACAAAGTGAAACTTTTATAGAATCTCAGAGAGGGACCTTGGTACTTTGAGGCTACTGTTGGTTAGGGCTTGGCATACTGGGGCCATTTGGGATACCTAGCTGGAGATTGCATAGAAGTAACTTCCAGTATAGCCTCTCAATTCCATTTGAAATCTCTTAGCCACTGCAACCTTATTTTGTTAGCTTTCTTTTCCCCATTTTGATCAAGAAGGCATTTTCAATCCCTCAATGCCAGGGCCAGGCTCATTCCTGGGAGTCATGTTCCACATCACAGGGAAGATTCATTCCCATAGGAATCATGTCCCACCTAGGGGGGAGGTTAATGAATTTATTGCTGAGTTGGGCTTAGACAGAGAAATGACACATCAGAGAAACAAAAGATGCTCCCTGGAGGTGTCCCTTAAGCATAATTATAGGAAAGCTTATGATCCCATTACAGCCCTAAATTTCACAAGAGCAAGCCTCAAGATTGAGGGCTTGACTTATTAGGTAGAGGGATCCTAAGTTCACATAGTATATATTCTGTCCCAATAAACAGCCATTGTCTCACAGTATTTTCACTTAGTTGTACAATCATCATCACTCTCAATTTTAAACAATTATTGTAGTACAAAACATCCCAGAACTCCTATCAGCTGGGAATTATGAATCATTAGTATTAGTGTGGTGCTGGTAATTTATTTCTATTAAATATAGTCCATAAAATGTAATGGGTAGTTTTTCCATATACCACTCTGTTGTTAACTAATTGTACCAGTGTCATAACTTAGAAGTATATCATGCAAACACTTTATTTATATTTGTAGTGCTACTCTGTGCATTACATGCCTTCAAACAACCACTTTTTTTTTGGATGCTGGAGACAAACATCTTTATTAAAGATACTACAAAAAAATTGGCAAACATTTCAAAACAGATTTGTAAACATAATGCTTCCTTTTTCAACTGGCAGCACTTTGAAAAGACAATATGATAAGACAACACAACTTGAATTAACATTTGTTCAAAATCCTTACATTTTTGACCACATAACTTATGCTCCCACATGATAAAACAAGTGATAGTTTAAATCAAAGTCAACAGATAAACTCCATGAAATGAAAGTTTTGCTGTTTGATGAATCACAGTATGTTATGGCTAAATATATCTGCTCTTTTTTATATAACTGTCACCCAGGATGATAAAAAATCTTTAAATATATATTTCATGTAGGTAATAGCTTCTTTGCATATCTCTCTTCAAAAACTACTTTATAGCAGTATATAAATAGGTTACCTACATGTTTAATTTTATAATTCTGCCCCAAAATTATAGATCTATTTCATTTTCATAACATATCAGTTTTGCCCAACATTAATAAAGCTGACAAACTGTTGAAATGGAAATGCTTTTGTCTTCCACAATAGAAGTAGCAATTTTGACAGAAAAAAAAACCTACAGTAGCATTCTTCAGTTGTTTAACCTGAGCATTTGGCCTACTAAGAGTAGCAGCTTTTTTTCCCTTCATGCATGCTCACATCCACACCACCTCTGCACACACACAGTTTGAGCACATGCTTCAGATGCTGGTAGGCCACAGTGTGCTTCCCATTGCTCTAATCAAGTGGGAAGCAGTGTAGCTAATGACTAACCACACTATGTACACAACTAGCAAACACCTTAAGGCAACCATTGCAATGAGGGGTTAACTTGCAGGGCAGATTTACTGTTCTAGATCAAGTCAGCCTGTATATACATATGTGTATGTATATCTATATGTGTACATTTATAGTTTTCTATTTCTTAACCCTCCAAAACAATGTTTTATTTTTTTTGTATTTTGTGCAAATTTCTAAATATTCTACCACTTAAGGCAAAGAGTTTGCATTAAGAAAGTTCAGAAAATAGGCTTATGTTTATCCAAAAGCATTTCACCTTGCACATCACTTTTTTTATGCACACAACTTTGAAGTGTGGATGCTGGGTCCCCAATATTTAAAAAAGTCATTTCTAAAGACAAACACAAGTTTTTGAGGGGAAAAAAATGATGTGAAGTATAGATACTGGACTTCCAATATCTATCTAAGAAAATCTTTTCTTATTGACAAACACAAGTCTTAAGGAGAAAAAAAGGACCAGAAGAAGCAGCTTCAAAACTGCAAAGAAGCAAAGTAAAGTGAAAAATAAAAACTCAAGTTTACTAATACTGAAACTTTCAACAGGCAAAGTTTCATCTTTTTAGAATCTTAGAGCAACTCATTTGGAATTTTAAATAAATAAGCTTAAGTTTATTCGCATCTTCTGGTCCCAGCAGAGTTTTAGTGCCATGACTCTGCTTGCTGTTGGTCAAATTCACCGATTAGTCTTTTGATGTGAGCCAGCTTGTTATGAAGATACTCGCATCTATATTTTTCTTCATGGTAATTAGGACTAAACTGCTTGTTCTTCTGTTATTCTTGTAAAACTTCTTCATGAACATTCTGATACTCTTTTGAGCCTGGAGAAAGGTGCTTTCACTGTGCATCCAGTTTGATAAATCTGCTAGCTACAGTCTCCATCCTGGCATGCAAGGCCCTGTACTGCTCATATTCAGCATTGAAGTCATCCTTGTAATTCTGGCATTGCTCATAGGAGAAAATAGCAATATATTTTATCAAATAATCTGGGAGTTAAATTGTTGAAGAAGGCTCCATAGAGGCAGTGCAACTCTCTTTAACTCCTTCATTGGAATTTGGACTGGAGTTATTTGGCTTGGCAATTTCCTTTCATCTTTTAAGGTCCTCCTCCTTTTCCTCAACAGTCTAAATGGCATGCTTTTTATTTGGTCCTTTTCCTTGTGATTTTAGATTTCTTTTTGGACTTTTTGTGAGATATTGAATGGTTTTCTTCCATAGGCTTTGGACACTTTAGTAGAACTGAACCAGGTAAGGTTTCCAGAGAAGTCCTAGAGGTGTATTTGTCTTGTTGGTCCTCATAGATACTACCATTTTGACTAAAACTGTCAACAGGTAGGTCTTGAGTTCCCTGGCCTTCTGGAGTGCTAGGGGAATTGGAGTTAGAAATTACAGTCTGAGGAGGTTTTGAGATGAGCAGGTGTGTTGAAGGCAGCAGTGGAGTGGTGGGAATGGGAGCAGCTGCAGAGGGCAGTGGAGACCTGCACCAGACTTTTCACTGGTGGGATTCAAATGACCATTTAATGTTGATGGTACTCTATTTGACAGGTGAGATGTTCAAGCTTTTTTAGTCATTAAAGGATCAATGAAATCGGAATCCAAAAGCCATTTCTGAGAAGGAGAAAATGCAGCGTTTCTATTAGAACATAGGGGAGATTCTGAACGGCTGGTGCCAGCAGCATTCTGAGATGGATTTAGTTTTCTAGGGGGAGCTGACTCCAATGACCATCTGTCTATTTCACTGTATCTGGGCCAATCTCTTTGAAGCTCTTTAAAAACATAATCCTTTAAGGTATATAAGAGATCCTTAGGATTCAGATTGGCTACCTGTTGCAGAATTGCTCCGAGGGAGTTCTTCTCTTTTGGTTGACGCCATCTTTCTGCAATCAAGCAAGCAGCTCAGGTTTCTTGTAGGCCTTCAGTGCCAGTAAGTGAATCACTCTGTCCCTATATGGCCGCTGAGAAACACTGCTGCTGCTCTGTGTCTTTCGAATCATGTTTGCAGAGTTCATGGGAGTTGACCTTTTCCTCTCAGGCACTGCATCTGAAACAGCTTGAGGTGCTTTCCAAATTTGCACTCTTTTCCCTACATATGGTCCACCAGGTTTGATGACTTTTGTGCTACGGTTGTGGGATTCCTCCTCTGCCTGGGTCATTCTTTCTCGTGTCATCTGATACATGTCGTTTGTTGCACAAACTGTTATTTTATCTTGTATAAATCCCAGGCAATTGAGCTGGGAGGCTCCAGAGCTGGAGAAAGTTTGCTGGATGCAGTCAAAGCTGCCTTAAGGGTTGTCCTTTCCCACATTTGACAGATAGAAGTTAAAGTTATGTACTTCATTGTGGGGATCATTTCTGGGAGTTTTGACAAGCCCTTGGAGCCCTTGGAACTGAATTGAAGGTCGAAAAGGAATTAAATTATTGTTGCTCTGGTAGGTCTCGAGAGCCTGGATCGCCGTCTCACTGAGCTTCACATGAAGTACAGTGATGTTGTCCTGCCCCAGCCATCCACAGGACAGCCTGCAGTGCTGCTCCTCCCATAGGCCCGCCGCCCCCTCCCCTCCTGCCACCATCTTAGACTCCCAGGGGTGCCACCACCACCACCTCTACTGAGGCCGCTGCTGCTCGGGCTTCTGCAGCTGCCGCCACAGCTACGGCCATCCTGTTGCTGACATAGTGTCATATACTGTGGATAGCCAGACTTGGAGCTTTCACTGCTGCCACCCGCCCCACCTTCCCAAAGAACCACTTTTGAACATGTTTGCCTTCAATGTGGCACTGATACTTATAATCTCATTAATGAATCATTACCACTGTCCATTCCCATACCTTTAAGTTCACCCTCCTTATCATGCCTGTAAATATGAGGTTATCATTCCCCCTTCACTAGCATCTTTTATCTCTAGGACCCCTGTATTTTACATTTTAAGACATTGATTTTATACTCTTTGGGGGTTCATAGTAGTGGTAACATACAGGATATCGCCTTTTGTGTCTGGCTTATTTCACTCAGCATTATGTCTTCCAGGTTCATCCATTTTGTCATATCTTTCAGGACCTCATTCCTTCTTACTGCTGCATAGTATTCCATTGTATGCATGTAATACATTTTGTTTATCCACTCATCTGTTGAAGGACACTTGAGTTGTTTCCATCTCTTTGCAATTGTGAACAATGCCACTATGAACATCAGTGTGCAAATGTCTCTTCATGTCACTGCTTTCAGATCTTCTGGGTATATACTGAGAAGTGAAATTGCTGAATCATAGGGTAACTCAATATGTAGTTTTATAATAACTGCCAAAATGTCTTCCACAGCAGCTGTACAGTTATACATTCCCACCAGCAATGAATAGGAGTTCCAATTTCTCCACATCCTCTATAGCATTTGTTGTTTCCCATTTGTTTATTGGCGATCATTCTTATTGGTGAGAGATGATATCTCGTTGTGGCTTGACTTAGATTTCCTTAATGTCTAGTGAATATGAACATATTTTCAAGTGCTTTTAGCCATTTTCATATCTTTTGCCCATTTTATAATTGGGCTTTTTGTACTATTGACTTCGAGTTGTAGGATTTTTTTATATATGCAGATTCCATCTCTTGTCAGATATATGGTTTCCAAATATTTTCTCCTAGTCTGAAACTGTAAATCCTCCCAATTCATTCTTCTTTTTCAGAATGTTTTTGCAATTTGTGACCCCTTCCTTCCAAATAAATATGAAAACTAGCTTTTTGCAAAGTATGTTTTTGGAAATTTGGCTGAAATTGCATAGAATCTGTAGATCAGTTTGGGTAGAATTGACATCTTATCAACATTTAGCCTTCCTATCCATGAACACGGAATATCTCTCCACCTTTTCAGGTCCCATTTTGACTTCTTTTAGCCAAGTTATTTAATTTTCTGTGCAGAGATCTTTTACATCTTTAGTTAAGTTTCTTCCCAGGTACTTGATTTTTAAAATTTTTATTCTGAGTGAAATTTTTTCTTGAGTGTCTCTTCAGTTGAGTCACTACTAGTGTATACAAACATTACAGACTTTGCACAATAATCTTGTATCCTACCATTTTGCTGAATTTGTTAATTAGCTCAAGTAGCTGTGTCATTGATTTATCAGGATTTTCCAAACATACAATCATGTAATCAGCAAATAATGACAGTTTTACTTCTTCCTTTCCAATGTGGATGCATTTTAATCTTTTTTTTTCTGCCAGATTGCTCTGGCTAGAACTTCTAGCACAATGTTGAACATTAATGGTGACTATGGGCATCCTTGTCTCATTCCCAATATTAGGCAGAAGGCTTTCAATCTCTCACTGCCAAGTGCTATGCTACTTGTGAGTTTTCCATATATGCCCTTTATCATACTGAGGAAGATTCCTTCACATCCTACCTTTTAAAGTGATTTTATCAAAAAAGGATGCTGAACTTTTTTAATCCTTTTTCAGCAGCTATTGAGATTATCATTTGCTTTTTCACTTTTGATTGGTTAATATGCTGTATTATATTGATTGATTTTCTTATGTTGAACTACACTTGCATGACTGGAATGAGCCCCACTTGGTCATGGTTTATGATAATTTTAATGTGTCTTTGGATTCAATTTGCAAGTATTTTCTAGAGAATTTTTGCATCTATACTCATTAGGGAGATGGCCCTGTAGATTTCCATTTTTTAAAATTCAGTTTTATTGAGATATATTCACATATCATACAATCATCCATGGTGTACAATCAACTGTTCACCATACCATCTTGTAGTTGTGCATTCATCACCCCAATCTATTATTTGAACATTTTCCTTACACCAGAAAGAATCAGAATCAGAATAAAAAATAAAAATAAAAAAAGATCACCCAAATCACTTCCCCATCCCACCCTATTTTTCATTTAGGTTGTATCCCCATTTTTCTACTCATCCATGCATACACTGGATAAGGGGAGTAAGATCCACAGGGTTTTCACAATCACTCTGTCACCCATTGTAAGCTACATTGTTATGCAATCATCTTCAAGAATCAAGGCTACTGGGTTGGAGTTTGGTAGTTTTAGGTATTTACTTCTAGCTATTCCAATATATTAAAACCTAAAAATTGTTATCTATATAGTGCATAAGAATGTCCACCAGAGTGACCACTTGACTCCATTTGAAATCTCTCAGCCACTGAAGCTTTATTTCGTTTCATTTTGCATCCCCCTTTTGGTCAAGAAGATGTTCTCAATCCCATGATGCCAAGTCCAGGTTCATCCCCAGGGGCCATAGCCTGCATTGCCATGGAGATTTACACCCCTGAGAGTCAGGTCCCATGTAGGGGGGAAGGCAGCACGATCACCTGCCAAGGTGGCTTTGTTCGAGAGAGAGGGCCACATCTGAGCAACAAAGAGGCACTCAGGGGGAGACTCTTAGGCAAAATTATAAGCAGGTTAAGCCTCTCCTTGCAGCAACAAGCTTCATAGGGGCCAGCCACAAGACAGAGGGTTCAGCACATCAAGCTGTCAGTCCCCAATGTTTGTGAGAACATCAGCAACAATCCAGGTGAGAAAGTCCAACACCTCTGCATTCTCCCCCAGCTCTTCAGGGGTTCCCTGAATATATATTTTTATTCTCCACCCAAATTACTTTAGGATGTGTTGCTATTTCATTCTAATCTATACAGACATACCATAGCACTTTTCTTATTCAAAGTTCCATGTAATTGTAGTGCTTGAACAAACTGACTGTAGGAGTTATATTGTTTAGAAATATAGATCCTACACCAAATAAACATCTCTTCCCTTGGTCTCACATGGAAGTTGAAGTTTGAACATAGTCAGCTTCAACCTTTACCCTTTGGCCCAATTTGCACTAGTCTTAACCAGATCTTCTTTATTCATATCTCTAATTGAAGACTGAGCTCTATTTCATCTATTTTTTGTTTTTTTTTTAACAGTTGCTGTATGCATTAATACTGATATTCATGTTTGCTGAGCTCTAGCTCTGAGTTTCAGGTGTAACACAGATACCCAAAGTTACAGAGACCAATCAGGTTATACATTAAGAGATCAACATCTCAGAGTTTGGAGATAGCCATTACAATTAGGGAATAGATTTGACTGCTGTAAGATCTTACAATCTAGGGACCATTACAATAATCATTTCCTTCTTAGGCTATGTTCTAAGATTCAATTCTGAGTTTACACATTGTAGTTAGTCCATATTGGTGAGGAATTATAGTGTTTGCCTTGGTTTCTGGCATACTTCACTCAACATGAGGATCCATTCACCTCATTGCGTGTCTCACAGCTTCACTCCTTTTCATAGTTGCTCAATAATCCATTGTATGCATACACCCTAGTTCACCATTCTGTTCTTCAGTTAGTGTACCCTTAGGCCATCTCCACCCATTACAAATCATGAATACTGCCTCTATAAACACCAGTGTGCAAGTGTCCATTCTTGTCTCTGTTCTCAGATCTTCCAAATACATACTCCATAATGAGGTTGTAGGACCTTATGGCCCCACATACTTAGCTTCTTGTGGAGTCACCACAGTGACCTCCAGAAAGGTTATACCATTCTGCCTCCTTATCAAGAGTAAATAGGTATATCCGTCTCTCCATGTATTCTCCAGCACTTTTACCTCTATTTATATTTTTCCCACAATCTTACAAAGATATATTCACATAACATACAGCCATCCACAGTATACAATCAGTTGTCCATGGCATCATCACATAGTTGTACATTTATCACCACAGTCAGCACTTGAACTTATTGATTTTTATGGAAAAGTGTGGGGGTTTTTTGGTGAATAATAAAAAAGATAATAAAAAGAAAAAGAAAAATGTCATACAATACAATATAATAATGAGGACAAAAAACAATACCACTACCAAACATCCCATATCCCTCCCTTATATCCCCCTCTCACACATATTTAACTTTGGTATATTGCCTTTGTTACATTTAATGGAAGCATATTACAATGTTACTGATGACCATCAACTCCAGTTTGCTTTGATTATGTTTTTCCCAAATACCATCCATTTTTCAACACTCTGCATGGTTGACATTCATTTGTTCTCCCACATGTGAGAACATTTTTGTATTTGTACATTTAGTAACAGTAATTGGCCATGCCAGTTTTTGCCAAGTTATGCAGTCCCAGTCTTCATCATCTATCTTTACCTCTGGTGTCATACAGTCCCCTATCCCACCTCTTTCAGCTTTACTCACAGACATATTTCTTTCATGTACTTACAATATTGTGCTACCATTACACAGTATTATGCTAGGATCTATGCAATCAATCCTGCTGAACACTTCTGTAGTCCTAAAGCATCAAATGCCTGATCTCTACCCTCTTTCTATCTCCTGGTAGCCTTTGTTATCAGGTTTTAACTCAAAGTTTGCTCATTAGTGTTATTTCATATTAGTGAAACCACACAGTATTTGTCCTTTTGTTTCTGCCTAACTTCATTCAATGTAATGTCCTCAAGGTTCATCCATGTTATTATATTTTCCGTCTCTTGGTTCTGTCTTACAGCTGCATAATATTCCATCATGTATATATACCACAGTTTGTTTATCCACTCTTCTGTTGATGGACATTTGGGCTGCTTTCATCTATTGGCAATCATGAATAATGCTGCAATAAACATTGGTTTACAAATGTCTGTTTGTGTCTTTGCTTTCAGTTCTTTTGAGTATATACCTAGCATTGGAGTAGCTGAGTCATATGGCAAATCTATACTTAGCTTCCTGAGGAACCTCCACACTGTCTTCCAGAGTGGTTGCACCATTCTGCATCCCCACTAGCAATGGATAAGTGTGCCTCTTTCTCCACATCCTCTCCAGCACTTGTCATTTCCTGTTTTTTGGATAATGACTATTCTGGTAGGTGTGAGATGGTATCTCATTGTGGTTTGGATTTGCATTTCCCTAATAGCCAGTGAAGTTGAGAATTTTTTCATGTTTTTGAGACATTTGTATTTCCTCTTTGGAAAAGTGTCTGTCTATGTCTTTTGTTCATTTTTTAATTGGGTTGTTTGTCTTTCTTTTTTTGATTTGTAGGATTGCTACATATATTAGGAATATTAAGCCCTTATCTGATATGTGGTTTCCAAATATTGTCTCCCATTGTGTAGGCTGCCTTTTTACTTTTCTGACAAAGTCCTTTGATGTACAAAAGTGTTTGATTTTGAGGAGATCCTATTTGTCTATTTGTTCTTTGGTTGCTCATGCTTTGGGTGTAAGGTCTAGGAAACCACCTCCTATCACAAGATCTTTAAGATAGTACCTTACAGTTTCTTCTAAGAGTCTTATGGTCTTAGCACCTATGTTTATGTCTTTGATCCAATTAGAGTTAATTTTTGTATAAGGTGTGAGGTAGGAGTCCTCTTTCATTCTTTTGGAAATGGATATCCAGTTCTCCAAACACCATTTATTGAAGAGGCTGCTCTGTCTCAGTTCATTTGGCTTGACTGCCTTACCAAAGATCAATTGTCCATAGATGCAAGAGTCTATTTCTGAACACTCAATTGGATTCCATTGTTCAGTATCTCTGTCCTTATGCCAGTACCATGCTGTTTTGAGCAATATAGTTTTGTAATATGCTTCAAAGTCATGTAGGGTGAGACCTCCCACTTCATTCCCCTTTCTCAAGAAATTTTTGGCTACTCGGGGCACCTTGCCCTTCCAAATAAATTTGGTTATTGGTTTTTCTATTTCTGCAAAGTAAGTTGTTGGGATTTTAATTGGTATTGCATTGAATCTGTAAATCAGTTTAGGTAGAGTTGACATCTTAATTATATTTAGACTTCCAATCCATGAACATGGTATGTTCTTCCATTTTTTTAGGTTCTGTTCAATTTCTTTTAGCAGTTTCTTTTTTTAAAATTCATTTTATTGAGATATATTCACATACCATGCAGTCATACAGAACAAATCATACATTCAATTGTTCACAGTACCATTACATAGTTGTGCATTTATCCCCAAAATCAATCCCTGACACCTTCCTTACCACACACACAAAAATAACAAGAATAATAGTTAAAGTGAAAAAGGGCAACTAAAGTAAAAAAAAAAAAAAACAATGGGTGCCTTTGTTTGTTTGTTTTTTTCCTTCCCCCATTTTTCTACTCATCCATCCATAAACTAGACAAAGGGGAGTGTAGTCCATATGGCTTTCCCAATCACATTGTCACCCCTCATAAGCT
Organism: Choloepus didactylus; assembly: GCF_015220235.1. Classification (NCBI taxonomy): domain Eukaryota; kingdom Metazoa; phylum Chordata; class Mammalia; order Pilosa; family Megalonychidae; genus Choloepus; species Choloepus didactylus. Next base: position 96,877,612 of record NC_051334.1, on the reverse strand, counting down.
ACATTTTTATACAATTTTCTTCAAGATTCATGGGTTCTGGGTTGTAGTTTGATAGTTTCAGGTATCTACCACCAGCTACCAATTCATTAGAACCTAAAAAGGGTTGTCTATATTTTGTGTAAGAGTGTCCACCAGAGTGACCTCTTGGCTCCTTGTGGAATCTCTCTGCCACTGAAGCTTATTTCATTTCCTTTCACTTCCCCCTTTTGGTCAAGTAGATGTTCTCCATCCCATGATGCCATATCTACATTCCTCCCTGGGAGTCATATTCCATGTTGCCAGGGAGAGTCACTACCCTGGGTGTCTGATCCCATGTAGCGGGGAGGGCAGTGATTTCACCTGCCAAGTTGGCTTAGGTAGAGAGAGAGGGCCACATCTAAGCAACAAAGAGGCATTTGGGAAGAGGTTCTTAGGCAAAATTATAGGCAGGCCTAGCCTCTCCTTTGCAGCAACAGTCTTCCCAAGGGCAAGTACTGTGGTAGAGGGCTCAACCCATCAAAGCACCAGTTCCCTATGTCTGTGAGCACATTAGTAACTATTGAGGTGGGGCAGGCCAATACCCCTGCATTCTCCACCAGCTCCTCAAGGGTGCTCTGCATATTATTTTTCCTTGTTTTTTTTAATTAACTCTTTTTGTAAATAAACTGTATAAAAAATTAAAAAAAAATTAAAAAATACATACACTTAAAGCACATTCAAACAGACCATAATAAGGGAGTAAGAAAAAGTCAACTAATCTAAGATAACTACTTTACTTCCAACATGTTCCTACTCTACCCCAAGAAAGTAACTTAATATAGCAACATTTCTGTGGATTTGTTCCTACTATACCCATCAGAAATTAACAGACCATAGTCATTCCTGGGCATTCCCAGAATGTTAAATTTACCTACGATAGCTTATCTGTTCTTATTGGATTATCATTCCCCCTTCCTTAATTGCTCTCTATCACTAGTTCCCTTGCATTCTACATTATAAACCACTCATTTTATGTTTTTCAATGTTCACATTAGTGGTGGCATATATTTCTCTTTTTGTGCCTGGCATATTTCACTCAGCATTATGTCTTCAATGTTTTAGCAGTTTCTTGAAATTTCTTTTATAGGTCTTTTGTGGCCTTCATTAAGTTTATTCCTAAATACTTGATTCTTTGGTTGCTATTGTAAATGGATTTAAATTTATTCTTCTTGTTGCACATTGCTTGTGTATAGAACACTACAGATTTTTGCATGCTGATCTTGTAGCCTGCCATTTTGCTGTATTCATTGATTAGCTCTAATAGCTTTGCTGTAGATTTTTCTGGATTTTCTACATATAGAATCATGTCATCTGCAAATAGTGAAAGTTTTACTTCTTCCTCTCCAATTTGGATGCCATTTATTTCTTTTTCTTGCATGATTGCTCTGGCTAGAACTCCCAGTGCAATGTTGAATAACAATGGTGACAATGGGCATCCCTGCCTTGTTCCAGATCTTAGAGGGAAAGCTTTCAGTCTCTCCCCATTGAGTACAATGTCAGCTGTGGGTTTTTCATATATTGCCTTTACCATATTGAGAAAATTCCCTTCTATTCCTATCCTTTGAAGTGTTTTCATCAAGAAAGGATTTTGAATTTTGTCAAATGCCTTTTCTGCATAGATCAAGCTGATCATGTGGTTCTTCTGTTTTGATTTATTGATGTGGTGTAGTACTTTAATTGATTTTCTTATGTTGAACCAGCCTTGCATACCTGGAATAAATGCAACTTGGTCATGTTGCATAACTCTTTTAATGATGTGCTGCTGGAATAGATTTGCAAATATTTTGTTGAGGATTTTTGCATCTATATTCATTAAAGAGATTGGTCTATAATTTTCTTTTTTGTAGTATCTTTGATTTTGGGATTAGTGTGATGTTGGCCTCAAAGAATTAGTTTCATAGCTTTCCCTCCTCTTCAAAGTTTTTGAAGAGTTTGAGCTCAATTGGTGTTAATTCTTTCTTGAATGTTTGGTAGAATTCAAATGTGAAGTCATCTGTTCCTGGGCTTTTCTTTGTTTGGGAGATTGCTGATGACTGACTCAATCCCTTTGTTTGTGATTGGTTTGTTGAGGTCCTCTATTTCTTCTCAGGTCAGTGTTGGTTGTTTATACTTTTCTAGGAAGTTGTCCATTTTGTGTAAGTTTTCCAGTTTATTAGTGTATAGTTGCTTATAGTATCTTCTCATTATCTGATTAGGCAGCACTTTTTCTTCCATTGTTTCCATTGTATTTGGTGTATTGCTGCTCTCTTGCCACCTTCAGGTGTTGCTCCTTCTCTTCAGCATTTGAAAATCTGATTAGTCTAGGTCTCAGATTGTGTTTTTTGGGATTGTTCTACTTGGAGTTCATTGGGCATCTTTTATTTGCATATTTATGTCATTTAGAAGGGTTTGGACATTTTTACCAACCATGTCTTCAAATACTTTTTATAGCCCTTTACTTTTCACCTTCAGAGGCACCAACACCCTCACCAACCATGTCTTCAAATACTCTTTGCAGCCCTTTACTTTTCACCTTCAGAGGCACCAATGATCCAGCCTTTCACTTTCAATTTCTTTGTGTCCCTGTGTCTAAGATGAATCTCTTGTATGCAGCATATTGATGGTTCATTTTTTTTGGTCCATTCTTTGAATCTATATCTTTTAATTGGGGAGTTTAATCCATTTACATTCAATGTTATAAACATGAAGGCATTTCTTGAAGCAGCCATCCTATCCTTTGGTTTATGTTTGTCATATATATTTTTCCCTTTCTCTATTAATATCCTTTAATGTACCCATACTGAATCACTTTACTACTGAACCTTTCTCCATGTCTCTCTCTCCTTTCTTTGTTTCTCTGTCTGTAGGGCTCCCTTTAGTATCTCCAGTAGGGCAGGTCTCTTGTTAGAAAATTCTTTCAGCATTTGTTTGTCTGTGAAAAATTTAAGCTCCCCCTCAAATTTGAAGGAGAGCTTTGTTGAATAAAGTATTCTTGATTGGAAATTTTTCTCTCTCAGAATTTTAAATATGTCATGCCACTGCCTTCTTGCCTCCAAGGTGGCTGCAGAGTAGTCACTACTAAGTCTTATGCTGTTTCCTTTGTATGTGGTGAATTGCTTTTTTCTTGCTGCTTTCAGAACTTACTCCTTCTCTTCTGTATTTGGCAGTGTGGTCAGAATGTCTCTGAGTGGGTTTATTTGGATTTATTCTATTTGGAGTTCACTGGGCATTTATGATTTGTGTATTTATGGTGTTTGGAAGATTTGGGAAGTTTTCCCCCAACAACTTCTTTGAATACTCTTCCTAGACCTTTACCCTTCTCTTCCCCTTCTGGAACACCAATGAGTCTTATATTTGGATGTTTTATATTATCTATCATATCCCTGAGGTCCATTTCAATTTTTTTTTTATTTTTTCCCCATTCTTTCTTTTGTTCTTTCATTTTCCATTCTGTCATCTTCCAGGTCACTGGTTCGTTGTTCAACTTCCTGTAGTCTTGTACTATGAGTATCCAGAATCTTTTCAATTTGTTCAACAGTTTCTTTAATTTCCATAAGATCATCTATTTTTCTTTATTTACTCTTGCAATGTCTTCTTGATGCTCCTCTAGGGTCTTCTTGATGTCCTTCATATCCTGTGCCATGCTCTTCTTCATGTCCTTTATATCCTGTGCCATGGTCTCATTGTTCATCCTTAGTTCTTTGATTAATTGCTCCATGTACTGTGTCTCCTCTGATCTTTTGATTTGGGTGCTTGGGCTTGGGTTATCTATTTAGTCTGGTTTTTCAATATGCTTTAAAATTTTCTGTTTTTGGCCTCCTGGCATTTGCTTAACTTGATAAGGTTCTTTTAGGATTTGTAGACTGATTGAAATCCTTATCTCTAATTTGTTGGATCTACAGCTTCATGGAGTACACTTTCTCTAACTAACCAGCAGGTGGCATCCGCAAGCCACCTGTTTCCCTCAAGCCAGTTCTCCCCCAATTTGTCTTTGTGGTGAGTGGGAGAGTGAGTCTTGTGGGGTCCAATTGGTGCACCAAGCTTGTGTGTATAGTTGGTGTTGCCTGCCCTGTATATGGGGCATGTGTCTGGGTGGTCAGGGAGGGGGGTGGCTCTAACAATCAAATCTCCCTGGTGTTCCTGGAGTTTTAAAGCTGCTGCAATAGTCTAATACTTCAGTTCAGTCCTGCCACAGTTTGTCTCTGCCACTGATGCACAAGTCCTTGTTATTGGCATATGGCCCCTGAGACTTGTGAGTGGGTCCCTCTTCCAGGCTGTGCACCCCCAGGTCCTCTGTTGAGGGAAGACTGTGCTATGTCACAGGTGAGTGCCATCCTCCCGGGGCAGTTCTGGGCTACAGGGCTATGTAGGGAGGCTCCCAGTCTGCTGAAAAGATGGCTGAATGGGGCATGTTAATTCACACTGCTCTGCCTTCCCAACTCTGGGACAACCAGCTGAGGGTGCAGAGAAGGCTAATGTCCATGCCTGATTTTGTGGTGAGCACATGTTATTGGTAGCACTTCCATCACACTGGGTTGTCTGGGGCAGCTCTGGGCTATGGGGCTGGCGATGGGCAGGAGTGTTTCCTGTCCACCAGGATGATGGCTGTGAGAGGACACCCCCCTTTTCTTGAGAAGTTGTGGTGTTTAGTGAATTTTCTCAGCCACTAGATTATTGCCTTTTGTCTCAGAGCTCTCTTAGTTCTGCTCTTGTCTTGACCTGCCCAAATTGCAAGTCTTTGAGGCTTTCTGTATTGAGCTTCTTAGAATAATTGTTTTAGATAAAGAAAAAAAGGATAAAAAAAAGGGCCTTCCTTGCGGATCTAATGGGTTATTGAAATGCTAAGAGACAATGCAGTTAGGGCCATTAAGGAAAGCTCCAGGGGGGCAGAGAGACAAGTTTTTCTTCTGGATTTGCATATAAGCTTCAGGGCCTGAGCTTTGCCCTTCTCCTTTCTATGCTCACCAGAACTCCAAAAAGCATCTGCTTTGATTTTTAGGTTTTTCTTGCTGTATTTGCTATCTGTGTCTCCTCTCTGCTGGGCTGGCTGCTCTCTCTGGTGTCTGGTCTCAGTCTATCTATGATTGGAGTTTGGATCAGTAGAATGAGTTTCTGATAGGAGCCACCACTGCAGTTCTCCCTCCTCATTCCCAGCACTGATGGCCCCTCCTTCCATGGGACTGAGTCTGGCAGGGAGGGGCACAGGTCCCCTGGCTGCAAAAACTTACAGATTTCACTGATCTCAGCGGTTCCATGTGTTCATGAGTGTTGTATGAAGTATGCCCAAAGTCAAATTACTCTGTGGTGCCCAGTCCATGCAGTTCCTGGCTTTCTACCTACTTCCCTGGAGGAGTAACTAAAACACATACCTCACCATTCCACCATCTTGCCCTGCCTCCCCCAGTCTTTATTTCTTTACTCCTCTTTGAAGAACAGTTTATTTTCCTTTCTTTTCAGACTGAAGAACTTCCTCTAGCATTGTTTGTAGGGCTGATCTAGTGGTGATGAACTTCCTCAGCTTTTGTTTCTCTGAGAGTGTCTTAATTTCACTCTCATTTTTCAAAAAAATTGTCACTGAATATTAAATTCTTGGCTAGCAGTTGTTTCTTTTCAGCACTTTAAGTATTTTAACCTACTGCCTTCTTGTCTTCCTGATTTCTAATGAGATACTGGTACTCAATCTAATTGGAACTCCCTTATTCATAACACATTGCTTTTCTCTTGCAGTTTTCAGAGGTCTCTTCTTGTCCTTTACATTCAATACTGTGAGGACTATATCATGGGGTGCATTTTTCTTTATATTTATCCTGTTTGGTGTTCTCTGGACTTCTTGGATGTTCATATTCAGATCTTTTGCTAAGTTAGGAAAGTTCTTTCTATTTCTTGGAATATTCCCTATGCCCCCTTTTCTCCATGTTCCCCTCTGGGACTTTCATACTGTATATATTGGTGTGCTTGATGGTGTCCCAGAAGAGTCTTGGGTTATTTGTACTTTTAATATTTCTTTTTTCTTCCTCAGCCTGACTCTTTCCAAGTGCCTTGTCTTCATGTTACTGCTTCTTTCTGCTTCCAGCTCCAATATGGTTTTGAAACCCTCCTGGCATTTTTAATTTCAGTTATTGTGGTCTTCAACTCCAGTAGTTCTGTGTTTGATATAGGGGCATACAGCCCTGAGCTTTATACATGCATGAATTCTTGTAATCATCACGCTAATAAGATAATGAACAGTTCCAACACCCCAAAACTTTCCTTATGCTGCTCTCTTTGTAGGCAAACCTTTTCCCAGCACTAATCCCCGACAACCATTGTCCCTTGTAGAATCATCTTTTCCGGTCATATAAATGGAATCACACAATACATAGCCCTTTCAGTCCAGCTTCTTTTACTTAGTGAAATGCATTCAAGATTAATTAATTATTAATTAATAGTACTGAGTAACAGTGTTCTGTTGTATGAATGTATAAAAAGGGCATCTGGACTGTTTCTACTTTCTTCTGATTAGTAAAAAATATGGAATAAATATTTGAGTGCAGGTTTTTGTGTAAATATGAGCTCTTATTTCTCTAGGATAAATACCTAAAAGTGTGATTTATGCATTGCATAATATGTACATATTTAACTGTATAAAAAAACTGCCAAATGGTCTTCCAGATGGCATTCCCAACACCAATGATAGAGAGATCCAGTTGTTCCTCATCCTTGTCAGCACTTGGTATTATCAGATATTTTTAAATAGTTTCTATTCTAATAGCTATGTAATGGTATCTCATTGTGGTTTAAAGTTTAACTTACTTAGTGGTTAATGATTCTGACTATCTTTTCATATGCTTATATGCATTTATATTCCTTCTCTGGTGGATTGTCTGTTCAAACCTTTTGCCCACTTTTTTAAAAAAATGGGTGGCTTGTTTTCTTATTGCTGAGTTTTGAGAATTCTTTTAAAAATATATTCTGGATAAGTTTTTATTGGACATATGGCTAGCAAATATTGTCTAAAAGACCATGACTTGTCTTCTCATTCTCTTTATGGTGTTCTTAACACAGCAAAGTTTAAATATTTGATGAAATCCAATTTATTAATTGGTTTCTTTTGTAAATTGCACTTTTGGTGTTTTATCTTGGTTTAACCCAAGTTTGTGGGGATTTTTTCCTAGGCACTCTTCTGTGAGTTTTATAGTTTTATGTATTACATTTAGGTTTATAATTCATTTTGAGTTAACCTTTTGATTAGGTTTGAGGTTCCTTTTTCCAGTTGCTCCAGTACCACTTATAGAAAAGATTTTCCTTTCCCCATTGAACTGGCTTTGAATCTGTGATGACACATGTAATTTTCCTTTGTTAACATGCTGGGTTATGGTGTTTAGTTTTTTGGTCAAGCAAGTACTTGCCTGTTACTCTGAGGGTATTTCATGGATTTAAATTATTAGTCAGCTGATTGCATCTAAAGCTGATTACATCTATAATCACCAAAGGAAATTGCCTTCAATAATGAGAGAAGTATCATCCAATCCAATGGAGGCCAAAAAGGGAGAGCTGATGATTTCAACAGTCAGAAAGAATTTCTAGCTCTACTTCAGCCAGCCAGATTCTCCTCAGAAATCAGCCACTTGACCGCCAGTCTTTCCTGAGGAATCAGCCGTCCTGCCTCCACCCAAAGAAGTTAATCTTACTCTGCCTGATAAACCTGTAATTGCCTCACCTGAGGAAATAGCCATCACACCTCTTTCTGAATAGATCAATCCTGTTTCACCAAATGAAACCGTAATTGAATGCCCTGAGGTAGTTGACTTGCAAGACTGCTAAGTACACTCATAACCCTCACCCACCACTCCTCTTTTTTTCCACACCTACAACTAGATTGAAGTCCCAACAAACCCTGAAAGGTGAGGTAAAAAGTTTGACCCATGAGGGGGTGTGTTACACTCCAAAAACTGCAGGATTTTTCCAATTTATAGAGACAAAAATCAGGGGAAATTGTGTGGGAATGTATATTAAGGGTATGGGATAATGGAAGTAAGTTTGATCAGGCTGAATATGGGTGTGCTAAGCAGAGATGTTGGATTCAATGTTATAGCTCAATGGGTTAGAAAGGGCTCTAATAGTTTTTTTCCCAGGTTGACTGAAGCATGGACCAAAATGTGGCCTACAATTCCCAAAGTTGAAATGCCATAGCTGCCCTGGTATAAGGGAGATGAGGGGATCCAAGAGTTTAGAGATATTGGAATGTTAGAGTGGAATTATCATGTAAGACGTGCTCACTCACCCCAGGAATGTCCAGAGGACACAATTTTTATGAAGACTGTGAGGAATGAAATTGTGGGAGCAGCTTCATCATCCATGAAGATCTCTGTGGTTGCTCTTCTCTGTAGGTTGGATATTACTGTGGGAACTGTCATCACTGGACTTGGATCCTTAAACACAATGGTTATGATTGGAACAAGTATTGGCAGGAGCCAAGTGGTGGCATTTAAACACCAAAGATAAGGAAGACATGGCTACCATAATGGACTGCAGAACAGTCTAACTTGCAGACCTAAGTTGTTGGCTAGTTTATCATGGTGTACCTAGAAGTGAAATAGATGGACAGTCAACTAAATTCTTACTTGATCTATGTAAGCAGAAGAGTTCTAGGTCAAGTGAACAAGAGTGTAACTTGAATGAAAGAAACAGAGTCATGGCTCTTCAATGAATTCCTAGACTTAGACAGTTTATAGGTCCAGAACTCCCTGAATGAAGGAAAGACCTAGTTCCCTTGGGGGTAGGATCCTGCAACACTACCAAAATTTATACTGTTAATCTTCCTCTCAGTCTTTCCCAAAGGGACCTATGGACTTTCACCACAATGATTGTGCAAAGTGGAAAAGGAAAACATCAGACATTTTGGAGATGATTAGACCTTTGTAAATAGGCAAAATGAAGATATTTGTGTCCCATGTGACTGCACAGCAGAGGGTGACTTCAGCAGAGGAGTATTTTAATAATCAAATGGATAGGATGACCCTTTCTATAGATGCCAGCTAACCTCACTTCTTGGCCTCTCCTGTCATTGTCCAATGGGCTTATAAACAATGTGGACATGGTGGTAGGGAAGGAGATTATGTATGGGTTCAACAAAACAGACTTACACTCACTGAGGCCAACCTGACTACAACCACTGATAAGTGTCCAATCTACAAGCAGCAAAGACCAATATTCAGTCCCTGATATGGTACCATTCCTGGAAGTAATCAGCTTCCTATTGGTGGCAGGTTGATTACATAGCATCACTTCCTTCATGAAAGAGGCAATATTTTGTTCTTACTGGAATAGACACTGTTTTGGTTTGCTAATGATGCTGTTATGCAAAACACCAGAAATGGATTGGCTTTTATAAAGGAGGTTTATCCAGTTACAAAGTTACAGTCTTGAGGCCATAAACTGTCCAAGGTAAGGCACAACAGTAGGATACCTTCACTGAGGGATGGCCATTGAATTCCAGAAAACCTCTTTTAGCTGGGAAGGCACATGGCTGGCATCTGCTCTGGAGTTCTGGTTTCAAAAGGGCTTTCTCCCAGGATGCTCCTCTCTAGGCTGCAGCTCTTCTTCAAAATGTCACTCTCAGTTGCTCTTTGGTCCTTCTGCCTGTGAATTCCTTTACACAACTCAAGTGACCCAATTAACACCCACCCTGAATGGGCAGAGTAACACCTCCATGGAAATTATCCAAACTCTTCACTCACAGTTGGTTGAATCACATCACCATGGAAATGATCAAATGATTCCAATCTAATCAACACTAACATATCTGCCTCCACAAAATTGCATCAAAGATAATGGTGTTTTGGGAGCCATAATACATCCAAACTGGTACAGTCTACCCCCTGGGCTCCAAAATGACATGATCTTTCCATACACAAAATACATTCAGTCCATCACAATATCACAAAAATTGAAACCATTTCAGTAGCAAAGGTAAGTACAACATCCCATCAAAATCAGCTACAGGCATTGTCTGTCCTAAAGCAAAATTCCCCTCTGGCTTGGTCCTGTGGGACTTAGAACAAGTTACCTGCTTCCAATATACAAAGGAGGGACAATCATAAGATCTTATGGCAGAGAAACCCAAGCACATGGAAAGGGTGGAAATTGTCTTATGGCAATTCCTATTGCCAAGGAGAAATTGAAAGGAGAAGAGCATTCACAGAGCCAAAACAATTCCTAAAATTTGCAGGGCATAGTTCATTAGATTTCAAAGTCTGAGAGTCATTTATCAAATGACATTTCATCCTTGGGGCTTGAAAAAGCAGCAGTCCAATCCTTTCCAAGTGCCTCTGCAGCAGCCCTTTTCTCTCCAAACACTGGAGTGAGTGCTCCAATGTATCCACACATTGGGAAGACCACCTTCTTCTTGGCCCCACCCTCCTCAAACATTGGTTGCCACCCAGACTTTGCTCTCTGGGGCAAAGGCTCTCCCATCTCTGAACACTGGGGTGGCAGCCATGCTCTCCCCAATTCCCAGGGAATCTGTTCCACCCTCTCTGTGGCCTGGGGTGGCAGCACTCTTCCTGAGCATCAAGGTGGAAAGCCTGCCCTTGACCTCCAATGCAAACTTGCCCTTTCCATGTGCTTGGGTTTCTCTGCTCTTTTGGCCTGAGATTTCTGGACTGCAGACCTCAACTTCCATGATTCTGGTCTCGAAGACAATTTTCCTTCTATTTGTTTCTTTTTCATCTCCTCCAGTCCAGACCAGCAATGGTTCTGTTTATACAGATTTCACAAAAATCTCATTGGCTTGGCAGGAAGCAGACAGGGGTCAAAACCAGCAGACAACAGGCATTTCCACAAATCCTTTCTGGATAACTCCATCTCAAATCTTGGCTTGTACTGAAATGGTGGCAGGGTTCTACATTTGCTTAAATCCTTATGTGGGACTGTAGCCTCTGGGATATCACTTTCTGGAAGCCCAGAATCTTTCAACCCATCAGTTTCTGGTTTCTTTGTACCCAAGAGTTCAGTTCTCAGCTTATATTTCTCTGCTTGCATTTTACTACAAGCTGCAAGGAGAAGCAAGGCCATGCTCTTGTTATTTAGTGTCAAAATCTCTTCAGCTATGTATTCCAAGTTGTCGTTTTCAAATTCTGCCTTCAATCCAACACCAGGACACAATTTTGCCAAATTCTCTGCCACTTTAAAACAAGAATCATCTTTCTTCCAGTTGGTAAAGTCACATTCATCATTTCTGTTCAAGGCCTTATCAGAAGCATCTTTAGAGTCCATATTTCCACAGTCCCTTCAAAGCAATTTAGGCCTTTTCCATCAAGCTCCTCACAATACTTCCAAAATCTTCCCCTTATCCATTTAAAAAACTGTTCCAACATGTTTGTTATTTGCAAGCTCAGCAGCACCCCACTTCTCTGGTACCAAAATCTGTTTTGGTTTGCTAATGCTGCTGTTTTGAAAAATACCAGAAATGGATTGGCTTTTATAAAGGGGGTTTATTTGGTTACACAGTTACAGTCTTAAGGCCATAAAGTGTCCAAGGTAAGGCACAAAAATAGGGTACCTTCACTGAAGGATGGCCATTTGTGTCCAGAAAACCTCTGTTAGCTGGGAAGGCACATGGCTGGCATCTGCTCCAGAGTTCTGGTTTCTAAAGGGCTTTTTCCCTGGATGTTCCTCTCTAGGCTGCAGTTCCTCTTCAAAATGTCACTTTCAGTTGTTTTCTGGTCCTTCTGTCTGTGAATTCCTTTATACGACTTCAGTGATCCAATTAATATCCACTCTGAATGGGCACGTTAACACTTCCCTGTAAATTATCCAATCAAATATTTCACTCACAGTTGATTGAGTCACATCTCCATGGAAACACTCAATCAAATGATTCCAATGTAATCAACACTAACATGTCTGCCTGCACAAGACTGCACCAAAAATAATGGCATTTGGGGCGGCGTGGGCAATAATACATCCAAACCAGTACAGACACATACTCTACACACTGATTTGCCTGTCCTGCATGCAATACTTCTGTCAAAACTACCAATTGTGATCTTATAGACTCTCTTACCCAACATCATGGTATTCCACACAACATTGCTTCTGATGAAGGAAACTGATTTACAGCAAATGAAATGCTAGAATGGGTACATGCTTATGGAATCCATTGGTCTTATCCTGTCCCCCATCACCCTGAAGCACCTGCATTGATAGAATGGTGGAATGGCATTTTGAAGATTCAGTTAAAGCACTAACTGGGTGGCAATACCTTGAAAGTCTCAGGCAATGTTTTGCAGGAAGCTGCACATGCTCTAAATCAGTGTCCATTCCAGTTTGCTTTTCCTCTATTAGCAAGGATTCATGGGTCCAGGAGTTAAGGAGTGGAAATAAGAGTCACACCAGTCACTATTATTTTTAGTGATCCATTAAAAAGATTTCTGCTTCCTGTCCCTGTGACATTAACCTCTGCTGGTCTATGGGTTTTAGTTTCACTAGGATGATTGCTTCCACCAGGAGGCACAATAATGATTCCACTGAACTATAACTTAAGTCTGCCACCCAGACACTTTGGGACCCTCATTCTTCTGGGTAAACAGCAAAAGAAGGGAATTGCTGTACTTGGGGTAATTGATCTTAATTATCAAGGGAAAATAAGGCTGATACTACATAATGGAGGTAAAGTAGAGTTTGCCTGGCATACAAGAGATCCTGTAGGATAACTCTCAGCACTACCATGCCCTGTGATTAAAGTCAATGGAAAATTGCAACAGCCAAAACCAAGAAGGTCTACTAATGTCCCAGTCTTTCAGGAATAAAGTTTTGGTTACCCTGCCTGGAAAAGAACCAAGACCAGCTTAGGTACTTGCTGAGGTAAAGGGAATATGGAATGCATAGTGGAAGAAGGTAATAAATACAAGCTGTCTTCACATGACCAGATGCAGAAACAAGGTTATAATGGTTATGAGTATTTCTACTTATTTTGTTATGTTTGTATATATACATAAAGCAAATATCTTCGCTTTCTTCTCTACCTTATCCCCTTTTCATAAACATAAGTTGTATTAATTTTATGTCATAATATTTAAATTACAGGATATCAAATTTAAAATATGAATATTTCCCATGAACTTGCATCCCCTTCTGGGTAAAGAGTTAGTGCATTTCTGGTTGTACTAATTATGTTAGGCAAATATATGACTTATTGGTTTTATTTAGGGATTAAGTACGGTTTAAAGATACATTCATGGGTGCCAAGTTGACAAGAGGTGGACTGTGATGGTTAAGTTCATGTGCCACTTGGCTAAGTTATAGTGCCCAGTTGTTTGGTCAAGCAAGCACTGACCTGATTGTTATTGTGAGGGTATTTCATGGATTTAAATCATTAGCAATTTATTGCATGTATGGCTGTTTACATCTACAATCAACAAAGGCAATCACCTTCAGCAATGAGGGAAGTCTCATCTAATCAGTTGAAGGCCATAAAGGGAGAACTGATTTCATCAGTCAGACAGAAGAATTTCTATCTCTATTTCAGCCAATCAGCTTCATCTTGGGAATTCATCAAAATGTTCATTGTATTTCCCAACTTGCAGCCTGGCCTAAGGAATTTGGTCTTGCCAATCTCTATGATTATGTGAATCAATTCATATACTAAATCTCATATGTACACATGTTACATATATACCTGTAATCCATATCCATTTTTAAGTCTATTTCTATGTCTATATATATCCTGTCAGTTCTGTTTCTCTGGAGAACCCTAACTAATGCAGCACCCTTGTCAAAAGTCAATTGACCATGTCTATGTGTGATCTGGTCCCATTGATTCATGTGTCTATTTTTTGTCAGTACCACAACTTACTTGACAATTGTAGCTTTATATTAGATCTTAATATCAGGTAGTGTATCCTCCAAATTCATTACTAGTTTTCAAACTTTATCTTTACATGTAAATTTTATAATCCACTTATAAAGAATCTTGTTGGGATTTTAATTAAGATTGCATTAAATTTATAGATCAATTCTGGAAGAATTGGCATCTTGACTAAATTGAATCTTCTAATCTGTGAACATGAGATGTCTCTCCAGTTATTTAGGTGTTATTTTATTTCTGTCATCAGCACTTTGTAGTTTTCAGCCTATATATTCAGCACATATTTTGTTACCAGTATACCTAAGTATTTCATTGGGGGTGGGTTGTTGTGAGTGATATGAGTATATTTTTATTTTGATTTCCAATTTTCAATTTGTAGTGCATAGACACACTATTGATTTTTGTATATTTGCCTTGTGTCCTCTAACTTTCCCAAACCCTCTTATTGAATTCAAGTGGTATTTTGTATATTTCCTGGTATTTTCCACATAGATAATCATGTCATCTGCAAATAGAGACAGTTTTAATTTTTCTTTTCAAATTTTCTTTATTTTTTCCTTTATTTCTTATTGCCTTATTTCACTGTCTAGAATTTCCATCACTGTGTGAATGAGATTGATGAGAGCAGTCATCCTCACTAGTTCATGATTGTAGGGAGAAAGCATTTGGACTTTAACCATTAAGTATGATGTTCACTGTAGGTTTTTGTTAGACGCTCTTTATCAAATTGAGAAAGTTCCCTTCTATTCCTAGTTTAAGCATTTTCATTAGCCATGGATGTAGGATTTTGTCAAATGCTTTTCATGTATCTACTGAGGTGATTATATGATTTTTCTTTTTCAGTTTGTTAATGTGAATTATATTGATTGATTTTTTGTAGTTTTTACCACTTTAATAAAAAATAATGTAGGTACAATGAATTGTACCTACTCATGTGTACAAGTTGATGAGCTTTGACATATGTATTCACTGTGAAACCACCACCATAATCGAGATGATGAACAAATCTATCATCCCAAAGGTTTCCTTGAACACCTTGGTAATCCTTGCCTCCCTTATTCAACCCAGTGCCCTATTATTACAAGTTTCTCCACCCTGGCTGTTGGGAGCATAACTGATTTTTGAATGTTGATGCAGTCTTGCATTCCTGGGATAAACCCAACTTGGTCATAATGTATTAATCTTTTAATGTTGGGTTTAATTTGTTAAATTTTTTTGAGGATTTTTTGAGTCTATGACCATGAGGGTCATTGCTCTTTTTTATTGTTTCCTTTTCTTGTATTATCTTGTTTTGGTATAGAATAATTCTGGCCTCATAACATGAGTTGAAAAGTAGCTCTACATCTTTTATTTTCTGGAAGAGAGTGTATAGAACTGGTATTAATTCGTCCCTAAATATTTGGTATAATTCTACATTGAAACCATCTGGGACTCGAGTTTTCCTTTTAGAAGGTTTATAACTGACATTTTGAGTTCTTTAATAGATATAGGGCTATGCAATTTATCTGATTTACCTTATTGAGTTGTGGTAGTTTGTGGTTTTCAAGGAATTGGTCCAGCTTGTCTAAGTAGTAAAATTTATGTTCATAGAATTGTTTATAGCAATACCTCATACTTTTAATGTCTATGGAGACAGTGACATCCTCTTTCTTTCCTGATATTTAGTTATTTGTATTTTCTTTCATTTTTTTTCTGTCAGTCTTGCTACAGATTTATCAGTTGTATTGATTTTTTTCAAATAACAAACTTTTGGTTTTATTGATTTTCCTCTATTGTTTTTCTATTCTCACTCTCAATGATTCTTTTTATCTTTATATTTTCTTTCTTCTGCTTTCTTTGGGAACTCGTGCATATATTTAAATCATTTGGTTGCTTTAAAAATACTCCTTTTAATTCACTACATTACAACACAGATACATAGAACAGATATCACAGGACTTTCCCTTCCAACAGAAGTTGATCATAGCCAAGCATTTTAAATTATAAATAATTGCCTTGCATTCAAGCTTCATTCTACCTTCCTCTTTTTGGTAAGGTGATTGAGCCTTCATGTGACTATTCCATCCAGTATTTCCCCATTTCTCTTTTTCCCTCTTTTACAATTCAGGCTTCCCTTATAAGACACTTTCTACTATAAGCACATTTATGCCTGCAAACCCATGGCAAGCTTAGTCTGCCTTTATCCCAAGCCAGACAAAGAGCGTAATTATAATAATTGTCATTTATTGTGCAGCTACTAGGTACCAGACACTATGCTAAACATTCTATGTTTATCTAAGCCCTATCTTAAGGCCATTACCATTTCATTGAGAAGCAATCAAAGCTCAGAGAAGTAACATGGCTTATCAGGCCATAGAGCTAATACCTGGTAGATCTGATATTTAAATCCAGGTCTGTCTGACTGAAAAACCATGCTTATCAACACTATACTATACAACCCTCTGGCACACTCCAATATTCTCCTCTTATTTTATTTTTATGTCAGAATACCTTAGGTAGCTCTAATTAATGTAATACACTGTAGTTTTCACTCATCATAATTTCACTATATATGTAGAACAGTATGACCCTTACCCAAGTTCAGTGCTTATCTCTACTTCCTCATAGACTTCTCTAATCACTCTCTCCTGAGGTGTTTACAATTTCTTCCCCAATAAATTGAAAGTCTCACATCTCTGTCACTACCATATTTCTCTTTTGCCCGAGCCTGACCCCAACATGTTAGTATAGTTCAAGTATTCTCAAACCTTGAGAATCACCAGGAGGGCTTGTTAAAACACTGATTGCTGGACCCCCACCCCCAGAGTTTCTGACTCAGTACATCTGGGATGGGGCCCAAGAATTTGCATTTCTAAAAATTTCCCAGGTAATTAGATGCTTCAGGTTCAGGGACCTCAACTTGAGTATCAATGTATATTAATGTCTATGATCAAAGGGTCTTTGGTATGTTTTCAAGATATACTTACAATTACAAACTGTATATGAATTCTCACTTACTGTATGATTCTAGTCTGAAACATACAGGGAAAAGCATAAAGCAGAAATAAATATGACAAACAGATGTTATTGGGGATAATCCACAAAAAATGTATTCTGTGGTCAATAAAACCTGAAAAACACTGCATATCACTGTCTAATTGAGAAGGTCACAGTGTAAATTAGCTTAAGAAAGGCTGTAATAATTCTGACAATAAAGCTACTTCTCAAATTATATTTAACCAAGTATCCCTAAACTGATTGGTCACAAAACACTTTTCTTGGTATAATTTATTGTGGAACTGGTGTTCTTCAGGACACATTTTGAAAATTTTACTCTAAAGTAATCTTCTTTTAAAGTAGAGGTCAGGCTTCTCTTGGGGTCTTCCAAAACCATAAAAACTTGGTGCCTGTTCCGTTTCATTCAAATCATACTAAAGATTTATATAGTCTTCCCAGAATCCAGGTCTGATTTTCTCTAGTGTGGGTCTTGGAACACTGAGATCAGTTAGTTCTGAGCAAAATATGCTACAGATAAAATTTAGTTCAACGATAGATATTCACAGACCAGGATGGAGGGATACCAAAGATCTCTAAGGGATCACCTAATCCCATTATAACTATGTGTATCATCAGGCACCTGCTTATCTGACTTGAATTGATGTCAGACTAAATTGGCCAGTGTGTAAACACCACCATATATTTTTTTCACAAATCAAAACAAAATTATCTTCATATCTGATATTCTGAAATATTAGTCTCAAAGTTTCCCAATACCAGTTAAGCAAGTTCAACTTTAAATTCTGTCAGAAGGCTGGAATTGAGTTCCACTAGATTAAGTGATTTGGTCTGATTTAGTGAATCATAAGTGCATTCATACAATTATCTTACCTACCTTGTACTTCAACTCACTCTGATGAAGGCTTTTTTACTCTTCCCAGTATGAACACAGTTCTCCTTGACCACAGAGATGGCAGAAGTAAAATGATTTGAGTAACTTCTGCTTTAACTCCCTATCTATCCCTTGTTGTACAATTAGCTCCAAGCAGTGAGTAAGCATATCAATAAAACAGGAGGTGGAGTACAGGATTTGATGCTAAATATTAAATTATTTCTATTGTTTAATACTCTTAGATAGTTCTGTACATCAATTTTGATAAATAAATTGCTTATCTGTTTTACTTTAAGAGTTTCAGGTAGCTAAACTTTTCAAAAGCCAGGCCTATAGCCTCCTGGGATATTTAAATTTCCTTTTCAAAGCCTTTTTTAAATAAAAATTACATGGCTCCATCTGTGAATAATATACTTTAAAATATTATATCTGTATGGTGTATTATAATCAGCAGGCACTTTTAGATTTGATCCTAATGATTTTATGAGAGATATCAGATCAGGATTTTTTTATATGGCCTTCTAGATAGCTCAGTCAAAATGTAAATTTCTGTTTTTTATTACCAATAATATATGCCACAGATATTCTTGATCCCTCTTACTTAAGCATCTCTTACTCCCACCATGATTATGGGGAATTTCATTTTCTATTTTATTCATATCATTAGTTATTTGAATCTTTTTATTATTTTTTTAATTTTTTTAAATTAGAGAAGTTTTAGGTTTACAGAAAAATCATGCATATAATTCAAAATTCCTATATCCAACCTTATTATTAACACCTTACAATTTGAATTTTGTATATCACTTATTTCATAATCGGAAACAAAAAGAAGTTTTTTGGTTTTTATTACTGAATTAGCTTCTAAGAGCATATCCATTGCCTCCCAAATCCATCATCATAAATGGAATTTTATTCAGTATTAAGCACAAAATACCCATATTAGAGCGAAACAAACGTATTACTAGAAATGTAATAGCGGAGAGTTTCTGGGTAATTTGGCATTGTAGGGAGCTCAA
This sequence comes from Choloepus didactylus, assembly GCF_015220235.1. Taxonomy (NCBI): domain Eukaryota; kingdom Metazoa; phylum Chordata; class Mammalia; order Pilosa; family Megalonychidae; genus Choloepus; species Choloepus didactylus. The sequence continues at coordinate 96,858,879 of NC_051334.1, read as the reverse complement.
GACTCAGTTTTTCCTACAGAACAGCTATTAAACAGCCAGGGACTCTGAAACATCTGCTTGTGGGCTCCAGAGACCAGAAGAACACTGTATACCATCAATGGAAAAGCAGACAGAAGAGACTGATAACCTGTGGTGAAGAGCTGTAAGTAAAACTCTTCATGCAATAGAGGTTTGTGCCCACCATCCACTCTCATTGCATGCCACCACTTCTCCCCATGAAAGGTGTATGTGGGGGGGGGGGGTGGGTACCTAGCTGAGCATCAATCATGGCTTTTGAGTCATGAATTCAGGATGATGGTGCCTGGCTCTGAGGGCAGCTAGTTTCAACCAGACCAGGACAAAATTTGCTAGCAGTTTCTGTTTCAGCCCCTCCCCTGACAGGGGTAGAACTGGGGGCAATTTAGAAAACACAGTAACTTTATGGGACTGCAGAGAACAGTATGCTGAAGTGTGGCTCTTCCACAAGAAAAAGAAGGGTCATTGTCCAGTACTATTCACAGCTTTTGATTACTGAATTAAGATTGCTGGGAGCCAACCCAGTGCTAAGGTTTCAACCTGCCCTGGACAAAAGTGACTGGCAGCCTCTGACTTCAAAAGAGGTAGAGTCAATTTAAACTTAAAGACACAGTATCACATTAGGACTGTGGGAAATACTTTGTAAAGAATGCTATGAGATCCCAGGACTCATCAAATAGATGTTTGGCATCCTTCCAGTCTCCTCTCCAGGCCACTTTGGAAACAATCTACACCCCTTCATGGGCCCCTGGCCTTGTTTTGACTGGGAAACACTGTCTTGGGAAAGCATTCTGTGGGTGACCTTCATCCTAGAATTTGCTCTCCAGGCAATAGTAGCTAGAGATAATGAAAGGAGTGTTTAAAAATTAACTATAGAGGCAAATAACAAATGCAAAAAGAACAGGTCAACACTCCTGGAGAAGGAACAGGGGAAAGGAAACTGTCTCCTGTGAGTGAAATAATTGCACAAATAGAGCAATCTATTCAACGCAAGAATCAGATGAATAAAAGCTGAATAATCTGAGCAGTTAAACATGAGCTATTCTAAAGGTCTATAATAAGCTGAACCAAATGTCATAAAAGGCCTTAGCACAAAGCCAATCAACAATAAAAACACTAGGTAAGAAAGAAAAACTGACCTCCAGGTTGAATGTACCAAGGTAATCAGAATCCTAAACACTAGCAAAATATTACAAGCCACAATAAGAATCAGGAAGATATGGCTTAGTCAAGGTAACCAATTAAAACTTGAGAGGAAACACGGAATTTGACAAAACTAATCAAAGAGGTTCAAACAAATCTCCTAAATCAATTCCAGGAGATGAAGGAAGATATGGCTGAAGTCATAAAGTATATAAAGAAGACAACATGTGAGTACAAAGAAGAATTTGAAAACATGAAAAGAAACATAATAGAATCAAGGAAACCGGATGACTAGACAACAGAAAGCTACAAATCACATTAGGAAAAATGCAGATCTGTCCCAGTCAAAGGTACAAACTTGCACTTCAGCTGAGATATAGGAATTGAAACAGCTAATTATTAATCAAACCAATCTCCTAAAACATTCAAAAAATCAAGTCAATGAGTTGATGGAAGATATGGCAAAAGAGATGAAAGATATAAAGAAAACATTGGGTGAATATAAGGAAGTTTGAAAAAACAACTGGCAGAACCTATGGAAATGAAAGTCACAACACAAGAGATGAAAAACAGTGGAGACATACAACAGCAGATTTCAAGAGACAGAAGAAAACACTCAGGAACTGGAGAAAAAGACAACTGAAATCCTACACACAAAAGAACAAATCGGGAAAAGAATGAAAAAATATGAGCAACATCTCAGGGAATTGAATGACAACATGAGTACATGAATGTATGTGTCTTGGGGGGTCCCAGAAGGAGAAGAGAAGGGAAAAGGGGCAAAAGCAAAATGGAGGAAATAATCACTGAAAATTTCCCATCTCTAATGAAAGACATAAAATTACAGATCCAAGAAGTGCAGCATACCCCAAATGGAATAGATCTGAATACACCTACGCTAAGACACTTAATAATCAGATTATCAAATGTCAAAGACAAAGAGAGACTCTTGAAAGCAGCAAGAGAAAAGCGATCCAACATATACAAAGGAAGCTTGATAAGGCTGCATGCAGATTTCTCAGTAGAAACCATGGAGGGAAGAAGGCAGTGGTGTGATATATTTAAGATACTGAAAGAGAAAACCTACTAACCAAGAATTTTATATCTGACAAAACTGTCTTTCAAATATGAGGGAGAGTTTAAAATATTCTCTGATAAACAGACAATGGGAGACTTTATAAACAAGATGTCTGCTCTATAGGAATTACTAAAGGGAGCACTACAGACAAATAGGAAAAGACAGGAGTAAGAAGTTTGGAGCACAATTTGGGGTGATGGTAGCACCACAACGTGGGAACACTGAACAAAGATGACTGTGAGTATGGTTAAAAGAAGAAGGTTGGGGTCATGTGGGACACCAGAAGGAAAGAGGGAAGGTGAAGACTGAGACTGTATAGCTTAGTGAAACCTAGAGTGGTCAACAATTATGATAAATGTAAAAATATATTTCTATATGAGAGGGAACAAATGAATGTCAACCTTGCAAGGTGTTGAAAAGGATTGGTGTTGGGGAAAAATATAATCAATGCAAACTAAAGTCTATAGTTAACAGAAACATTGCATTATGCTTCCTTTAATGTAATAAAGGCAATATACCAAAGCTGAGTGCCTATAAGAGGGGGACATAAGGGAGAGGTATGGGATTCTTGGCATTGGTGATGTTTTCTGACTCTTTTATTGTACTTTATTTTTCTCTTTTCTTTTGTTGCTTCTTAGCTGTCATTTTTCTTTCTTTCTTTTTCTTTTTCTTTTTTCTCTCCACCTCTTTTTATTCTTCCTCTTTCTTTATGGAGAAAATGGAAATGTCCTTATATACATAGTAGTGGTGATAGTGAATGTACAATTATCGAACCATTGATTGTTTACTTAGGATGGAATGTATGGTGTGTGAATAAAACCATCTTAAAAAAAAACAGGTTGATGGATGAACCTTGAGGACATTATATTGAGTGAAATAAGTCAGACACAAAAGGACTAATATTGTGTGATCTCACTGGTATGAATGAATTATAATATGCAAACTCATTGACATGAAATATAGGTTACCAGGATGTAGAATTAGGCTGAAGAATGGGGAGCGGTTGCTTAATATGAGCAGAATGTTTAACTAGGTTGAATTTAAGTGTTTGGAAATTGACAGAGGTGTAGGTAGCATGTTATTGTGAGACTAACAGTGCTGAATAGTGTGTGAATGTGGTGGAAAGGGGAAGTTTAAAGTCACATATGTCACCAGAAGGAAAGTTGGGCAGTTAAAACATGGGAATGTATAACACAATGAATCTTGTGGGGGACAATGTTCATGATTAAATGTACAAATATTAGAAATTTCTTTGACGAACCAGAACAAATGTTTGACAGTATAACTAGAAGGTAATTAATAGACAGGTATATAGGGGAAAAGTGTACCTTTTGCAAACTATTTATGACAGTTAGTAATATTTTAATATTCTTTGATCAACAGTAACAAATGTACTGTACCAACACTATGGGTCAATTGTGGAGGGAGGTTTAAGGGTATGGGAGGATTTGAGTTTTCTTTTTTATTTTTATTTCTTTACTGGACTAATGAAAATGTTCTAAAATTGAAAAAAAATAACTGTGGTGATGAGTACACAACTATATAATGGTATCATGAACAACTGTACACTTTGGATGATTGTATGGTATGTGACTAATCTCAATAAAATTGAATTTAAAAAGAAAAAAAAAAGTTCCCAGTTATTTTCCAACAAAAAATTCGTAGGTAGGAAAAAAAATAGAAGCATAATGTAAATTATGGGAGTGAAAGACACAATAAATGATTTAAAAAATACTAGAAGCATGCAACAGCAGATTTCAATAGGCAGCAGAAAGAATTAGTGCTCTAGAAGACAGGACAATTGAAACATTACAGAAAGAAAAACAGATAGAGAAAAGAATGGAAAAAGTTAAGCACAGTATCAGAGATGGGAATGACAGCAAAAAGTGCACAAACATACACATCATGTTTTTCCCAGAAGGAGAAGACAAGGGAAAGGGGTCAGAAAGAATATTTAAGGATATAATGGCCAAAAGTTTCCCAGCAGTTATGAAAGACATAATGTACATGTTCAAGAAATGCAACATACTCCAAACAGGAGAAATACTATTAGACCTACTCTGAGGCACATACTAATCAGATGTCAAATAACAAAGCAAGAGAAAAGTGATTTGTCACACACAAGGCAAATGCAATTAGGCTAAGTGCCTATTTCTCATCAGAAACCATGGAGGTGAGAAGTTAGTGGTATGATATATTTAAGATTCTGATAGAGAAAAACTGCAAGCCCCAAATCTGGCAAAACAGTCCTTCAAAAGTGAGGGAGAGTTTAAAATACTCACAGATAAACAGAAACTGAGAGTTCATCAACAAAAGACCTGTCCTACAAGAAATATTAAAGGGAGTTCTGCAGAATGAAAGGAAAAGGCAAGAGAGAGCAGTTTGGAAGAGAAATTAGAAATGAAGATTGTCAGTAAAGGTAATTAAAAGGGTAAAAACAGAGAGAAAAATAAGATATGACATGTAAAAACCAAAGGATAAAGAACATTACACCTCAAAACAGCAGGATATACATTCTTCTCAAGTGCTCATGGATCATTCTCCTGGATAGATCACATAATGGGTCACAAAACAAGTCTCAATAATTTAAAATGATAGAAATTATACACAGCACTCTCTCCAACCATAATGGAATGAAGCTAGAAATCAATAACAGGCAGAGAAATGGAAAATTTACAAATACATGGTGTTTAAATAACACACATTTAAACAATAAGTGGGTCAAAGAAGAAACTGCCAGAGAAATCAGTAAATATCTAGAGAAAAATTAAAATGAGAACACAACACATCAAAATTTATGGAGTGCAGCTAGAGCAGTTCTGAGAGGGAAATTTAAAGCCCTAAATGCCTACATCAAAACAGAAGAGCTAAAATCAAAGATCTAACTCTACACCTGGAAAAAACAGAAAAAGAACAACAATCTATCCCAAAGCAAGCAGAAGGAAAGAAATAATAAAGATTAGGTAAGAAATAAATGAAATTGAAAATAAAAAAGCAATAGAAAGAATTAAAAACCAAAGTGTGATTCTCTGGGAAGATCAATAAAATTGACAAAGGCTTACATAGACTGACAGAAAAAGAAGAACAGAAGATGCAAAAAATAAGAACAAAAATGAGAGAGAGAACATCACTACTAACTTCACAGATATAAAAAAAGAACAACTGTATGCCAACAAATTAGAAAACTTAGAAGAAATTTGTAGAAACACATGAACAACCTCCACTGACTCTAGAAGAAATAGAACACATCAACAGACCAATTACAAGTAAAGAGATTGAATAAGTCATCAAATACCTCCCACAAAGAAAAGACCAGACCAGATGGCTTCACATGTGAATTCTACCAATCATTCCAAGAAAAATTAATACTAATACTGCTCAAACTCTTCCAAAAAAAAAGAGGGAACAGTACCTGACTCATTCTATGAAGCCAAAATCACCCTAATACAAAATCCAGATAAAGACACTACAAGAAGAGAAAATTACAGACCAAATCCTCTAATAAATCTAGATGCAAAAATCCCCAACAAAATACTTGCAAATCAAATCCAACAACACATTAAAAGAATTATACACCATAATCATAATCATAATCCCAGATATGCAAGGGTGGTTTAACACAAGAGAATCAATTAATGTAATATACCATATTAAGAAATTGAAGAGGAAAAACCACATGACCTTCTCAATTGATGCAGAAAAGGCATTTGATGAAATCCAGCATCCTCTCTTGATAAAAACATCTCAAAATTATGAATAGAAGGAAACTTCCTCAACATGGTTAAAGACATATATGAAATACCCACAGCCAACATCATACTCAATAGAGAAAGACTGAAAGCTTTCCCTCAAAGTTCTGGAAGAAGACAAGGATGCCCATTATCACTGTTATTCAACATTGTGCTAGAAGTTCTAGCTAGAGCAATTAGGCAAGAAAAATAAATAAAAGGCATCCAAATTGGAAAGGAAGAAGTAAAACTTTCAATATTTGCAGATTACTTGATCCTATGAATAGAAAGTCCCAAAAAATCTACAACAAAGCTGCTAGAGCTAATGAACTAGTTCAGCAAAATGGTGGGATAGAAGATCAACATGCAAAATTCAGTAGATTTTTTATACAATAGTAATGTGCAATCTGAGGGGAAAATTAAGAAACAAATTCCTTTTACAGTAGCAGCTAAAATAATCAAATATATGGGAATAAATTTGACCAAGAATATAAATTCCTGGTAAAAAGAAAACCAAAAAACTTTGCTAAAATAAATTTTTAAAAGACATAAATAAATGTAAGGCCTAAATAAATATAAGATTGAAATAAAATGGATTGGAATATTAAATATCATTACAAAGTCAATTCTACCTGAATTGATTTTCAGATTCAATGCAATTCCAATCAAAATTCCAGCAGCCTACTTTTCAGAAATGAAAAATACAGTCATCAAATTTATTTGGAAGGGTAAGGAGCCCTGAATAGCAAAAAATATCTTTAAAAAGTAGAACAAAGTTGGAGGCCTTATACTTCTTGATCTTAAACCATATTAACAAACCTACAGTTGTCAAAACAGCATGGTCCTGGCATAAAGATAGATATATTGATCAATGGAATCAAATTGAGAGTTCTGAAATAGACCCTCACATCTATGGCTAATTGGTTTTAGACAAGGCTGCCAATTCAACCCAAATGAGTCAGAACAGCCTCTTCAACAAATCGTTTTTGGAGAACTGGATATCCATATGCAAAATAAAAAAAGAGGATCCCTATCACACATCTGACAGAATCATTAAACCAAAATCAATCAAAGTCCTAAATATAAGAAGCAGGAATATAAAACTCCTAGAAGAAAATGTAGGGAAGCAAGATCTTTTGGTAGGCAATGCTTTCTTAGATTTAACACCCAAAGCACAGAAAAAAAAAGAAGAAACAGATAAATGGGATCTCTTCAAAATTAAAATTTTGTCCATCAAAGGACTCTGTTAAGAAAGTAGAAAGACAGCCTACTCAATGGGATAAAATGTTTGGAAACTACATATCCAATAAAGGTTTAATATCCATAATATATAAAGATATCCTACAACTCAACAATAAAAAGGCAAACAACTCAATCAAAAAATGGACAAAAGACTTGAATAGACATTTTTCCAAAAAGGATGCTTAAATGGGTATAAAACACATGAAAAGATGCTCAACATCACAAGCTAATAGGGAAATGCAAATTGAAACCACAATGAGATATCATTTCACACCTACTAGATTGACCGCTATTAAAAAAAACAAAACTGCTAGTGTTTGTGAGGATGTGGAGAAATAGGAACACTCATTCACTGCTAAAGCAATGTAAAATGGTGCAGCCACTGTGGGAGATAATTTCTCAGGAAGCAAAATATACAATAACTATATGATCCAACACTCCCTGTATTAGTTATACCCAGAAGACTCGAAAAGGGGACTTGAACAGGAATTTAGACACTGTTGTTCATAGCAGCATTATTCACAATTGCCAAAAGATGGCAGTAACCCAAGTGTCCATCATCCAATGAATGCATAAACAAAATATGGTATAAGCAATACGATGGCTTATTATTCAGGTATAAGAAGGAATGAAGTCCTCATGCATGTGACAACATGGATGAAACTTGAGGACATTATGTTAAGTTAAATAAGCCAAACACACAAGGACAAATAGGGTATGATTTCACTGCTATGAACTAATTACAATAAGCAAACTCATACAGTTAGAATATATAAGATAGGTTACCAGGGGATAGAACGGTGTAGAGAATGGGGAGCCAATGCTTAATTTGTGCAGAATTTCTATTTAGGTTGATTGTAAATGTTTGGAAATGGATAGTGGTGATGGTAGCACATTATTGGAAGTGTAATTAACAGTGCTGAATTATGTTTGTTAATGTGGTTGAAGGGAAATTTGGGGTCACATGTGTTACTAGAAGGAAATTTAGAAGATAAAACATGGGACTGTATATCACAATGAATTGTGACAATGGATTGTGGTTAATAATACAAATATAAGAATGTTCTTTCATTAATTATAACAAATGTACAACACTATCACAAGGTGTTAATAATAGGGTGGTATATGGGAAAAATACATATAATGTAAAATATGGACTATAGTTAACAGTAATATGTTAATATTTTTTTCATCAATTGTAACAAAGGTACTACACCAATGCTAAGTGTCAATAACAAGGGGGTTTAAAGGGTGTGGGATATATTGGGTTTTCTTTTTCATTTTTATTTCTTTTTTTGAGTACTGAAAATGTTCTAATATTGACTGTGGTGATGAATGCACAACTATTTGATGATACTGTGAGCCATTGATTGTATACTTTGAATGGATTGCATGGTGTTTGAATGTCTCTCAATAAAATTGCATAGAAAAAGAAAAAGTGAATGAGTAAAACATCACCATCATACTCTTAAAGGAGAAATAAAACAATTGGAAATGCAGCTCATTCAAGGAGCAAGTGAATTCTCAGAAAAGGAGCAGAAATTTGGTGTGAATGATTGATAAATCTCTTTGAAGTAAACAAGGGTGATCAACATCTGTCTCCTAGTTAAATGTGGTTTGTCAGATAGTGTCTAATCTTATTTCTTAAATACTATCCCTGAGTTTCAGACTCTCCCTCCCTCATACCCTGTGATGGGGGGCAAAGATGGATGAAGCTCAGGGATTGGGTGAGGGTGTCAGTTACACACATTAATTGTAGCCTAACTGTGACAAGGTGGTTGCCTCACAATACATACATCCAAGAAATGTGGATGACAGTTATGGTCACTATTTTATGAATGAAGGAATTTTTATTCTTCATCTCAATCTCTTTATTTTCTAGGTCAGTCAGCTCTTGGCTGTAGATGTTAACTGTGTGTGTGTGTGTGTGTGTGTGTGTGTCTAGTTTCGAATTCAGGTTTCAACAATCAGAGCTGACTGGATAACCCCACTTAACACTGATTTCTTGTTCACACATGAAGCTTCTTCAAAATGATATTGCTAATGACATTAGTGAGTTGCTGATCTGATATTTTACCAAGCTGTTTGTCAGGTCACATGTTCCTAATTAAATTTTCATTAATTCTTGAGGAACAGCCTTAAAATGAACAAGGATTTTATTTTAAAGATTCTCTTATAGCACAAAAATATGAATGCAAATATACCACAAATTATCTTAGAGTTTTTAAGGTTGGTTTTTAGCATTGTCACATTTTTAGTAGAGAAGTTGTAAGTTTACAGAAAAATCATGCAGAAAATAAAGTTACCATATATCCCCTCCTATTATTAACACCTTGCATTAATATGGTAACTTTGTTACAATTGATGAAATGATATTATTATAATTGTACTATTAACTATAGTCCATAGTTTACATTATGGTTCACTGTTTATGTTATACAGTCTTATGTTGTTTCTTTAAAAAAATTCATTCTAGTAACCACCTAAAATTTCCCCTCTATATACATTCAAATACATAATTCAGTGGTGTCAATCACATTTACAATGTTTGTACTCCCCTCCCTGTAAAAAAACAAAGATTCCTTTTAAGTCATCTACAAGCTAGCAATTCTGAAATATATTTTGATTTTTACCTAGACTTATAGCCAGATGTAAAACATAATTTTAAAATTTATATAGCAGTATAATATAATAGATAAACTATAGAATGTGTCCCCCTAAGTACAAATCCCAGATCCATCATTTACCAGTGATGCAACATGGGGAATTTTTCCACTTCTCCGTATCTGCCTCTTAGTTCTTAACCTATAAACTCTCATAAGGTTGTTGTGAGGATGAGATAATCCACATAAAGCTCTTTGCAGAGGACCTGGCACACAGTAAGTACAGTAAATTATTATCTTTATTCACTCAGCAGAAGAAAAAGCTGGCTTAGCCAGCTGGATGACATTCTCCTCCTCTTCAGAATGGTGATGGCATGCTTTGTCCTACGGTGCTAATACACACCAGGAAGACACAACTTTTCTGAAGACACCCTCAGTATGCTGGAGTTCAGAGAGGCTGAAGTGTCTTGAAAGGCTTAATGTGTTGGGCAAATAGGCAATATGATTGGAATTTCAAGTAGTAATAAATGTAATTGCTGAAAACATTTAAATCTCATTATGTCAGGTAAGGCATTTCTCAGGACTTACAGCCCCCTTAACAACTCAATTTAAAAAGGCAATCAAACTCACAGTCTTTCCAAGGGCAAATATATAGCCAGGGTAAATTCCTTTGTGAAAATACCGAACAATAAATATAAATGCTAAAACACAAAGCATTTATGGAATGGTTAGGGTTTTTATTTTTTCTTTTCATCTCCCCTCCATTTATAGACAGCAATTCAATCATTTAGACAAATCTCCTTCTATGTATGTCGCAAAAGGCATACTAGGCCTGGAGCAAGATAAACAGGTCCATATGTTAGAGAGACTTGCTAGAAGGAGACCCCATAGCAATCTCCCTTAACTGCAATTATCTACTGGGTTTTGCAAAGAAGGCAAATTTATCTGTGAAATTAGTGTGTCACCAGGCTAATACCCCTTATTTTAGTCTGAAGTTCTGGAATGTTAATACTTACACTTGTAACTACTTTTGCTAAGATTAAGATCTGTGGGAAATCCACTTTCATATGAAGTTTGCAACTTTTTTTCTCTAGTAAGTTTTGGCTTGAGCAGGTCTTCATGTGCCTATTTACAGTTGAAGTGAATTTCTGAACCCATAGCTTGGAAGCTTTGGCTTCCACCCTGAATATTCACATGTCTGCTCTTTCCAGACTCCTTCAGCTACTGGGTGGCTGGGTAGCTATCTTGGTGGCAAGGCACTGCCTCTCTTGGCAAGTAAACCTGTTCAGTGAGTCTGCCTCTCAGGGGTGTGACCATACAATTTCCTGGAGCAATTTCACAGGGTGGCTCCACTTTCCATTTGAGCTCAAATACTTTGCTGCCTCCTCTGCAGCTGCCAGACCTGCTCCTGCTGCTGCTCAGGTAATTCTCATCTCTCCCTGGCACCACTACAAGCAGGGGTGGTTGGTGAGTGGCTTCTACACGTGTGCCTGCTTGCCTGCTGGTCTTCCTTCCTACCCCTTTCTTTCACTCTCTTTCTGTTTGTTCCTTAGTGAGATCATCTGGAGAGTCACTTGCTGACCACTGAGAAGATGATGAGCTCTAACTATAGGAGTGAGAGCACCAGCAGCAGCTGTGGGACCCAGCAGCCCCCAGAAGTGCTGTAGTGCCAGCCCCAGCATTACCCCTTCTGCCATCAATCAAGTCAATTCGGGCAGCCTCCAGAAAAAAAATGCAGTGTGTGAATGAGTGAGGACTTACAGTGGGCCCATGAACAAGGTGGTGCAGGCCTTGGACCCCATCAGCTTATGGGAAATGCTCTCCCCTCTCAAAACTACCTCCTCCAACCAAAATTTGGTTTGGAGCGACCATTCCCAGGTACCACAAAGGCACGTATGTCAGGGTAGTGGAAAGGGAAAGCTTGCACCTCAATTCTCCTCTTCCTTTCAGCTTCTCTGCTTATGTACCTTTTGGGGAATTGCACCTATATATACATTGGACAGTCAGCCAATTTCCATCATTCGGCTGTTCTTTCTTTTATTAGTATCTATAGTTGTTTATTTGCCAGTTCCAAAGATTTTCATAATATACCCAGAGCATAGGAGGACTCATTTCTTGTGGGATTTAGTTCAAAGATCTGATACAAGTCATTCTTTTGCCCCTACCACAAAGAAATCTTTGACTTGGATTCAGTATTTTTTCCAGAACAAATTTCCACTGACTCATTTCATATCAGAAGCAAACAGTTTTCTTTGTATCAGTGTATATATAGGTACAGGGACAATGGCATGTATGGAGTTACTAGCAATTGTTTGTGTTTAGCAAGTTGTATAGTATGCTGCTCCAGGATATATGACAGGTACAAATATCTATTTGAATTGACATATGTGTTTCATCTTCTGAAAATGATGCGTTAATTCTTGTACAACCAAGGTGAATACTTTATAGAATGTTGGTAGGAGGTGTTTTGGAAGAGTGGATGTAGGATTAAGGAAGGTGAGATATAAGTAATTGTTATATGAAAATTAATAAAGGTGGAACTCTAAGACACCCTTTAATTGAAATAGATTTGTTTTTTAAAGGAGTTATTTTTACACCAATACCTGTGTTAATGACCTTACAATAAATGAAAAGGAAAATTGAAAGAGTATATAAAATGAACAGCTCTATATCTATTTTCATTCTTTGACTCTCTACATTAAATTTGTATTCCTTTAAGCTCTGTGGAAACTTCTATCCCAATTGAAATCATGTGTTCAATATACATTTTGTGCTGGAAAGAGCACATAAAGCAACTACCAGGGTGAATATTATTCTACATTATCAGTTATCCTAAATTATCAATTATCCAACATTACCAATCTGGAAAACTAATCTGGAATAATATAGATTTTTTTCACAAAACCCGCAAATTTAAAGTAGGATACAAAGTGACATCTCTAAAGTGTATAATACAACTATTTGTTAAAGAATTTTGCAAAGATGTAGATAAGCTTCAATTCCAAAGGCCAAAATTTCACTCTTATTTCACCCCTAGCTTAGTTGTAGAAAAATAAAATATGAAAGAATAATTCCAGGATTTACTGTCACTAATTTCCTGTTTGAGAAAAACTCCATCTATGTTGAGGTCAAAGGGAAGAAAAATCTGAAGGTTAAAAATAGTAGTTTGTATAAGTGATAAGAATAAAGGAAATGTATACCCCAATATTAAGTTAGGATATTAATGCACAACAAATTGAGTAGTGTCATGTTTGTTTCATAGTAGCCCAAGTAACAATAATGTGGAGGCTGAAAACAACAATGTTTGTTATCATAGGAATGCTAAAATAACCGTTTACCAGTTATTTGAACATATTTAGTCTCTTTTTTATCAATTTGCTGGTAAATGAAAGCTAAATAGACATAAATATTAGAGCTGAAATTTAGCACATTATTAATATTGTTTACTGAACTTTTAGGGTCACACTTTATTACATGCTCCTTGGTTGAACTTGCTCTTTTAATAATACCAGAACCGGTTCAGCTTTCTTTCAAGACTTTCCTTCTTTCCACCTGATATTTGCCGAAGTGATCCTTATAGGACTCTCTCCATCCTGAAACTTAGTTCCCCACAGAAGAGTTTATAAGGAACCTTAGGGACAGTAAGTGTGGCCACAGAAACTGGAATAAGAGATTGGAATAAAGGGCGTTGTGAGGTCTGAAGTTCTTCATCATTGAAATGAGAGAGAAAAGTAAGTGCTGGGGTCAGAATAAGGCTGGTGAGGTTCTAGCTATGAGGACAGAAGAAAAGAAAAAAGAATGAGATGTCCTAATCTCTTAGTGAGAGAAGAGGGAAAATTTGACAAAATTTCAAACTGAGATGGCTATGAAAGGACATTCACAAATCCACTAAAAGAGAATTTGGCGAGAGAGCTTTCATATCAGCTGCCAAAAAGAATGTGACTAGGGAACGCTTCTATTTTCCTTTCTCATTTATTGGCAGAATGGCATTGTGTAAAATAGTGCCTAAATGTAATCTGGAATTACCTTTATGCTGAAGAAATAGGTAAAATGTGATGGTACTGTTACTATGTTCCATACAAGCATGAGCAAGCTGTACATATTACTCCAAAAACTTTTTTCACTTTATGTTCTAATAAAGTCTCTCCTTAAGTTTCAGAGACATTTTGACTTGGTATGTAGATTATTTTGATGCCAGAACTTGGGACCATGGCAGCTAGGAAAATGGATATTACATTGGTACGACTTGATCGTCATGAATTCAATTAAGCTTTTGCTTTAATTTTGTTTTTTAGCATTTTGTTGTTTGGATGATGTTCAGAGAATTTGTGAGATTTTACTGTAAATTTAATGGCCACTAGGAAATTATGTTCCCTTTGAGAAACCAAAGTTGATGCCACTCTGCTTTGCCTCCTGAAACTTAATTTTAGTTCATGTAGTAGACATTTTAGATTTAATCAAATGCCTTTTGCAGCACCTTAATATTTTATATTTTTGGCTCTATAGTACATGTTTTTCTCCCATTGCATTCTCTTGCACTAAAATGGTATTTATAGACATAAACATTTTAATTTTCTCTAGATAATCAGTGTTGTTTGTTTCTCATCTACAACTGATATTTTACAATTTTCTCATTTATTATTTTGTCAGCTTTACAGAACATTTCTCAGAGAAAATTAAATGTAGGCAACTGGTAAAGGTGTCTAAGTCAATGGTAGCATTCAAATGACTGGATTTACCAATATCAGCAGGTATAATCAAATGCAGGTGTAATCTAGGTTGTAAAATACATTTTAGAATTGAATGTGGACTTGTAAATGGATAGAGTTCTAGGAGCTACTTAAAACAAAAGAAAAATAACTGACAGAGCAACTTTTTAAAATGCTGAAATAACCTACCACTATTGACTCAACACAAAATATTGCTTTCTATGAACAATATTGATGTGAATTGTTCATTGTACTTGTATTTTTCCCTTCCATTAATTTAGCTTTTCATGAAATTCAAGACATTTTCCATATACAGAGGAGTTCTTATGTGTGGGAGAGAAATGGATCAAAATAAAATGTTTTTCAATACCATTCATTCATTGCACAGATGTTTTTAACATGTCTATTATGTAGGAAGCACTGTAGTCTAAACAAATGCCATTTGCTTACCCACTTTGAGGACAGACATACAGTGCCTGGTCTGTAGGTGTCCCATATATCTACCTAAATGTTATTTTGTAGGATTATTTTGTGTTTTGGTCATCAGTATTTTATTGACTATATCAAATTTTAGTGCAGGAAGGTATCTTTTAATGTATGTTTTATAAAGGTTACCATTCTTTATAATTTTAAACTTGAACCAACTCTGGAGAGCAGCCCAAGGGAGAATGTGTGTTTATGAATGGCCTCTGATCTGGATAATTATTCAGCCAGGCCTTCCCTTTGTTTACATGATTTCTTCCCCTGTTTCTTTGGTTATAAAGGTTATGAAAAGTTCTCCCACTGTGCCAGGATTTCTATATACCATTAAAAAACTTTCCTGTTCTGTCAGAAGGTGTGTGTTGCTTTGATAAATTGTCATTCAGGGGAGTGGTCACTAAAGTGAATGATTGTTCAAGGAAGTAGGTTGCCTGAAAAATAGGAATGAGGTCATAAGATAAAAGAGCACCTGTTTTCATTTTGGGTCATTCCTTTTTTGCCTACAATTAAATGAAGCTGTAGAAATTGTGAGTGCAACTAATTGCTGGATGAAAATGCACATGCCAATTGTCTCTTGTTTAAATGAGGACTGGTAAATTGCTGAACCTGTTTTTAGTCAGTGATGCTCACAAGCCATCACTGTGTGTGTATGGCAAACAGGGTGGGGCAAGAGGAAGGGAGGGGAACTGTCGTGATCCAAATTTCTTCTTTTGACAATTCTTGGTAAAATATTTTAAAAGATTTGCCATGCTTCTGAATCCCATTTAAAAGTGAAAACCTTTCTAAGCAAGTGTATCTGAGCCAACTTTTTCTTCACACCAGCAGCTATAGCAATAGAGGTCTTTTTTCACTTCCAATGAAGCATATATAGTTATGAGTTTTAAAGACAGAAAACATGCATTGAGGAGGGATTGTATATTTTATTTTCTCTCCATCTTCTAGTTTCCTTTATGAGAAGGAAAGAAATAATCCAGGAATAAGCCTCAAATTAGGGTTTTGGGTTGGGGGCCAAGAGGGAGGGGAACTAGTTAAATATTATTGCTTCTGTTACATGAGAACAAAATCACAGATGTCATGCTAAATTAAGAAAGTGTTTGTTTCATCAAAAGAGAGATCATTGTAATTTACGTTTCTTGCTGTATAAAGTTTAGTACAGCATTTCAACAATAACCTAAGACAGGTCTTTAACAATGTTACTGGCTTTGAGAGGTTCTAACAAAAGCATCTCCCATACTATTTGGGGAATTTATTCAAATGGCAGTTTGCCTTGGCAAATTCTGTCAGCATAATTGTCAGGTGGCTTTTAAAGATATTGCCTCTTTTGAAACAGGTCATCCTAGACTGTTCCTAACTCACTATTATTACTTTTGATGATTCTCTTAGTCATTAGGACTGATAGAAGCATCCACAAGCTCCCTTGGTTTTTATTCTTAGAAGATTGTAATATATGTTAATTTTTATGTAAAGTTTTAAATTCAAATTAGACAACGTGAAAGTGTTCCATATTCACTTCAACAAATTTTCAAATTTTTAGAAAACAACATCTCTACTACGTACATAATGTTCTCTCTCTGTCCATTACCTAATTTTCATCCCCATCAGTCTCTCCTGTATGCTAGTGCATCAGGGTCTTGAATTCTTTAACCAGAGCTGTCAACAGGAAAACAGAAGCCAATAGAAATTGACTGGAGTCTCAGATTTTGCACAGTCTAAAGATCACAGAGAACATTACACAGAGAAAATGTCCATGCAGACAGGTAGAATGTCTCAAGGAGAACAGCAAATAATAAATGTGCAGTGATGAGGGAGACTTTGGCAGAACAGAACTATGAAGTAGTCTAGCATAGTGCCTTAAAATATAGACTTTGTTTTTTTATTTCTTGGGTTGAATTCTTGGCTTAGAGACTTACTAGCTGTTTTCCTCAGTTGTATCATCTCTTAAATATGGAAATAATAACATCTAAATCATAACTGTTTTTAGAATCAAATGTGATACTAAAAGGTTTAAAATGCATATAGCATAGTACCCAGCACAAAGTAGGTGTTAAATGCTGTATTACCTTGGATAAATCACTTAACCTCTCAGGGCCTCAGTTTCCTCATTTGTAAAGTGTCAATAATACCTTCCTTCTGGGTTGTAGTGAGTAGTGAATGAGATATCATGTGAAGGTGTCCAGTACAATGCCTGGAACAGAGTTAGCACTCAGTAAATAGTTTTCTTTCCTTTATTTGTATTGTTGATTTACAAAAATGCAGCCATCAAAAGCCCCTATTTGCACAGATAAAATAAAGATAAACTAAATGAGTGGTCTATAAAGTAAGAGTTTGTTCACACTGGACAGATATGGTAAACACATGGGCTTGAAAACCTTATTAGGGCTCTACTAGCTAAGGAAGCCTAATGAGGAAAAGCATTTATGTAATTTTCTAAAACACATGATACATGATCAAAAGGGTGGAACAGCAGGAATGTTTTTATAGGCATAAATAACCTTTAGAAAGAGTAATGTGGAAGTTCCCATGCTCTTAGAGTCTTTGAACTTGAACCTCAATATCTTGAGATGGAGTTTTTATTTGTTGTTTTTCTTTTTTATTTTTTTACATATAAAGTGACATCAAGCATTAAAGCCTGTTTACATTCTGCCTCTCACCTAATGTTTCCCCTAGATCTGTGCTTCCAGTATGGTAACCACTAGCAGCATGTGGCTGCTTCCATTTAAATTTAAATTAATTAAAATGAAATAAAAATTAAATATTTGGTTCTTCAGCTACAGTAGCCAAGCTTTGAGTGCTCAACAGCTATATGTGTCTAGTGGCTGCCATGTAGGATAACACAGGCGGTTGAAGAGATTTTGACTGGAAGTACAACTCTCTACACTGAAGCCATTCAATTTTTTAGTTATAGAAACACCTCCAAGACCAATATATTCAAAGAAATTCGTGGTGGTACAAATGCGTGATAAAGTGCCGCCAATTTACATTACCAGCTATGATGGGTACGTAAGTGTGAAACAGAAAAATGAAGCCACAACCTCTCAAATTACAAGGTTATAGTTACTATTTTAGAAGAAGGATGATTGAATTCTTAAATCTTTAAGAGATGAGCTGAATGAAGGATTTATGAATGTGCGTAACTATCTCTCAATCTATTTATCTACATAATTTTTCCCAGGAGTCAGCTTTTTGACAGTAATGTAAATGCTTATTTTGATGCTTCAAAGATATTACATTGTTTTCCAAGAAGGAAGATGGTTCTATTGTTGCTGTTCACAATTCTTTTTTTAAAAAATATTTTTCCTATAAGTGTAACCTAACTTTGCAACCTGGTTTTCAATATCTTTGAAAAGTTTGTAAATTATAAATCAAACACCAATGTATTGTTGAGATCAGAAATTTCACAATATGGTAGATATTTATATCAAACTATGCAATGTTCCAGCACTGGGCAATAAGTTGATTAGTTTTTAGTTATGCACAGACCCATAAATGTTAAGGGAGAACTTTGACAGAAATGCTATGAAGAAATAAAGTCAGCTTCTACTTTATTGTGAAATTTCTGATCTCAACAATACATTGGTGTTTGATTTATAATGTACAATCTTTTCAAAGATATTGAAAACCAGGTTGCAAAGTTAGGTTCAAACTTTTCACCCTGATGATGTCAAAGGGTCTCCTTTCTGTCCCATCCTACTTTTACAGTCTTATCTCCCATGACCCACCTCCTCCCACCTTGTGTCCCAGACACACTGCACTGTGCTCTGGTTCCTGGACAAAGTGAGCATTTTGCCACTGTCCCACCCCCACCTTTGTTCATTCTGTTTCCTGCTCTGGCAATACCCATCACTGGCTGCTGGAATCCTATCCATCCCTCAAAATCCATCTGGGAAGTCTTCTTTGAGGGTTTTCTAATCCTGCATCTTCTCATCCTCTCCTCAATGTAGCACTCCATCTGCACCTACATCTCAAATGTGGTCTCCTTATAGATCTATTATCACTTCACATTATTCAATTCTAAGACTAGACAGGCATTTATAATACTGAGCAGTATAATATTTCTATGGTTCTTTCTCCCCACCTCCATGAATTTAGACACTTCCTGAAGGTTGAGTTGTTGTTTGTTTGTTTAATCAAAACTCAAAGGTGAATCAGGCATTGTTTTGTAATGTTTTGGAGAATAGAATGCAACCAGAAATTATGAGTCAGTAACCCCCCCTCTCTGATTATGGTTTGTAAAAATGTCTGCATGTAGCTGTCAGCAGTGGCTTTACTAAAGATATATGACAACTAGGATTGCTTGTGGGTTTCACTCTTCTATTTCCTGTCTTTGAACTGAAAATGGAAACTAAGAAACAAGTTGCTTTTTAAAAAAGTGAGCAATGTAGAAAATAAATTTAAAGAAGCTGTTTAATGTCAATTAGTTTTTTATTCTAGTTTATGGGCCCCATTAAATGTCTTAATTTCATTTATTATATTGTTTATACTTTTTATTTCTATAAGCAAATATATATCACGTATTATGGCAAATGTTAAATGAGTAGAAATTCTGATCTGTCATCACATCATTTCCCTGGGAACTTGTTGTGATATTTCCTTTAACCAAATTAGCCCAAAGCTGCTAATTAGTCTGCTTATAAAGATGCTCCCTCCACCTCTCCAGTCACTAAACTTCTCACTATATGAAGTGCTTTTACTTATTCAATTTTACCCAGTTTCCCTATAATCTGTATAATATATTAGTTATGTGCCCATTACTTTCCTTATACATGCTACTACTGCTGGCCAGTGCTCATCCACACACCAAAACACCTCTAGAAGAACTTTCCAAGGAAATATTTTTATCCTCAAATATTTCTCTTCTCATGCAGACTTTAGCTTGGATGCATAGATTCCTGCATAAAATGATTTTAAAATCTTCACAAACCTAGTTATCTAATAATATATTCTCTAGAAAAGTTGCTTGAACTCCCTATAAACACCTCAAATCACTCCTTTCCTCAAAAACTTTTGATGACACTCAATATCTATGAATTCCTTAGTCTGACTTTCAAAGTGCTCCATGACCTGGCTCCCAAGAACCTTTCCTCCTGAAACTCCCTTTCTAGTGTCTATGTTTCCACAAAATATGAAAGCATTTTTCTCTAAATATAGCTCCCAATTTTCCACAGTTATACCTTTTGCTCAAGCTGCTCTTATACCCGAAATGCTCCTTATCCCCCACGCCTACCAATCTAAACATCCTGAAATCCTACCAATTTTTCAGGATTTCCTCAAATGTAGCCTCATGATGAATTCTCTGGTTATCCCAGATTGAAGTTATCTCTCAGCCTCAGAACTCCCATATAAGCTCCAAATAGCTATTATTATAGTCTGCTTTATTGTTATTTATAATCGTAGTTTTCTCCCTTGCCTAGTTTTGATTTTGATGAGGATGATACTTTATACATCCTTTATATCTCCCTCAATAACAAGTGTAGGACAAAGTGCAAGTTAATAACTTAGTCACATATATAACCAATCCAGTAAAGTTAATGCCTTATATTAAAAAATGATTCTTTTTATTTTTCAATGCTCTTTGCATACATTAGTTTATCACTGGAATACCAAGATATAAGTAATAAAAGCATTACTATCTCTATTTACAAATTGTACACTGTACAAATAAAGACAATAGATGGCATGTTATTTTTTCACTGTACAAATAATGAAACTGAGTCTCAAGTGGCTCAAAATAACTTACTAAAGTTAGCACAGCTGGTTAATGAATGCCCGGGAAGCCACCTCCTGATACTATTTCCACTACATCAGCTATCTCCCTTAAATAGCCTGAGTTCAGTACTAAAGCGTTTTCAGTTTAAACATCTTTTCATTTTTTCGTTTTAGAAAATCATCCACATCAGAATGGAACGTATCAAAAATATATTACAGAGCAAAACCAGTTTCTGTTCTTATTCCCAAGGTCCTGGAATTCAGTGAATATCCTAAGTTTTTAAGATTTCCTTTATAGCTGAAGGAGGAAAACACCTCTCTAGCATTTGCTTTCCCTCTATCTCCATTGCCCTGAGCTACTCAAAAGCACTATCGCTGAAGTAAATAACTGAGAGATTGGAGCCATTTTCATTTCATCAGATTTATTAACTCTGAAAAACAGAGCTATTTCAACAAACAATTAGAAATAAGATACATGTTTGGGAATAGTGAATTCCCCAGGGAAACCATAATTCCCTAGTTCTGATTTACAGTAACAGACAATTAACTCAAGAGTGTAGTGAAATTACCCCCAAAAGCAGACTGATTTCAATCCATTCTGATCTTAAAATTAGTATTACCATATGACACTCTTTAGAGGAGGAGGAGAAAGATTGTTACAACTTTTCCAAAGTTGAGAAGCATCATTTTAAGCAGTGCAGGAAAACAGATCTGGATTTTGTATCAGTCTGGAGACCACTTACTAACAAAATTTATCACCAGAACACTACCTAAAAAAAAGTTGTCAATGAGGTAATATTTTTTTGTATTTAGTATATCTGAGCCACAGAAATAAATGACCCAATAATAACTTAATATGTGATCAGAAAAAGTAGGGTCCTCCTGCAAAATTAAAGGACTTAGATGATATGAGTATTACATAAAAAAATGTAATGTTTACTGAGTTTGAGGACCTGTGACTACACTCCTTAAATATGTCATGTACTCTATAAACAACCCCTGTTGAAATTCTAGATGCTTACATTATTTAATCAGGGCCATTCTCCCATATGGTCACTTTTAGGTGGGTCTGTTGTTTTCAGGCATCCAAACATTGTCTTTGACTATAAAAAATTAAAAAGGCAAATATCTAGCCTTTTATTATAACCACTAATCTAAACTAACTCTAAGATTAGGTTCCACAACTTGAAAAATGTAGAAAATATACTGAGGCAAGCTATAGATGGGCAAAGTATAGTGATCTAAGCTCATGAGTTCTGGAGTCATGCTGCCTGAGTTGGAATTCTAAGCATCCTTATTTATTAGCTGGGTGGCCTTTGGCTAGTTAGATAACCTATCTTTGTCTAAGTTATTCATTTGTAAAATGGGTTTGTAATAGTACTTTCCTCATGGGATTGTTGTGGGAGTTAAATAAGATAATCTAAATAAAATTTTTGGCACAGAAATCACTTAACAGAGACTGACCAGTTTGAAGGATTTGAAATTGTTTTGTCTGGATGGAAAAAATAAGTTGAAATCATTTCCTACTACAGAGATAGAAAAGAACTTAAATATCCTTTAGTCCACACTTACCCACACCCACATCCCATTTCACACATGAGGAAACTGAAGCTTGGGAGATGACATGAGTTGTCCAATATCACACAGCTGGGTGGTAGTAGAACCAGGACTAGACTCCAAGTTCAGGACTCTTTCCAATATATCGTGATAGACCCTCCCTGTCTTTAATTAAATGGTCATCAGGAATTTGGGGGCACAGATAACATAAGCCCCAAATATGTAATTGTTATTTGGAATTAATGATTTAGGTAAACTATATACAGATGAGTGACACTGAAAACTAAACATATATAGGTTACCAAGGGGGAGGTTTGGCTTCTCATTCCCACAGCACATTTAAACCTAAAACATCCTTTTCATTCAGAAGAAGAAGAAGAGGAAGAATTTTTTATCATCACTTCATATGGAACAGGCAATGGCTATTTGCAAAGTGATTTGTAATCCTGCCTAGAGCAAGTACTTTCCATCACCAAGATATTGTCCTTTTTGGACTTTTACACAGACTATCCTACCTACTTCTGTAGACTTCCAGGGGAAAAGGATTTTCATTAACAAGTCTTTTTGAAATTAATAAAATTTATATTCAGCCATTTTTTTCCTTATGATTCTTCTCTGCTGCAATTTAAATTCTTGCTGGATAACACTGTAAGTCTAAATCTCTTTGACTCACATTAAGTCAACATCAGTCATGTTTTACTTTTCGAAGCTACTTTATTTGTCCTGTAACATTCTTATATGGGTTGTGTGGGAAAAGAGCATTTCTAAGAATGAAGGCTCAAGTAGAAGCTAAGAACAATTAAGTAAATTACAATTAAGTAAATTATAATCTATGGAATTAATGTACCAGGTTTTTTAATATGAAAAGATTAAAGAATGCCTTCATATTAGGGCCAGACTAGTCTTTGCCCAAATACATCAATTTGCCCTTTAAATACCTACTATCTTGGCATCTGCATAAATTAATCACATCTATACTACTACTATAATAAATGTCTTAAACATATGAGGTGTATAAATATATATACACACACACACATATACATGCACATATACGTGTATATATGTGTGTGTGTATCTTATTTAACAAAGATGCTAAACTGAAGCAAAGTGAAAACCTGGAAACGATTTTTAAATTTTAAGATATTTAAAACATTTACATTGATCAGTAGGGAAATAGATATACAAGTTATAAATCAAACAATATGGAAGACTATCAATTTAAAATAATAAATTAAGACATATATGCAATCTGTAATAAAGAGATATTGTCTGGTTTAAGTTGGAGAACAAAAAAGGCAATACATATTACTATTGATACATATATGTAAAAGCATAGATGAAGATATGCCTAACTGACAACAATGGTTGCTTACATTGAAAGGATTTGGATAGTGGAGGATAGTTAAGGGAAGGTCTTTTATTTTGTATCCATTTTTATATTAAGGATATGTGCATGCACTGTTTGCATAATTTTAAAGTAATCTTTTCTGCTCCTCTTGGATCCAAAGTCACCTGTGCTTGGTTGTATTTTAAATCATTTTCCTAAACCAAAGACTACATACCATTTGAGCTACAATCTTTAATTCACTGCATTTGCCTGATCAATTCACCTCAGTTACCTGCAGAAAATCTGGGAACATATTCAAAGGCTGCCTTGAAACATTAAGCCTGTATTGCCGTTGATGTAGCACTAGGGGCTAAAAGAAAATGAAAATGTTAGCAAGTCAAATCAAAACAAAAACAAAAGAAAAAACACAGTGTGCGGAATATTTGGCAGTTGAGTAAATGCATAACCCTATTTTAAAAACAGCATGTCTTAAAAAACACCTACATCATAGCTATACTTCTGTATGACACTGTCAGTGTTTCCTTTGCAAATCCACGATTCTGAGTTTTAGTAGATCTCTTGTTCTAAAGAAAAGGAGATCACTGTTGTGGGAAAATGTCCTGAAATTGTGTCAGCTAATTGTAAATTATAGTAAGATATATAGAGAGATTGAATTATTCCATCAACTCAACTCTTTGCACACTAATAAAGCTATGCAGCTTTGCTGCTTTAGAAAAAAATGTAAAGAATAAAGTGTCATTGACAGCATGATAATTTTCTGTAATCATTGTTAAAATCAAAAACTTTAACTTTCATGGATCATTTTTTAACAGCAGATCCTACACTTTGAAGTTAAACTAGACACAGATCAAAGCATATTTAAGAGTGAGCTTGAAGGGCAATAGCCTTAGTTGAGTTTTCTAAGGAAGTTTACAATCTTGGTTTGAGAATTTTTACTTGTAATGATTTTGTTTGATAATTTTGCATCTTGTTAATTGCAGACATATTGGGCATTCTTAAAAGAGTTCTCAAAAAAGTGAATGCAACCCAAAAGTGCAAAGACCATGTATTACTATGAAAGTACTCTAGAAACTATTTTATCATTAGATTACTTGCAAAGCTGACAAAGTAAATTTAGTAATCTGCTCTTTGAAAAGACATTGTCTAAGAAAACACTAAGTAATGCTCTTGTTTCTTACTAATCTTTTTATTATAAAAATAAGGGAAATAATGCCTCAAGAACTTCTTAAGACTTTCAAATAACACTGCTCAGTAATAATTTCTGAACCTTCTTTTGTTTCTCTCAACAGGAACTCCAATCTCCAACTCTGAAAATATCTACTTGTGCCCCAAGCATTCTACATATAACTCAAAATACTGAGCAGGTAAAGAAGTTATGGATTAGATTCTTTTCATTTCTTCTTGTGTAAGTCTTGCTTATATGTTTAAATACTCTTCAGGCCCTCAAAAGACTTTAGACATTCACAAAATAACAGGATCATACAGCAAGAAAGAGTTTTCACACATATGAGAATCAGCAGAATGTGAAACAAGTGCTGTGAACCATATTTTTCAATTTCATTGCCTACCCAATCTGACTTTTTAAAGTTTGAGTGCACTTTATTTTTGCCAGCAATCTCCTAGTGAGTATGAATATTTTAAGGGTCCTTTATTTGTGCAAAAATAAAATAACTTGATCTTTGATTGATTGAGAACCTGGTTTTATGAGTGAAAATGCTACAAATTTACATTCAGAGTGAATAAATTCTATGGACGAAACTAGCCTTCCAGTAAGTATATGATTTGAAAGGCAAAGAAAAGATCTCCGTCAGCCTTTATAGCCTAATAATCCCACTTTTAGGATGAGTTTATGCACTGTGTCTCAAAATAATATTTCAATGTCATATTAATATGTGCTTAATTAGCTAGTTGCCATATATCAAAAACTAAATTCTAAAAAAATAAAACATAAAACACCCTAAGTTTTGAGTTATATGGGAGGGAAGTAAAAGATCTGCAGGGATTTAGGAGACAGTAGGGAGAGATACCCTGTTCTAAGGAAAACAGAAACAGGCCAGCCCAGATGAGGTGACAGGGTATGAACATGGACAGTGAGGGGACGAATGGGCAAAACTGGTTTCTGGAACTTGGGTGCAGTAAAGACAAATGATATTATGTAGGACAAATGAGAAGATTATTTTTAAAAAATTGCTTACCACTTCCCAATTTGGTCTAGCCTAGAACTAATCCTAGTCAGATAGAGTCATGTCTTTATTCTGCAAACATTTGCTGAGAACCTAGCTTGTGCTAAACATTGTACAAAGATGAATTAAACCTAATCACTATTCCCAAGGAACTCACAATTGGATGGATTGCATACACAACAAACCATAGAACAGTGGGATAAAAGCTATAATTGGAGTTGGAAATGGAGCATTCCAGGACCACCAAGTTTGGATTTCCTCAGAAAAGTCAGCCCAATTAAGTCACAAGCTGTTCACTGCACTTGAATCCAGTTAAAAAATTGTATTAACTAAGTTCTTTTTCATAATGAGGGACTTTAAAATTGTGTTTACTATATGCTTTATTTCTGATAATAAATGTATGCTAATTGTAGAAAATTTTGGAACTATGAAAGGACATAAATAAGAAAAAAATTAAAATTGCCTATGATTCCCCTCAGAGATAATACTCTTAACACTTTTTTCCCATTCAAATACAAAGTTGTATCATACCACATACGCAGTTTTACATCCTGATTTTCTCACTTGAACTTATATAATATATTGTGAGCCTTTTAAAAGTAAATTTGTATTATGCAACAACATTAGTTTAATGGCTACATATTTCATCTATGGATGATTATTTAGGCTTTCTCCTCTCCATAGGAGAGTGCTTCTCCTACTCTACCCTCATCAGATTTGTTTTTTTAATTTTCCAGTTTTAAACATAAAATATGGTATCCCTTTGTTATGTTTCTTTTATTCTTAGCTTGGCTGAACACTTTTTCTTAAGTTTATTAATTATTTGCATTTCTTCTTTTGTAAATTGTTCATGTCGTTTTCTCGTTTTTTCTATTAATATGGAAATGTTTTTACTTATCAATGTATAAGAACTGTTTTTATATTAATGATATTGATTTTCTCCTTCAAAAGTTTACAAGTTTAAACTACTGTTTTATTTCCCTTTTAATGTTATTTATGATCCTCCCCTCCATAAACTCATAACACTGAAGTCTTCGGTGTTTAAGTATACACACAGACACACACACACACACACTTTTTCCCTTTGTGATTCCTCCCATTTTTTAAAATGCAGGATGCCCTTTCCAGACCAAAGATCTAATTAATCAATATTAAGTTATATTTTCTTCTAATCATGTGGGAGCATTTATAGTGAAACAAATATATTGAAGGTATCATCAAACACAATTTGGAGATGGGATGAATTGCATTGAAATGAGTATAATAGAGTACCTAGCACAGTGCTGAGTACAAAACACATTGCTTTCATATTTGTTTCTGGGATTAAAATGAACAAAATCATAAAATGATGTCATTATACATGCAAATAACTCTAAAAATTCAACTCTGAAAATTGTTCCCTATTATTGATGAATCCAAGGTCACTAAATAACTATGGTTAAATGCAACTTTTATCTTCTTCACAGGAACTTCATTCTCCAACAATGAAAGTCATTACATACCCACAGACTACTATTAGGAGATATATAGTACAAAATCCTGAACAGGTAAGATATGCCAAAAAACTCTTTTCTTGGCATATAATTCTTTAGAGGTTGATAATTTCAAAAAGAAGGATGCATCAGTTACCAGATCTCTAAAGTCAGATTATTCGACTTTCTGTCAGTTATAAAGTTAATTTCTATTTGCTAATAAAAAAAAAATGCCATCTTTAATTCTAGATAGTTGTGTGCCCATACATTCTGATTCAGAGACACAGCAGTACCAAGCAGCATGGAAATCCTTGGGTTATGAAAGTTTTCTAGTTCTATAGCCCCACCCACAAAAGATTTTTGTGCACTTTGAACCAAAGAAAAAAGGAACAAAGTTCTTTCACGGACTTCATATAAAAATTGTGTCATCTCTTGTATCATGGGCTGGAGTCTTTATCTAGTCCATTTAGATTTGCCATTGAGATATAGACTAGAAAGAAGAGAATTAATTGTTGAAACTTCAAAAGGGTCCTCATGTCTTTGTTGCTTATGATGTATGAACTTTTGTACCTAGCAATGAGCTGGTTAGAAAATTACATTCTTATATTTTCTACTAATGTATATAATCTTACATTTTACAAATTCTAATATTGTTCTATATTATTTTGCACAGAAAATAGAGAACTATTTTCTCCACAGTTAATAAGCCATCCTTATCTCTCTCTCTCTCTCTCTCTCTCTCTCTCTCTCACACACACACACACACACACACACACACGTATGCATGCATGTGCAATTTCATTAGCTGCAAGGAGACATTCTGTGAGGCTATCAGGACATCAATTTCACATCTACTTCTAGAGGCAGATAGGAATACAGCAATACTTTGTATTGCTCTTTATTTCTCCACTATTATAGTAAATAATTCCCCCCTGACCTAGAAAATTAAGTGATTTCTTTCAGCTGTGGAAATCAAATGGCTAAATTAGGGTAACATGCATGCTAGTATTCTAGGTGGGAAGGTGGGTGGGGAAGAATGCACTATTCTACGTGTATCTATTTCCCCTCTTCCTCTTGTTTATTTGTTTTAAAAACATTTTGTAATGTCTCCTTAGCTAGGGTCCCTGCTATGAGTTGGGAGTGTTCGCTTTGGACATTTGCTTGAGTTTCCATATATCCATGTACATATCAAAGGAGAGTATGATTATAGCTAAAGCTCCTGTCAACTCCTTCTTTTGTAGAACCAAATAAAATTAAGAAACAAATCTGAAAGGTTGGGGAGCATGGACAACAGGGAGGGGAGGCCTTGGGAGAGGAGAGTGTGTATCTTTGTGTCATTTGACTAATTGCCCCCTTCTTCCTCCCTCTCTATTTCTTTATTTCCTACACAAATTGGAGGATATGCCTACTTGGATTCTATCACACTTGATATTCCTGGATTTCAAAGAATTAGTTTTAAGTAGCATTTTTTTTCATAATGTGAGAACTGCTGGGCTTGCTTAAAATATATTCAGAGTAAGTTTTCAAATATCAAATAATTTGGATTCTGATCCACTTTGCCAGCGATTCTTATGTGACTTTGGATGAAACTTCATTCTTTAGTTAATGGGGATTAATCAGTATTTATTGAGTACATACTCTGTGCTACACAATTTACATATTTTATCCCATTTAATACTAAAAAATTGAGAAAATAGAAGCAGATAGACGTCAGTCATTTATTCAATGAATATTTGTTAACTGCCTACTATGTGCCAGAAATTTTCCTAAGAACTAGGAATAAAGCAGAGAACAAAACAAGGTTCCAGCCTTCTGTTAATTTAAAGTCAACTGGCCCCAAACCATTCAGTTACAAGGTGGGAGAGCTGGGACTGGAATTGAGCAATGCAGTGTTAGGGAAGAGACATTTGCAGATTAAGGTCAATTGACAATATTGAATTAGGATCCAGAGAATATCACACAAACCCCAACACCACTGTGAGGTTACAAAGACAGGGATATTAGAAGTATATATGACAGTACATAGCATATTTGAAACACTGAGCATGCACCTGCAAAAACCTCATTGTTATGGCCATGTTCCACTGCAGAGAAACAAATCATTTCTCAGATAGAAGACTCAGCAAAGTGCTGAAGAAAAGCCATCATTTTCAAGCTTTGAACGCTCTCTATTAATGAGGAATAAAACAAATTTCAACCCCCATAGCTCATAAAGAAAAATAATGTAACTGGTTCTACAAAGCAAATTAAAAATCCTGTGTAGATATATTCCTCATTTTATTTATCTAAGTATTTTCTGTTTTGTTTTCTATTTTAAATCCCACAGGATAAGATTCTAGTTTAATTACAATGTTTATACACTAAGCGTTCTAAATGGCAACTTTATCCTCTTTCACCTCCCATCTTGTCTAATCATTTTCTCCTCCCTGTAATTAAACCACTATCAATCCACTTCTCTCATTATGATTGCCTTCTACTTCTGTTCATACTTTTTGTTGTTGTTGTTCATAATCTTCCTTGTTCTCCATTTGTTTTCAAATTAGTCAAAAGGTTTAAGCATTCTGGTTTATAACTTGAGCCTGAAATGAAAGAAATACTCTGTTTCATCAGTGGATAGAATCCAAATATACTAATCATTTTTCTTCATTTTCCAGTTGTTGGTCTCCTGCTATGAAGAGGGGACTGCACAATTTCTAAGAGAAATAAATAAGTGATTTTTTTCCTAAACCAAAGGATCTTACAGTTCAGAAAAGAGATAAGACATGTGCATAAATAGTTATCTAAAATACAAGGTGGGAGGTATTATAAACCTCATGAAAGAACTATAGATGAAGCCTTTTTGGAGTTCAGATGCTAGAGATAACATATTTGTATGGGGAGATCATGGAAGTAGTTATTGTGGGATTTAAGGTACTATTAGAATTATCATTGTCATCATCATTTTACAAATGAGGAAACTAAAGCTTAAATCAGCATTATTGCTCAGGTCTTCTATTTGAAATTCATCATTCCCTTTTTTTCTATTTTTTGAAAGCTTTTCTGAGAGTGGGATAGTTTGACAATATTTGATAACTTATTGGATATGGAGGTTAAAAGAAGGAAAATGTCAAATATGACACTAATTTTTTTCAGCCTGAAACACTGGGAGTATGATGGCCCAGTTTAAAAGATTAATAAGTAATGGGAGTGCTAACTTTGGCAGCACATATACTCAAATTGGAAAGATATAGAGAAGATTAGCATGGCCCCTGTGCAAGGATGACATACAAATTTTTAAGCATTCCATATTGTCTTCCAACTCTCCACAGACAGAGGAAGAGAGGTGGAGATTTCAGAGGAAAGCTCTGCTATGAGGAGCCATCAGAGAAGCTCTTGGTACCCTTCCTGATCCCTTCCCCAAGGCAATTTGGAGCTGGTCAGCATCCACTGCATCCCCTTTTCTTGGTCCTTGGCTCTATGTTGGCTGGGAAAGACCAACTAGGGAAGGCCTCTTTGAAGTGCCTCTCCTCCAAGAATTTGCCCTCCAGGCAAAATAAGCTTGAGACAATGAAAGGAGTGTAAAAACACTATAGAGGTGTACAGTCTGGGACAAAGTCTTGTGGGCTTCAACACCCTGGAGAATGAGATCTGTTTCCCAGGAAACAGATGGGAAAACCAAACTCCTGAAAACAGGGGAATTCCAAAACAACTAAAAAGCCAAAGGCCAGGATGAGACAGAGGCCCCAAATGACAGGGAAATCCCTAAACACTGCAATCTCCTTGGGTGGACCTTCATGTTAGGACAGCTGAAGCTCAAAAAAAAATCTCTGTCTGATCACCAGTTGATTACAAAACCAAGAAACAGACATCTCAGGGAATAAATCCCAGAGGTAGCATTTAAAAATATAAAAATGTACAGTGTGCAATAACAGAGTACAAGATAAACAAAGAAACAGGAAATGATAGCTGATCTAAAGGAAGATGATAAAAATACAGAAAACACTAAGGAAATAGATGAGAATGTGGATATATTGAACCACATCTTTAAAAAATGATCTTAAAAATGCACAAAGAGATGGCAGCATATAGAGGAGTGGAAGATAGTTAGTCTCCCTGGAACAACTAATAAAAAAAACAGGAAAAACTAGTAAATAATATGGAATAACTGTGGGGGGGACAAACATGACCATCCACTTATCATACACAAACCTGAATTGTGAGGAATGCCTGAGATTGCAGCATAAAATCTGTAAGTAAAAACTGTGGATCCAAGCTGGGAGCCCCCTTCCCCCACAGCCCAAGCTTCAAAGCCTCGTGGTGCTAGAGAGATGCTCTCTCCCAGCAAGTGAATATAGCTCAGCTGAGCTCCAACTGGGATTTTAATTAAGAAGCGTGAACAGCTCACTAAGAGCTACAAGTCCCCAACAAGCAGACAGAGGTTTTGGGTGATGACTGACCTTGGAGAGCTGAAGAGTGACCATGGACAGGCCCTGAAGGGGGCTTTCTGTTTCTGTTTTGGCCCAGTGGAGAAAGCCTCAGCCATTTTCAGTTCCCAGCACTCTGACCCAGACAGGGGTGGAGAGAGCATAGGCAGAGTCTATTCAAATGCTAATGACCTCTCCCTAGAGGGGGTATCTTCCCTAAGAGGAAAGGGGTGGGGCCCAGCCCCACTATCCATCTTGCACTCAAAACCAGACCCCAGAGCCTGGGGGAAAACAGCCACAGGCCGCACCTCCTTACGCCAGTCTGGAGTTACAGGCTGACAGGCACCACCTACTGGGCACAAAAGCACTGTGACCTGAGACATCACAAGGTGTACCAGTTTTCTAAGACACACCATCAGGGAAACCAGATACTGAATATTTCTTCCTTCTGGG
Source organism: Choloepus didactylus (assembly GCF_015220235.1). Taxonomy (NCBI): domain Eukaryota; kingdom Metazoa; phylum Chordata; class Mammalia; order Pilosa; family Megalonychidae; genus Choloepus; species Choloepus didactylus. The sequence continues at coordinate 96,826,756 of NC_051334.1, read as the reverse complement.
ACCTGAGCCCATTCTGGTCTGGGAAAACCTGATTGGGGTAACCAAGGAAACTAGACAACAGAAAACTACAATCTACATTAAGAAAAACAAAGTTATGGCCCAGGCAAAGGAACAAGCTTACACTTCAACTGAGATACAGGAATTTAAACAGCTAATAATAAGTCAATTCAAAAAATTTAGGCAGGCTATGGTGAAAGACATGAACCATATAATGAAAACAGTGGGCGTACATAAGGTAGAAATTGAAAGTTCAAAAAACAGCTGGCAAAATCTATGGAAATGAAAGGCACAACACAAGAGATGAAAGACACAATGGAAACATACAACAGCAGATCTCAAGAGGCAGAAGAAAACACTCAGGAACTGGAGAACAAGGCACCTGAAAGCCTACACACAGAAAAACAGAAAAGAATGGAAAATTATAAGCAATGTCTCTGGGAACTTAAGGACAAAATGAAAAGCAAGAATGCACATGGCATTGGAGTCCCAGAAGAAGAAGGGAAGTGAAAAGGGGCAGAAGCAATAATAAAGGAAAAATCAATGAAAATGTCCCATCTCTTAGGGAAGACATAAAATCACAGATCCAAGAAGAGCAGCATACCCCAAACAGAATAGATCTGAATAGGCTTTCACCAAAAGACTTAATATTCAGATTATCAGGCATCAGAGATAATGGGAGAATCCTGAAAGCAGCAAGAGAAAAGCAATTCATCACATACAAAGGAAGCTTTTTAAGACTATGTGCAGATTTCTCAATAGAAACCATAGAGGCAAGAAGGAAGTGGGGTGATATACTTAAGATACTGAAAGAGAAAAACCACCAACCAAGAATCCTATATCCGGCAAAACTATCCTTCAAATATGAAGGAGAGCTTAAAATATCCTCTGAGAAACAATGAGAGATAACTGCTCTACAGGAAACACTAAAGGAAACACTGTAGACAGAAAGGAAAAGACAGGAATGAGAGTTTTGGAAAACAGTTTGGGGTGATTGTAGCACAGCAATATAAGTACACGGAACAAAGATGACTGTGAGTATGGTTGAAAGAGGAAGGTTGGGATCATGTGGGACACCAGAATAAGAGACAAAGGATAAGGACTGGGACTGTGTAACTCAGGGAAACTTTGGGTGCTCAATGATTGTAAAAAAATGTACAAATATGTCTTTACATGAGGTAGAACAAATGAATGCCAACATTCCAAGGTGTTAAAAATAGGATGGGACTGGGGGGAAAAATACAACCAATGCAAACTAGAGAGTATAATTTACAGAACATTGTATTATGCTTCCTTTAATATAACAAAGGCAATATACCAAAGCTAAATGCATGTGGAAGGGTGGGGTATAGGGGAAGGGTATGGTACTCCTGGCATTGGTGATGCTGTCTGACTCTTTATTCTACTTTAGGTTAATGCTATCTTTCCTTTTGTTGCTTTCTAGGTGTCAAGTTTTGGTTTTTGTTGTTGTGTGTTTGTTTTCCTCTCTCTCTTTCTTCTTTTTCTTTTGTCTCTCTGCCTTCTTTAGCTCTTCCTCCATCTTTATGGAAGAAATGGAGATGTCCTTATATAGATAGTGGCAATGGTGCTGAACACATAAATACATGACTATACAGGGAATCCATGATTGTTTACTTAGGATGGAATGTATGGTGTGTGAACAAAACTGTCTTAAACAAAATGTGTTGATGAAGAAACCTTGAGGGCACTATATTGAGTGAAATAAGACAGACACATAAAGGCAAATATTGCAAGGTCTCACTGATATGAACTAATTATAATATGTAAACTCACAGACATGAAATATAAGTTACCAGGATACAGAATGAGGCTAATGAATGGGGAGTGGTTGTTTATTATGAGCAGATGTTCAACTAGGGTGAACTTAAATGTTTGGAAATGGGCAAGGGTGATGGTAGCATGTTGTGAGAATAACTAACAGTGCTGAAAGGTGTATGAAGGTGGTGGAAAGGGTAAGTTCAGAGTCATGTATGTCACCAGAAGGGAAGTTGGAGGTTAAATGATGGGAATGTATAAAACAGTGAATCTTATGGTGGACAAAGTCCATGGCTAACTATACAAATATTAGAAATCTCTTTCATGAACTAGAAAAAATGTATGGCACTATAACTGGAAATTAATAATAGAGGGGCATATAGGAAAAAATATAAACCTATTGCAAACTATATATTACAGTTAGTAGTATTTTAACATTCTTTCATCACCGGTAACAAATGTACTATACCAAAACTATGAATCAATAATGGAGTGGGGTGTGGTTAGGTGTATGGGAGTATTTGAGTTTCCTTTTTTCGTCTTTATTTCTTTTCTGGAAAATGTTCTAAAAGTTGAAAAAATTTAATTGTGTTGATGGATGCACAACTGTATGATGGTTCTATGGGCAATTGATTGCACACTTCGGATCTTTGGATAGTTGTATGGTATGTGAACAATCTCAATAAAAAAATATATATATATATACATATACATATATATATATACACATAAAGACCA